>NC_041397.2:298319125-298919125 GCF_900747795.2 Erpetoichthys calabaricus | reverse complement strand
GCAATCAAGGAGAAAGGAGTAGAAAGATGTTAACCCCTGAATTACTGTTCACAATGCAGCAACTATCAATTTTTGTGTCAGGAGAAATGTCGAAGTCAATAAGTTGTAAGCTGTGGTAGTCAACAATAACATAAGGGGCATGTGCATCATGCAGATCAGACATGGGCATTTTACCCTCTCATGGGCAAGCAACAGAAAAAATATTACAAGAAATGTGTGTAAAAAACACACTTATACTGTCTTAATTGTGACGTTGGGCTGTGTGTTGGTGACTGTTTCAAAACATATAACATGAAGGATGTGTACTAAATCTGCATCAGTATGGCAGTGGACCCTAGATGTACCTTTCTCACTATATTTATGTTGATATTTTAGTATATACATGCTTCTGTTACACCTAATCATATTTTTTATTGTTGAAAAAAATGCAATATTTTTTACTGTTTTTCTGGAGGTAAACATAACAATAAGGAGGGTAAGGATTAGAACCTTATATAGAGAATTCCATTCATGTACATAGTCGAACATACTGTGTCAAAAATACATTTTTTAAAAATATTAATGAATAAAGCTACATAGAACTTAACCTGAAGAAAACAATATTATGTAAAATACAGATTCTGAATTTCATAGTACAAACGATAGAGAGAAGAAAGTAGCACACGCTCTAGTGCAGAAAACACTCACACGTGTAGGAAATTCAGCAATGGGTCCAACTGCAGACCTCTGCAGATCCACAATTCAGTAGCTCCTCTGGGCAGCCAATTGTATCAAAGGTTTTTGTCACCTGATGTACTTGACTTCAGTCAGGTAATGCTTACCAAACCCTAATCGTAACCATCGTGTATTATAAAGTGACAACCTCCTCAATGAAGCGGTGCTCTGGAGGTCCTCAGCTAAAGTCTATCGTTAAATTCACAACAATAGTGTTATTATAGGTTGACTAGCCGGTTCTCATCTAAATTGTTCCAATGTTCTAATGTTTTAAAGTGAGAGTGAAAGCAAAGCAGCATCACATGGTACTATTAGCTTCTCATAAGTGAAAAAATACTCACTTTTATACAGGCAGTAGTGTGCAGTCTTCTTTGTCACACACAAAACAAGCAACACAAGGAGAATGTTGCTTATAACCAGGAACAGAACAAAAATGTCAAGTTTTAATTGATTGTCCATACCTGCCAAAACAATAAAATCACAATTTCTAATAGTTTAAAAATGTACATAATAGGAAAACATTTGTTCTGCAAAAATTATTTTCCATTGCCACTTTTTTCACATTTAAAGAAAAAAAAATGGTGAGCCAAGTTTATGGAATAAATACAGCAGTTACCTTCAAAATACAGTATGTTCATTAAGTCACATGTTTTTTTCTACTGCATATAACCCCTGCATAAAGCCTCACTGTGACTGTGACAGCCAAGTCAGAAGATTTTTCTTTTTCATTTTTATTCTTTTCAGTCATTCATTTTCAGACCATTTCTTTCTTCTTCTTTTGGCTGCTCCCATTAGGAGTTGCCACAGCGGATCATCTTGTTCCATATCTTCCTGTCCTCTCCATCTTGCTCTGTCACCCCCATCACCTGCATGTCCTCTCTCACCACATCCATAAACCTTTTCTTAGGCCTTCCTCTTTTCCTCTTACCTGGCAGCTCTATCCTTAGCACCCTTCTCCCAATATACCCAGCATCTCTCCTCTGCACATGTCAAAAAACCAAACAGACCATAATGACCATAATGTGTTTGTATATGTATGTATGTATGTATGTATGTATGTATGTATGTATGTATGTATGTATGTATGTTTTTATTTATTTAAAGAGCTTCTGTAAATAAACAAATTTTCTCCTTGGGACAAATAAAGTTCTGTCTAATCTAACGTATCTAATACGAAAAGCACCTACTGCAATAGCCATGTATACATGTCTATCAGTCCGTGCCTGTCTACATTAAACAGCTCAGTCTCCAGGGCATCAATTTTACTGAAATTTGGCAGACTTGTTTTTCAAGGAAATTTGTTTGGGAATCAGTTTCACTTTATATCAGATATCTTGATTACATTGTACACATTTTGAAATTTCTGTATCTCCTATTGGAAAGCATTGGCAAACTTGTGAACTTTTCTATCATAGAGAAACATTCTATGTGATCTCAACTACGAATTAGTTTACTGTGCCAATTATATCATGACATTGGTTATACCACATTGTATATATTTTTTTATACTTATTTTTTCTTTTACTCATTCAGTAGCCACTCCTAACAGCAAAACAGGAAAACGCCTGCGATTGGTGCATAGTAAAGCAAGAACACCTGACTGCAAAACACAAAATGCAGCAGAGTCATATGTGGGTGGGGTTGGATGACTGAGTATTACTAAATAAGGAAGGTATGATTTTTTTTATTATTATTTATTCACTTTGCTAATAATGATAGTCTTTATTTATTCAATCCAATAGTAATAATGATGCTTATTTATTCATAACTGTCCCTTACTGTACTAGAATGCAGTGGTAGGTCTTGTTAAATGCTAGCAGTCTGCTTCTGCTCCATTTTGCGTTCATCTCTCTGACTCCACTGTGTCTATCATGAACCTCAGTCACTGCTGACCTCTCCTGCTTCTTGAATTCAAAGTGATAAAGTGACATGAAGTTCATGTCCATGTAAGAAAAAAAAATAAAAGCAAATGAACTTTTGAAGAATGATATTAAAGATGGCTTGGTGTAAGCCCATCCATCCATCCATTTTCCAACCCGCTGAATCCGAACACAGGGTCACGGGGGTCTGCTGGAGCCAATCCCAGCCAACACAGGGCACAAGGCAGGGAACCAATCCTGGGCAGGGTGCCAACCCACCGCAGTTGGTGTAAGTCATGTTGAGTTAATATGTATTCAGTAGTTCAGTTACACTAATAACAACTTCACCCCTGCATTATCTAAAGATAATAATGATTTGACATTTCTCTGACACTATAGTTTTTGGCATTGTGCCACAACGATCCACTAGCTGCCATGTTCAGATGCAGTAAACAAATATAGCTGGTGGCTTTAGCACAGATTTTAAATCTCTATCGGATACTTGTTTAAAAGAACCTGGCACATCTAACAACTAACAAAAGCACATGAATCTTTCACCACTTGAGTTGGTACCTGCCGTCTATGAAAGCAACTTCAGGGACATGATACTGTAAAATGGTATTTAAACACTACTAATACATGTAATTATTAACTATTATCACTGTTATTTTTGAATATGACTCAGTGTTACAAAACTTCACAATTAAAAAGAGCGCTAAGAAACTCTTTTGTGAAGTGACTAGAAACTTCAAAATGCTCCAACTTTCAAAAAATCTAACCAAGTCTCCCGAAAGCCCCTGAATTTTACATTTTCGAAAAAATCTCTGTCTTCGACATTAGGTGCATAAATATTTATCAAAATTACTTTAAATTTGAATAAATTATCCATCACCATAACATAGCGCCCTTCAGTTATATTTAATTATTTAATTAAGAGGTCATGCTTACTTTAGATTACTTTTCACAAGTTTATTGAATACTACTGAAAGAACCAATAACGAAAACATATAATGATATTATTATCAATAGATTGTTTTTTAATCAACTTGTGATGGTTGTTTTCAGTTGATTCAAGGGTTCAGGTTAACTTGTAACAATCCCCCAAACCTCAAGGTAAGATATGATACATTGCCACCTCACCAACCTTTTTACGACTGTCCTTGCACCCTCACCATCAGAGGAGGGTGAGATTTAAACACTTTTTATTTTTTATTTTTTGGAAATAGTTAAGTTGAGGTAAGAACATAAGAGCAATCTAAGCCCACTGTTATGAAATGAACTTCAGGTAACACGGTACTACCAAAGAAGTTGTGACAACAAATTACACTAACCCGATTTATTTTTCTTCGGTTATAGTCTTGAATAAAAGCGCACTTGTTTTGTTAAACTTGTACTTTTTGTGACAGTGCTTATTTGATATTTGGACTTGAGTCTTCACACATTATACACTTCATATCACAATTTTGTTGTTAGTACTAAAACATGAAAAAGTTTGTCTTTTAGGTATGTATTCAACATTTCTGTCATGCTACACTTACATCGGCCTTTGTAGACACAGAACCCACGTGAAATGCATGTGTTCCAAATAACGATATATTATTCACACTGTGCAGCTCCCGGTACCTCACTCCCAGGTGAACAAGGCTTGAGCTGGGAGAGCTTTTTGCCCTTTCTGTGGCGGTGGGAGGATGGGATAGCAGGCTGCTTGCTCCTTGGGCTTATCGACACATTTACAAGACAAAAGACGCTGACGGAGAGGTGCAATCGGATTTAAGGTGGGCCGGGATTACTAGTTTTTTCATAGGCTTTGGAAATTCTAGTGGTAAAGTTCATCTGGAAATGTAGCATACCTTGCCTTGGGTTTTGGAGGATTGTTAAAAAATAAGTAGTACTTTATGTTCACTTGTAAAGTGGCTACTTGGAAAAATTTTGTGAAGCGCACCAAAAAGTAGCTTGTACATTATGTACGTGCATCATAAAGTTGGTTGTTAATCGCTCAGATTAATCATTTTCATAACATGGACCCCTGTATTACAATAGATGAGTATAACTTTCTTCTTAATAAAAATGCAGTAAAACGATCGGCAAAAGATTGTTGGAAACATTGAATTAGTTTTTGATAAAATTGATATTTGTCATTTCCTACAAATTAAAAAAGATGGTGTTTATGCTAACTTAAAAAAATAAAGCTCTTGTGAAATGATTTGGTTAAACATTAATAAGGTTTTAGTGTTCCAGGATTAAAATAAGAGTATCAAATTTGGTAACGATTGGTTGATCTTGAACATTCAAGGTAAGCCATGAGTAGAACATGTAAGTCTGTAACAGCATGGTGGTGGCAGCATTAGGCTTTTGGGCTGCCTCTGTGCAGCAGGCCCTGGAAGGCTGGTGAGGGTAAAATGAGTGCAGCAAAATGGAGCTCCATCAAGAACTGTTTTTGGAGTCAGATCCAGTGCTCTCAGCATACGCATCTCTGACCCTGAACTGGATTTACTGGCTTTACGAATGATATGTTATGTCTAATCTGTGCTCTGTGGAGAATACAGCATTCATTTCATTTCAATCGCACCGAGTGTTTTTAATTACCTCTATAAATTAATTCGCTCTACTGACTGAATTAATTCTTTTTCAAGGATACTTTGAACCATTTTGTTCAGGAAGGCTTTCAAGTTCCATATTCCGAGCCTTTATTTCAGTTCTCCCTCCCAGTCCAAGTGCTTTTGATGATATGCAGTATTTAGCTTTTATGTGTTTTCAAATGCTTTGATACTGGTTTCTATCCAGTGTTATCTACTGAGGTTGTTCTATGTTTTTGTTCCCATCACCATCATCATCATCATCATCATCAATTTAACGTTCATTTTCTAGATTTACCTAGGTTAGCTGGTTTCCCTCCAAATCTTTTTTCCTCCATTCTCCTTGGTCCCAGGTATCATTTGGCATAAGTCTGTTTTAAATCTTTATGAATTACTTTTATCATTAGGGAAGGCTTTATATAAATATTTTTGAATGACTTTTACATATAAGTCTAATCATCCAAATATCAATCCACTTCAACCAATAATAGAGTAACTGGAAGCTTGCAGCATAAGGCAGTAACCAGGCAGTGTGGTGTAGTGGTTAAGGCTTTATACTTCAGATTCTGCTGCTAAATGAAGAAGTCACTTCACCTGCCTGTGCCCCAATGAGAAAAACAAAAGAAATGTAACCAGTTGTATCTCAAATAGTATAAATCATCTTGAATAAAGGTATTTGTAATTAGCAGTGGGGTTACAGTGGACAAATGCTGTTTTATACAAAGCATCTCCTAGACTTTTCTATTGTTCTAAACATGAAATGTATTTAAATTCAATGGCTTTTACATTGTGGACATTTGAACACATTTAGAAGCTTCAGTTTATTAGCTGTTTCTCTGTAAACATTACATTGCGTTTTTATGATAAACATTGTGGCTTGGATACTTTGCTGCATTTATGTGTTTTGCTTTTAAGTGCATTTATAAGTGCATGAAACAACCAAGATCATTTAATGATAGATATGTGTAATATAAAAATAAACTGAAAATATTCTAATAATAACTATCTTTACCTTAAAATAAATGTGCTTTTTAATATCATGACATGAATCAGCTTTGTAAATACTTGACAAAATAATTCATTAAAAACTTTCTGTTATCTGCTTATATTCTGAATGTCAGATACTCATTTAGGGGTGGCACGGTGGCGCAGTGGTAGCGCTACTGCCTCACAGTTAGGAGACCTGGGTTCGCTTCCCGGGTCCTCCCTGTGTGGAGTTTGCATGTTCTCCCCGTGTCTATGTGGTGCTCCGGTTTCCTCCCACAGTCCAAAGACATGCAGGTTTGGTGCATTGACGATCCTAAATTGTCCCTACTGTGTGCTTGGTGTGTGGGTGTGTGTGTCCTGCAGTGGGTTGGCACCCTGCCCAGGATTTGTTCCTGCCTTGTGCCTGGGACTAGCTCCAGCAGACCCCTGTGTTAGGATATAGCGTTTTGGAAAATGGATGGATGGAGATACTCATTTAGTGTTTTGCATGTTGCTGATATTTTTGAAGAAAGGTTTGTCCCATATCTCAACTAACACTTACCTGTTAGGCTGATCTCAGTTCTATTGCCAAGCAAGATTTCTTGACGCCTCACCACTCCACAGTAAAATGTCCCCAAAGCCGAAGTATCGAGATGTGTGATAGACAGATTGAAGGAGCTGCTGCTTTTCATCACTTGATATCGTGTGCTTCCGTCATTTGGTTTATAAGACACATTCCCATTACTTGGCCAGAACACAATGTTTTCAGGTGCTTCTCCAGGAGTGTGTTTAATCCAAATGTAGTTATAGGGAGAAAGTGTCTGCATGTGGCACTCCAAGTCTACGGAACCTCCCAGTTGGGCTCTCACTGACTGGTGAGGCTGCTTGATAAAGTTTGCAGAATTTACATCTGAAAAGGTGACAAAAGAACTTGGAATGTAAATGAATGAAATCAACTAGATTAATTGATAGATAGATAGATAGATAGATAGATAGATAGATAGATAGATAGATAGATAGATAGATAGATAGATAGATAGATAGATACTTAATTTTGCAGCTTTGCAGTAATTATTGGAAAAAAAAAGCTTGTTGGTACGTTTTTATATATAAATAATGATAATTTGTCCATAGTTCACAATATAAATCTGCACAAAGTGTCTTTATTAACACTCTAAAACATGACTATACAGGGTTTTTTTAATTTATTGGTGGTTTCAAATTTGTCTTTGCTGGTATTGACATACCTAACAAATACATAAGTACAAGCACTTACACATCAGCAATAATATTAAACATTGTGGTTATTAAATATTATTGTAAACTATGTAACCTTTATATAGTACACTTTATATTTAATATAGTCTCTTAATCTGTATTTGAAGAAAATAGCCAATACACTTAGCTGTCTTATAAATAACTAATTTTATACTTACAGTATTTACACAACAGCAACAGGAGGATGGAGCAGACAATAATTTTAGTAGCTCCTGTAATTTCAAATGTGTACAAATGTTAACAAGAGGCAGTGGAGCTTCTCACTTGCGTCATTAATGATTTGTCACACAAATGGGTGGGCAGTACACATTGCATTTGTTTGATGTTTATCTCAAAAGTAGCAATATACGGTATAAATACTTACATTTTTTCAAGATGCCAAAATCTGTAGTGAATAACAATTTGATTAGGGTGTAGAGAACAAATTCTGCAGCTATGGGAAAGGTTCAAGCATTATGACACGTACCCCTGTATAAAACAAAACACTCCATTTGTTAAGTTTGATTGAAATACGAAGCAAGAGCAGTTCACATAAAATGAAGTGAACAATTTACAGTACAATACACAAATAATAACTCTTTCTGTTGTAAGCTTACAGATATTTACTATTTTTCTTTAAGTTGCTGCATTCATAACTGTATATGTCAATACTGTATATATGGTCAGATATGATATGCCTCTGTACCTTTCATGTTGCATGTTAGTTCATAGGGGATTAAACAGAACCTTCCATTATTTGTAGTTTAGTAAAACTCATTGTATTCTGTTTAAGCAAATACTTGTGTGAAGTTGACATTAACATTAACTAACTAGTATTTGCTCTTACAATTACTGGGATTCGGTAGTAGCTCAGTAATGGAGTTCTCAGTCGTTATCTAATGACTTCTTAGAAAACATTTAAAAATATTCTTGTCTCTAATCCAGCAAAGCCTTTTGGATTTAATTAACATACACTTTAAAGGCTATGAGATCTGCATGAAAGGGGCACCTTCTTCTGTTGTTCCAAATTTCTTCTGACAGCAAGACCCAATAATTACAAAATCACAAGTTAGTTACCAAAAACCTCAATGCCATAGGCTGAACCAGGTCCAAGGCCATATAATGGACATAGTGGCATGGCCCGGGTCCACCCTGATAGAAACCTGGCCCATCCAAACAGAACTGATGGGATTTTGTGGTTGGGGCATGAAGAGGAGAAATAAACGAATAAGAGTCTGTTTTAATAATGATAAATAATAATAATAATAATACATTTAATTTCTGTAGAACCTTTGCTCTACTCAGGGAGTAGCTGTTGCTGTGGCAGATCGGCTCATTCCAGTGGTGTCTGATGTCACTCCTTTCAATGAGTGTATTATGAGACTCAGATTATGGTACTCTCTGGGTGCCTTGTCTGTTGTCTCGGTGTATGCTCTGACTGTGGTGAATGATTTCTTGCTGAGGGAAACATTTTATTTTATTTGAAGCTTCACTTGGTGGTTGATGGGTGCCCGAGAGTTGACGTTCCTGTGGTCATGGGTGATTTCATTGTGATCACTAGCACTGTCAGGGCTGGCTATGAGGATTGTGTCGGCCCCCATGGGTCTGGCGACCATGATGAAAGTGGCTGTGTTCCTTGACTTGGCTGTGGATTGCTGGATCCTGGTTGCAGCACCCTGAGCTGCATCGTTGGACTTTGTGCTCCAATACTGGTGGTTCAGTAAAGAAGATCAATCCCATCCTCGTGGGCAGATGCTGGAGGCTCTTACAAAAAGTGCCCAGTTTGTGAATTCTGAGCACAAACTTGTTGCTACTCTGAAGATCCAGCTTAGGTCCAGTAGGCTACCACCTACTATGAAAATGAGACTGGACCTGGCTGTTTCTAAAGAGTTTGCATGTAGTTTATGTGAGGAACTTACAGGCTTGTATGAGACTGCTGATCCAAATGTGATTTGGGAGACCATCCTTACAAGACCCTGAAGGTTGCTGAGGGTTGTGTTGGTGTTACTGGTGTTCCCAGAAGGAGGTGTTTCATCTAGCAGGGCACCCTGGATATCACTGAGGGGAGTCGCAGCACACGGCTTGATGGCAACTTCTGTCTATGCCGGGAACTGAAAGGGATGTCTGCAAGAGCTCTGAGGGCAGATAAGGAGGCGTTTGTTAGAGGAATCCATGAGCAAGTGACACACTATATATGGTCTTGTGACCCACGACCACTTACAGAGGAATCGAAGCATTATGCACATCCAAATCTGTCCTTATAGATGACACTGCAGTTGTGACCAGCTGGGCTGGCTACTTTGACCAGCTGTTTAAAGCTGATCCCCCAGGTAGTACGTTGGATATCTCTGGGTCCACAGTTTTTGAGACTGATCCTTCAATTAGCTGTGTCTCACTAAGATTTCACAGGTGGTGAACCAGCTGAGGGAGGGAAGTCTGCAGGGATCTGTGGTATCCAGGGTGAACGTCTCCAGGCTGGTGGTAAGATTGTCTCCCTGGCATTGCAAGCAATCTTTGCTTCCATTTGGGAGACAGGCGTCATCTCACCTGACTGGAAAACAGAACTTGTCGTCCCTATCTGGAAAGGGAAGGGTAATCACCTGGATTAAAGCAACTACAGGGGGATAACACTGCTCTTGGTGCCGGGTAAGGTCCTTGCTAGGGTCATCCTCAATAGGATCCGTGATCATTTGGTTACCTACCAGTGACCAGAGTAGTCTGGTTTTACATCAAAAGAAGTCTACCATCGACCACATCCTTTCACTGACGACTCTCATGGGGTGTAAATGCGAATATTCTTTGCAGCCTTTATCAATTTTCGTAAGGCATTTGACTCAGTTGATCGAGCTGCCCTGTGGGACTTCCTGAGACTTTGCGGGATCGCCTCAAGATTGATAATTTTTGATCCACTTCCCGAACCCAGGAATGCCAAAGTAATACAAAAGATATGATTTCATTACAAAGAAGGAACTAATTCATTAATAAAAACAAAAAAAAAATAATTAAAACAAAAACAGCAAACTCCACTGCATCTGTGGATTTTCATGCATTTTATATCACTGTTCCTATATTGCAGATGTTAAGATTAGTTCACTTTGAGATTTTTTTCTCTCAAAATAAATGTTTTAGAAAAACAAATTTACATGGGAATATGGGTTGCTTTTCTGTGTGGCTTTCTTTCATTATAATGTTTCTTGAACAAAATGAGAAATTAATTAATCAGTCCACTCTTCACCCAATAAATTCACAATTCACATTGGAGTTATTAGTTGTTTATGACTGATTCGTCTGTTTTTTCCTTTTCAGTTTCTTTTTTAACTCTTTATTAATCTACTGCTGAGTTTTTTTAATTTCCTACTAACTCCAAATTTAGGTATGTATCTGTCCCGCATTACATGTAAAACATTTTTAAACCTGTTCCACTGCTCCTCGACTCTCTCCACACTTAAAAGCTTATCCCAGTCTATCCTCTTTAGACTTTGCCACATCTGCTCAAAATTTGATCTATCAAAGTTAAACTTAACAGCTTTTGTCTTTGCATTCACACTCTTACAAAATACTTAGAACTGTATTATATTATAGTCACTTGACATTAGTGGCTCAATCACCTCTATACCCTCCCTCAATTCTATCCTGATTATTACAAAATACTAAATCTAGACAAACTTCATTCTATGTTGGTGCTTTAACATATTGTGTTAAGAATCAAAAACTCCTGTTCTTGTACTCTGTTATTTGCAAATATATCCCAGTTAATATTGGGGTAATTAAAGTCCCCCATGACTGTACTATCTCCATGTAACTTTTTAATATTACACAAAAGAAATTGCTGTCTGCATTGGGTGGTCTATATAACACACTCCTAAAATAAGACCTCTTTCCCTAATAAATATTCCAGGCGAAGCCACACGTCCTCACTAAGATGGGGCTCATCATCCAACTAAAGAGGACTTACATTTAAATTCTGTTTGACATAAACAGGAACCCCACCTCCTTTTCTGTTCTGTCTATCCTTCCTAAAAATGTTCATCCCTCTATGTTATAGTAATAGATCATTTTCTATTGTCTTGTTTGGTCCTACAGAGGCTTGTGCCTAATTGGTGTCTTAATACTTTGAAGTCAAGTGCTGCTTTTCTTTGTTTCCCCCACTAAGGAATCTCTGTTTCTGTTACTTATAACTATTCGCTGCTACAACGCTAGTTATTTGCTTACAGAGATGCCAGTGTCAGCTACTGATGCTTACTGCTCTGCCTGAAAACAAATAATGAGAACAAGTACACTTAACATGTGACAAGTAACTTTTCCAAATATTCCCCCAAACACTCGGCTGCTTTTGCTCCTGTGTGGGCATCAGAAAAACAAAAAACCCTTCAAAACAAAAAAAAAGCTTTAAAAATTCCCACATGGCTCCTTAGAGGCAACCAAAACAGAGGTTTTTGGGAGCAAAATGTATTTTTTAAATAACTCTCACACCACTGGAAACAACTCTCAGCTGCTTCTCTCTCGTTTGCAAAGATGGCATCAGCACTCACTGGGCATGAATGCAATTCTGCCTTGTCAAATTGTTTTATATATTTGTGTTTTTGTGCACTATATTATTTTTCACAACTAGTTATGTAATGAGGCAATGGTATCAAGTGTTTTATACTATGCAATTAATTGTATTTACTTTTGTTATACGTATGATGTAACATCAGAAGAAATTCCTAGGAACTATGCTATCTGGAAATAAAGTTCAATTCAATTCAATTCAAAATATATTAGCTGGAAATAAAATGTTGTTCACTCCTTTCATTTAATTTTTTCAAAACTACATAATCAACAAAACAAGCAAACAATTTACTGAGTGACTACACTTGAATAAAACTGTTTAGGTTTGAACAATCTTCAGAAAAAGACATTTAATAAAATCATTTAATTTAATTAAAATATCCAGTGTATTGCAATAGGAATAAACTAATCATGTCATCTTCCCATCTGCTTTCCCTGGTGATGGTCACGGTAGCAGCAGGCCAAGCATGTCATCTCAGACTTCCCAGTACTCAGCTACATATTCCAGCTCTTCCTGGTGAATTCCAAGGCTTTCCCAAGCCAGCCGAGACATAAAATCCCTCAAGCGAGTCCTGGATCTGCTGCAGTGCCTCAAACCTGTGGGACATGCCTGGAGAATCTCTAATGGGAGCTGCCTGGGGGACATTCTTACAGCAGCCCCAAAACATTTTTACTGGCTTTTCTTGATCTGGAGAAGCAGGAACTCCTGAACTGCAGAGCTTCTCAACCTATTAAGGAATTTCAGACCAACCACCCTGCTAAGAAACCACTTTTTTGCCACTTGTACATAAGATCTCATTATTCTGGTCATTATCCACACCTCATGACCATAGGGTGAGGACAGGGATGTAGATCATCTGGTAATCTGAGAGCTTTGTTTTTAGAATCAGCTTCACCTTCACCACCACAGACCAATACAGCAACTGCAAAGGAGCTCCAGTCTGCATGTCAGTCTCACATTTCCTTTTTCCACCAATCTTGAATAAGATCCCAAGATACTCCTCCACTAAGGGCATTTGTTCCCCCTCAATTGGAGAGAGCAATCCACTTTTTTCAGAGAAAGAATGATGACCTAACACTTGAAGGTGCTGATCCACATCCCTTCCACTTCACACTGGGCAGCAAATTGCATGAGTGTACTCCGAAAGTCACACTCAGATGAGGCAATGAAGATAACACCATCTGCATCAAACAACAATGCTACCCCTAGCCTTGTCAACTGGACACTCTCACATCCTCAGCTGAGCCTTGATATGCTGTCCATGAAAACCACAAACAGGAGCGATGATAAGATACAGACTTGATGGAGTCCGACACCCCAGTGAATGAATTTGACTTAACGACACATTTTCCGGACACAACTCTCATTGCGTTTATAGAAGGAATAAATAGCATGGAAAAGTGGCCCTGTTTCCACATATTCCTGCAGCATCTCTCACAGCACATGCTGAGGGATACGATCATATGCTTTTTCCAAATCTGCAAAACACATGTAGACTGCGTTATCATACTCCCATGCACCTTCCAGCAACTGTTCCAGGGAGCAGAGCAGGTCTACTGTTCTACAACCAGGACAGAGTTGCTCCTATATCTTTGGCTTATCCACCAGATGACTTTTTTTCTCTAGTACCCTTGCCATTGCGGAGGACTGTGATCCCTCTGTAGTTGGAACATGCCCTCTGGTCCCCTTGTTAAATATGGAGACCACCACATCAGTCCGTCATTCCAAGGGTGCTTTAATCGTCTCCCATATAACATTGACTAGATGTGCTAACTACACTATACCAACATTGCTGAATGTTTTCAAAAACTCCGGATGGATGTCATCCATTCCAGCAGTCTTACCACTACAAAGTCTTCAGACTACCACAGTGACTTCAATAACAGTGATGAGATCCCACCCACTGATAGGAGGGCATGTCCACCAAATAATTCCTCAAAGTGTTCCTTCCACCACCTGACAATTTCCCCAGAAGAGGTCAGCACCTCCCCATTCATGCTTAATAGAGTTTGGACAAGGTCACGCCTTCCTCTAATAAGGCGTTGAATAGTTTGCCAGAACAATTTCAAGGCCATCTGATAGTCTTTCTCCACAACCTCACCAAATTCCTCCTGTGCTCAAGTGGTTGGTACTTCGCAAATGAGTAAAGAGATCCCACAGACAGCATTTCCCAGAAGGCAACCTTCTTCGGTCTGACAACTTCCCTCCACTCTGGTGTCCACCATCAGGTCCTATGCAACGGAGGCTGGCTTTGGGAATTTGGATCAATGCCCTTTACAAAATAAAATTGGTCACCAAGGCATAAATAAACAAAAATGTTATTATTTTATAATGTAAAGAAAATGATAAAGAATAAGGCAAAGCGGTAAAAAAATGCAAACTTTAATGACAGAAATCTCCCAGTCATGACTCCAGTACAGTATGATTTATTTCTAATTTTCAGACATTTTATTTTTGTTTCAGTTTTAGTTTATAGAATTATTATTTTGTAATTAATAACATATTTCACTTTAGTTTTTTGTTAGCGAGAAAAAGTCTGACTTTAAACATGTAAATGTCTCCAGATGAGCAGTGTGCAGGTAAAGACACTTCTCAAAATGTCTTCATTGCTGTTGAATTCGAACAGTTGTACATGTCGTGTCCATGACTGAGGTCTTCGCTCTTTCTTTGTGTTTGTTTTTTTGCTTTACAAAATTCACAGTAGCGTAATTCAAGCCATGTGGCTGCAAGAGAAGCAATAATTCATTGAAACATTTAGAATGTTATCCATTTATGAGCTTTAGCTTTTTTGACACCTGTCCAGCTTTTCCATATTGTTTTCCTATTGGAGCTTTAAGAATAAATACCTATCTTTAAAAATGCATTAAACATTAATTGTCCTTGGTCTTGCTAGTGCGCATATGAGGCAGCTTACAAGCTCTAGTAAATGTACTTACCCACTGAGCCAAGGGTTGGCACTGTTTTCTGATCCTTTCTGTCTTTCTCCCTGTGCATACTGGGTAATTGACAACCCTACCATTACTGACATCATCTCCAGTGTCCGCCTTCCTAGACCCGCCCCTTCCTACCATCTTCCTTCATAAACCAGCCAACCAGTTACCTACTTGGGTTCTTTTGTACTTGTGTCTGTAAAGACATCACCGCAACTGATTGTGTGTTTAATCTACTCAACTTTCAAATTATGTGGGGTTACCAAGGTGGAACCCCAAATCTTTATCTGTGTTCTTTGTGTCATTTCAGACCTTATATAATTGCTTTTTTTTATATAGCATCCCTTAAATAGCAGAGAACAATACCAATGTCAATAACATTTTGAGGCATTTCACTTTCCAGTCTGTGTCAATTAAATCTGTTTATGTGAGGAAGCCCCTGAAGTGATAGTTTGTCTTTAATGCACACTACCTGAACATAGTCTGGCCCATCAGTCAGAGATGTTTCTTCAGTTTTCTGTGTACCATTTCCTAAAATGAAAATTAGACAAATAGAATCAATTGTAAACAAAGTGTACTTGTGCAGAGGTTTACTTTTGTCACTCATAATATTCAAATTCGGCACTGATAGTATTTAAATGATTTCACTTTTAATATCCATCCATCCATCCATTATCCAACCCTAACTACAGGGTCACGGGGGTCTGCTGGAGCCAATCCCAGCCAACAGAGGGCGCAAGGCAGGAAACATACCCCGGGAAGGGCGCCAGCCCACCTCAGGGCACACACACACACACACACCAAGCACGCACTAGGGACAATTTAGAATCGGCAATGCGCCTAACCTGCAAGTCTTTGGACTGTGGGAGGAAACCAGAGTACCCAGAGGAAACCCACACAGACACGGGGAGAACATGCAAACTCTACGCAGGGAGGACCCAGGAAGCGAACCCGGGTCTCCTAACTGTGAGGCAGCAGCGCTACCCACTGCGCCACCATGCCACCCCACTTTTAATATGTAAAAGTTTAATACTTATCTACTGTCCATATGAAGGCTACTGCATATCTAGTCATTGTCCCGTACTCTCACTCTCATTGGTTTTGTCCCCTTTAACTCTTTGAGGGCTGAATATTTTTGGGCTGTCTTCATGCAGGCGCCGGCCGCCTGAGTTAAAGGAGGATCTGATAAGACAGCGCAGTGAATGTGCAAAGCAAAATACTCCGTAGACAACGTTTTGCATATTATTGTTGAATTGGACTCAGACGTACCACACTCCGATTTTGATACAAGTGATCAGGAGATCAAAAACGTAAGTGATGTACTAGCATCAGCTGATCGGTCCTTAGCTAATCGTTGTGCTGAACACTTTTCAATACTACTGTACGTCATTATATGTTGACACCAGCCTCGAAAGAGTTAATATCCCTTACAAGCAGTACAGCCAGTATGGAGATTCCAATTACCATATGTGCTATAGAAGAGACTATTGTAGGCTGAAGGTGAGAACCTAGTGGGGTTCACAATGTTTTCTGTGGCCTCATATGCACAGTTATAGCTGAAGAAGGATCACTGATGAAATATACGGTATTGTATATTGAATACTGCAGCAAATGATCTTAAAATATCCATCAGTTTAATGACCAGCTAGCTACAGTTTTGTTTTTTTCTATCCTCCTGGCCATCAGAATTTACTTTATTCTTTGTTACTTAGTATTGCCTAATGTTATTTTTATATTTTTCTTTCCTCATCTTGTTAAGTACATCATTTGTATGAAAACATGCTATAGAAATAAATACAAATGTTATACACTTTGTTTAATGAAGATACAGGTATACGAGAGATGGATTTATTGACAAGTCAAGTCAATTGGCTTCATTGTCATCCATACACCATATTGCAGCGTACAGTGGCATGAAATAACGTTCACCATGATCACATTTCAATATTTACATAAACACAGGACAAATGCAAGACAGGTAAAGAGCTATGCTATGTTATAAAAAGATACATAAATAAATAATAAGTAAGTGAATAGATAGCAATAATTTGAAATAGACAGTAATAAATAAATAAATACCAACAACAGCAGTACTACATATAAACAAGCTACTGGTAGGAGATCTGAGGGCAGGGGAGCAACACAGAGTTCAGAATCCAGACAGTCAAAGGGCAGCAGCTGTTTCAGGGCTTGCTAAAACTGGTTTGGATGCTGCAGTGCCTTCTGTCAGATGGAAGTGGGACAAAGAGACCTTGGGGGATAATGGGAGTGTTTTTTTTTTTGCAATGCTAAGGCCTCTGCAGATGGTTCACTTTATAAAGATTTTTTAATGGAGGGGTGAGAGATCCCAGCGTTCTCTTCTGCAATGTGCACTTATCTATTGTAAGAACTTACGGTCAGAAACACTGCAGCTCCCAAACCAGACAAGGGTGCAGCTAGCCAGGATACTCTCATTAGTGCCCCTGTAGAATGTGGTGAGAATAGTGGGAGGTAGAAGGAGCTGCAGAATGAAGAAGAGATGCTGCTGTGCCTTTTTGGTTATGAAGGTGGTGTTAATTGATCAAGTTGGGTCAGCGCCAGCGCTGGAATTTGGAGCTCTTGACCAATTCAACAGTACAGCCCTCAATGTTCAATGGATTGTGGACAGTATGGGCCTTTCTGAAGTCAACAATCATCTCTTTCGTTTTGTCCACATTAAGAGACAGATTGTTGCACTTGTACCAGTCCACCATTCGTTGTATTTCCATTCTGTAAGCTGACTCATTTCCATTGCTGATGAAATCCACGGCCATTGTGTCATCTGCAAACTTAATGATGGTGTTAGAGCTGTATGGAACTATACAATAGTGAGTCAGCAGAGTGAACAGAAGCATGCTGACTACACGGCCATGGGGGGAACCAGTGCTCAGCGTGATGGTACTGGACATGATGTTTATGACGCCGACTGTCTGGGTTCACTTTGTCAGGAAGTCCAGGATCCAGTAGCATATATCAGACTCAACTTCTTTATGAGTTTCTGAGGGGGACTGACTAGAAAATGTAGTATAATTCATTGTTGTCCATGTGCATCCCTTTACGGTCACAGTATGCCATACTCCAAAAGGATAATGTGTAATCTGACAAAGTACACATTACCAAGTGACTTCAGTTTACTCCAATGGCCTAACGTTTCACAGATCGCAAGCCAATAGAGCACCTTTGCAATGATGTGGAATGAGAGGTTTGCAGCATGAACATGTGGCTGAGAAATCTGCTATCAAGTCAGCTTGGATCATAACTTCTAAAAATCATTTTTTTAAAGAATAAAGGCAGTTCTTAAGGCAACATTGGTGTGTGTGTGTGTGTGTCATACCCTGTACAAGGTAGGTGAACCTAATAAAGTGACCGCAGAGTGTATGTTGTTTAGCTGAGAAGCTACATCACATTGACTTTATAATAATACAAGCACAGACAAAATGTAGAACACAATTATAGAATGTTACCAATGATGTCCTTTGGTGCGGTGACCCCCTAGATTGCATGTCCTCAGTCTGGCTACTGAAGTCAGAGTGCAGACTACAGCTATCTTAGTCAGATGAGCTAAATAAGAACTTCCCCAAATTAACTCATCAAGATGGCTCTACTCAGCAATCTGAATCCAGCAGTCCAAGTTTAGGTCCCAGTGAGCACACACAACTGACAGTGGTGAAGTTTTTGCCAGTGACTTTTAGGGGCTCAGACACAGAAGGGCAAGCACTGTGATGCTAAAATGGACAAGTATAATAAATACTTTTCTTGTCAATGCCACCATCTCCATCCGATACAACAAAGCTGGTCTCATTACCATCCTGTAGACCTTCCCTTTCACTCTTTCTGATATCTGTCTGTCACAAATTACTCCTGACACTCTTCTCCACATTTTCCATCCTGCCTGCACTGTCTTTTTCACCTCTCTTCCACAATCACTGTTACTTTGTACTGTTGATCCCAAGTATTTAAACTCATCCACCTTCGCCAACTCTACTCCCTGCATCCTCACCATTCCACTGGCCTCCCTCTCATTTACACACATGTATTCTGTCTTGTTCCTACTGACCTTCATTCCTCTCCTCTCTAGAGCATATCTCCACCTCTCCAGGGTCTCCTCAACCTGCTCCCTACTATCGCTACACATCACAATGTCATCAGCAAACATCATAGTCCACGGGGACTCCTGTCTAATCTCGTCTGTCTACCTGTCCATCACCATTGCAAATAAAAAAGGGCTCAGAACCGATCCCTGATGTAATCCCACCTCGACTTTGAATGCATCCGTCACTCCTACCGCAGACCTCACCACAGTCACACTTCCCTCGTACATATCCTGCACAATTCTTACGTACTTCTCTGCTACTCCCAACATCCTCATACAATACCACAGCTGCTCTTGAGGCACCCTGTCATATGCTTTCTCCAGGTCCACAAAGACGCAATGCAACTCTTTCTGGCCTTCTCTATACTTTTCCATCAACACAATCAGTGCAAACACTGCATCTGTGGTGCTCTTTCCTAGCATGAGACCATACTGCTGCTCATTAATCATTACCTCACTTCTTAACCTAGCTTCCACTACTCTTTCCCATAACTTCATGCTGTGGCTCATCAATTTTATCCCCCTGTAGTTACTGCAGTCCTGCACATCCCCCTTATTCTTAAACATCGGTACCAGTACACTTCTTCTCCACTCCTCAGGCATTCTCTCACTTTCCAAGATTGCATTAAACAATCTGGTTAAAAACTCCACTGCCATCTCTCCTAAACACCTCCATGCTTCCATAGGTATGTCATCTGGACCAACAGCCTTTCCATTTATCATCCTCTTCAAAGCTGTCCTTACTTCCTCCTTGCTAATCCGTTGCACTTCCGGATTCACTATATCATCCAACCTCTTCTCTCTCTTGTTCTCTTCATTCATCAGCCTCTCAAAGTACTCTTTCCATCTGCTCGACACACTCTCCTCGCTTGTGAGTACATTTCCATCTTTATCCTTTATTACCCTAACCTGCTGCACATCTTTCCCTTCTCGGTTCCTCTGTCTAGCTAATCGGTCCTTTTCTCCCTCCTTAGTGTCCAACCTCTCATACAACTCATCATATGCTTTTTCTTTAGGCTTTGCCACCTCTCTCTTCACCGTGCGCCTTATCTCCTTATACTTGTACAAGTACAAGGAGATGAAAAAAAAAAAAAAAAAAAAAAAATATATATATATGTTATAAATTTGTGTCAATGGTGTGATGTTCGCTTCTGGTGAAACACCATTGATGTTCAAATTCACTTCTGTTTGGCGTGAATCATTTCACTTGTCAGTTCAGTTTATGCTAATGTAACACGTATGAATGAGTGAAAACAATTATAAAGGGTAATTAAATGTCAGACCTTCAGCACATACTCAAGTGATTTGTGTGAAGTGGCTGGGGTGAGTATCAGCACCTCCAAGGATGAGGTCATGGTTGTCTTTCAGAAAAGAGGGGATTGCTTTCTTCAGAAGATGCAAGAACAACTGCCCTTAGTGGAGAAGTTCAAGAATCTTGGGATTTTTTTCATGAGTGTTGGAAAAAGTGAATGTGGTACAGACAAATGGATGTGGGCAATGTGTCAGTCTGTGGTGGTGAAGCGATAGCTGAGTTTAAAGACAAACCTCTGAGACAGATCACAAGTACAAGCAGCAGAAATAAGGTTTCTCTGCAGAATGGCTGGGCTGATACTCTAATAGGGTGAGAAGCTCAGTGATCTGGGAGAGCCTCAGAGCAGAGTCGGTGCTCCTCCAGATCGAATGGAGCCAATTCTGATGGTAAGGAAGCCTTCCCAGGATGCTCGTCTTACAGCTGCTCCAGATACATCCCACTGTGTGGGGACCCTCCTGCAGATCCAGGACATGCAGACAAGATTACATCTTTCATTTGGCTTGGAAACACTTGGAGAACAGTTATAATGTGTAGCTGGGAACAGGGAAGTCTGAGCTTCTTTGGCTGCTGTCACTGCAACCTCACTAGAAAAAGTGGTTTTAGAAAATTAGGTGAGAAAATTTAGAAACATATCAAACATTTTGTGAGAAATATTGCTTATTTTATTTACTTTTCCTGTTTTGGTAGCATAGATTAATTCCATTCAATTAGGCATTTCCTTGCCTATTTAATACAAATTCAGAGCCACTAGGAGCTGGATTGTTTTCTGGAAACATCTGGTAGAATATAAGAAACTGACCAATCTGGTATCGCCAGTAAACCTAAATTTCAGGTGTTTTGGATGTGGGCTGAACTCTGAGTAACTCGGGAAACACGGACATGAGGTAACATTGAATATCAAATCTTGTCCAGTGGAGCAATGCTGACCATTATGTTATCATAATGACCTCCTATGTAGAAATGAAATAAATAATTAAGCAATCTTATTACGCAACTGAGAATCCTGTGGCCTTATAGACTGTTTCAAGAACAAATAAAAATCACAGCTTACTTTGTAAATAAACATTACAGTCAAAATAAGGTCAGTCATTGTCAAACTCCCCTAGTTCTAACAGGGTCATGTTTTATCAGCGCTGGAGCCTATCGCAGCTAGAATAAGGAGGGCACAAGTTAAGAACAAATCCTGGACAGGGTGCCAGTCTATTGTAGGGCAAACACACACACATACACACACACACACCCACACCAAACACACATTAGGGCCAATTTAGTATCACCGATCCACCTAACCTGCATGTCTTTGGACTGTGGGAGGAAACCGGAGCACCTGAAGGAAATCCACAGGGAGAACATGCAAAGTCCACACAGAGAGGTCCCAGGGCACAAACCCTGGTCTCCTTACTGCGTGGCAACAGTGCTACAACCGCACCATCATACCACCTCAACAAAAGGGGGTGAATTTAATAACAGAAAAAGTAAACTGTATTCAAAAATTGAAGTGCTGACAAAAAAAAAATATTATATTTTATGGTAGCATTGTATCCTGTAGCCTAGGGCAGTAGTCTGACCCATGTTGTTGCGGAGTTTGTGAATTTTCCCCATGTCTGTGCTGGTTTTCCTCCATCATCCTGAAAGACGTGCATTAGGTTGACTGCAGATTCAAAACTGGCCCTATGTGTGTGAGAGTGGTTTCTGACTTGTGCCTAGTGCTGCCAACATAGACTCTGTGTCCTTAGCACCCTGAATTGGACTGAGAGTGTTTGACATTAGTTATAGTTTTGTGAAGGAAAAAGATCACAAGTCCAGGTGTTGAAATAAAGAAGCGTACACAGTACGGTCAAACTCACTGGGATACTTGAGAGTTGTTACAAAATGGCCTTATCTTGAATCAAAATTACTCACTTTTACTTTTCCATTGGGATCTCATCTTCTTAGTGACACACACAATTAGTAAAATCACGAGGAGAATGTTGGTCATGCCCAGTACCAAGACCACAGGGTCAAGTTCAAAAAGATTGCTTTGATCTGTCAAAAACATTAAAAACCGATACTAATATTTCAGACATGTTGATAATGACAAAACTCTTGCTCTGCATAACTGATTTTCCCAAGAGGATATGCATTTTGGTAACCCTTTCTTTCAGTCAACTGGTCTATCAATTCATTCTGGATGGTTACCTACCAGGTAATGCTTGTGGTTGGTCGGCTAGTCAGCAAACATCTGCCACACAGACTATGAATGTAATAATCTGATCTTCACTGTGTCAAGTAAGTGAAGAAGCCGCCATGGCGAGCGTCAGAGGCTTTGCCTCAGGTGCTGATGTCAGAGATTTGATCCCTGTAAGGGAAAGCAAAAGTGCATAGGTCCAGTGAGCTCCAATTAAGGCGAAACATGTGTTGTGTACTCTTTGTGTTATTTGGCAGGTGCTGTAACACATATGTATGATCTGCTTCTCACAACTAAGGGGATATGCTGACTGACCGGCCAACCAACCACAAGCATCCAGACAATCAGAATCTGATTCAAACCTAGGAAAGTCTCTGTTTTCTTCTCCAGCCCATTGATCACTTCTCGCATCAAGCGCAGGACCTGGAATAGCAACTGCACGGGCTGAAGGCCTTCCTCCAGCTCCCGTACAGCCACCAGTATAACCAAAACATCAGCCGGCGGTGGACTTACAGTTCGTTCGGTCCTCACATCTGGCTATGAGCCGTGGAGCTCCTGCGCATTCTCTGTTGGGTCCTTGTCCGTCTCAGGATTGACATTTGTTAGTCCCGCCCTCGGCCAATCTTCATCTGCTGTGTGGGCTGCCTCCACAAAATTATTTTTTGTTAAATTATTTTTAACACAGGGTCCTCACCTTTTAGCAGGTGGGGCCCCACGTTGGGCGCCATTGTGGAAAGCCAGCCCCCAGACACAGACAGACAGACAGACACCAGAATGTCCAAAACACTTATGTTTATTATTTTCACAGTCCACACAATGCCCTATCACCAACAACTCTTCTCTCTCTCTCTTTCTGTCTTTATTTCCTTGACCTCCACTCTCCTCCTCACAAGCTCCATCTCCGTCCCTCCCAAAGCCAGCTCATCTACTGGAAGGAGGCAGCCCCTTTTATAATAACCCGGATGGGCTCCAGGTGCTCGGTCTGACGACACTTCCTGGTGTGGCGGAAGTGTCAGATGAGCACCTGTAAGCACTCTGGGTGCCCCTGGGATTTCTTCCAGCAGCACTTCCTGGTGTGGTGGAAGTGCTGCCATCCAGAGTTCTATAGCTGTCAGGGCGCCCCCTGGCGGTGGCCACGTCCTCCCATAGGGATGAGCTTCCCAGCTTTGTTCCAGTGGCCCCCAAGCAGACCAGGTTGGCTGCCCTCTCGTGGCCCAGGGAAGGTACCGTCCCTCTCATGGACTGTCCAGGCGTTCCGGCTGGGTACGGTCTCCAACTGCCTGGCACAATATACTTTATATATTAACCTCTTGATATTTGAGTTCCTGGGTCAGGGCCTGATTGGCCCATTCAGAGATTGATGAGTGACCTTTACATGGTTTTTAAGATGAATTGGATAAAAGCAATTGTTAAATGAGACTCTAAATAAGTAATAGTAATGTAATAATGAATCTGTTTACAATCTTCTTTATCAGATATATTTACCTGTAAATTCAGTTCCATTGCCAAAAATGACTTCTCCACATGACACTACAGCACAGTAGTACATTCCGTAATCTTCAGAGCTAAAGTTCTGCCTTTGAAGACTGTAGACACACTCCTGGGAGTCTTCAGCACAGGTTATTTTATTTCCATGAGTATTTCTTATGCTGTGGTAGGTCCCTTCAACAGTCCAGTGAAGCCAGTATATCAGATGCACATTTCCAAACACAGCTTGGTTTACTACACACTCCAATGTAATGCTGTCTCCGTACTGTACAGGTTTCAAAACTGGTCTCTGAAAGATTCTTTTTACATTTTTGTTGCCTAATTGGAAATACACAAACATTTAACATTTTAATGACATCCATAAGATGATATAATATATATACAATGAATGGCCAAAATTTATACATTCAAAACACTAAACCGTGCTTTGCAATTGACCAAGTAAACTGATATACAGTACTTAAGCAGATGTTCATCCATCCACCTCACGTCATGTTTAAGAAAGGTGACCAGAGGGTGTGTCCCAACTACAGTGAAATCACATTCTTCTGCCTCTGAAGAGGGGACTCCATCTGATGGTTGAGGCTAAGAGACAGGAGGAAAAATGTGGGCACCGTTCTGGCCATGGAGCATTAGACCGGTTCTTCTCCCTAGGACAGTTCCTGAAGGGTGCGTGATAGTATTATTTCCCACTACACAAGTGTTTTGTAGATTTGGAAAAAGTATATCTGTGTCTCTCAGCATGTGTTGACTGAGGTGCTGCAGGAAAATGGGGGAAAGAGGTTGGTTTTGCTTGCTATTCAATCCCTATATGAAAACAGAGAGAGCTATGACTGAAAACCCAAATTCATTCACTGTGGGTCAACACCGTGTCTTGCCATTGCCCCTGTTGTTGATTTTCATAGACAGGATACCAAGGCGCACCTGAGGATATAACCAATATTGTTGCTTCATACACATGATGTTCTCCTCTTTGATTTATCTGGCTGTGACCTTCGGCACTCATTCGAGAGATTCATTGCTGAGTGTGAAGTGGCAGGGATGAGAATCAGCTCTTCCAAGTCTGAAGTTATGGTTCTCTCTAAGAAAAGAAAGGCCATATAGGACCAAAAGTGATCCTTGGGACAACTCCTGAAAAGGCTTCTAGTGAACAGCATCTAAATCCACTGCTGAAAAGGTTTTGCCCACAACTTCTCTTCCTAAAAACATGCCCTCAATTTCCTCCAGTCTGTATATTTCAAATGTTTGGGGCTGCATTGTTCCATTATAACTAATATATTAGACAGATTTGTAAAATAACTATGTAAGGACAGGGACAGAGAAAAAGAAACTGAAAAAAGACTTGATGCTGAAAGTAAATTAAAATCTAAAATTGCTGTTGTCTCATTCAAGGGCTCACTACATGGCATAACAACAGCAAATTAATAAAATATTGTGGACCATGTATTGCACATACTACATCTTAAAACAGTGCAATTATGTTCTTGTGTGGCATATTTGGTATTTCCAATTAGACATTCATTTTATTATACTTTAATTATTCATTTAGATGTGCAGTCAGAAGGTGGGTTATGCGCAGCCTCGCCTGTGGTAAGTAGTTCTGCTGGTGCCAGAATTTACAGTGGTGATGGACAGGTTGACAGACGAGATTAGACAGGAGTCCCTGTGGACTATGATGTTGGCTGATGACATTGTGATCTGTAGCGATAGTAGGGAGCAGGTTGAGGAGACCCTGGAGAGGTGGATATATGCTCTAGAGAGGAGAGGAATGAAGGTCAGTAGGAACAAGACAGAATACATGTGTGTAAATGAGAGGGAGGTCAGTGGAATGGTGAGGATGCAGGAAGTAGAGTTGGCGAAGGTGGATGAGTTTAAATACTAGGGATCAACAGTACAGAGTAATGGGGAGTGTGGAAGAGAGGTGAAGAAGAGAGTGCAGGCAGGGTGGAGTGGGTGGAGAAGAGTGTCAGGAGTAATTTGTGACAGACGGATATCAGCAAGAGTGAAAGGGAAGATCTACAGGACGATAGTGAGACCAGCTATGTTATATGGGTTAGAGACGATAGCACTGACCAGAAAGCAGGAGACAGAGCTGGAGGTGGCAGAGTTAAAGATGCTAAGATTTGCACTGGGTGTGACGAGGATGGACAAGATCAGGATTAGAAATGAGGACATCAGAGGGTCAGCTCAAGTTGGTCGGTTGGGAGACAAAGTCAGAGAGGCGAAATTGTGTTGGTTTGGACGTGTGCAGAGGAGAGATGCTGGGTATATTGGGAGAAGGATATTAAGAATAGAGCTGTCAGGGAAGAGGAAAAGAGGAAGGCCTAAGAGAAGGTTTATGGATGTGGTGAGAGAGGACATGAAGGCGATGGGCGTGACAGAACAAGATGATATGGACATGAAGAGATGGAAAAAGATAATCCACTGTGGTGACTCCTAACGGGAGCAGCCAGAAGAAGAAGAAAAAGACTGTTTCAGGTGTATTCAGTTTAGTGTGACAGCATGCATAGTTTGAATGCACATTTTACTTTTAATTTTTTCATGAATGTAAGCAGCCAATCCACTGAACTCTGACTGTATCATAACAGTCAGCAGCAGACACCACATACCGCAGGGGACAATGCAGTGATGGCTTTGCATTTCAAAGTATAATCTGGTTTTACAGAAAGATTTACAGGTTATGCTTTTTTATAGAGTTCTCTGCACAGAAGTCACACTTTTATATGTTTACCAGGGGCCCTTTTAGTAGTCTCTTCAGAGTGGCCTTTGTTTTTATCACCTATTATTTTATTTCTCTTATTAATTGTTTCTGCACATTACTAAAATTATGTTGTGGTGTTCAATATAAACCCCTAAATCCTTTTCAGAGGGGTCTTCTTGTAAGACAGTGTCTCCCATCTTGTATTTTTAATTCACGTTTATATTGCCTACATGTAGCACGATGCACTTTAAACTGCATTTTCCAGACATTCACCCACTTCTGAAGATTGTACAGGTTTTTTAAAAATAGTTTTGTGTCTGTTATCCCTTCAATTTTAGTATCATGTTTTAATTTGGAAAGTTTGCTAATCATCATCATTAATATTAATTAGAAAAAAATAACAATCCAATAATAGACCCCAAGTGATGATTTTACTCTACATGGAGAATTCACCTTTTATCTGAATTCCAGTTTTGTTAGTTACCCTTAACCCAATAGCTTTCAGTTTCTTAGTATTCTCTACAGCTTATGGCCTTTTACCCTGATTTACAATCACATGTGAAGTAAAAAGAAAATTTACAAAATGCCAGATCATCCTATTCAGAGAAAAATAATTAGGTTGATTTCTGGCCTGAATGATTCAGATGGAAACTTAAGGGTACCTTTCACACAAAGGTTACAAAGTTTTCCTTCACACCGAGAACCATAGATACAGTATATGTATATATATATATATATATATATATATATATATATATATATATATATATATATATATATATATATATATACACCGGGGTATTGAACATGCTTACTGAAATTTATTTAATACTTAGTAGAAAAGCCTTTGTTGGTAATGACAGCCTCAAGATGCCTCCTGTATGGAGAAACTAATTGCATGCATTGCTCAGATGTGATTTTGGTCCATTCTTCCATACCAACTGTCTTGAAATCTTCATGTGTTCAATACTTATTCCATGTGTCATTCCACTTTATTACACATAACTTAATTTATAGACTTATTTGTTTTGATTTCTTTGTAAGTGTGGATTACTCATTTTACTCGATTACTTGTTACCGACATGTGGTGAAACTTTCATGTCTATAGCCCCATTATTTTCCCCACTATATATATATATATAATATATATATATATATATATATATATATATACACATATATATAATCACTAATGCTGCTCTTCATTGAAAGTGAATCAAGCCATCAATCTGTTTAATTTTTTTTTATGACATATCTTTCTATGATATTCTATGTATTTTCATTAACTACATTTTTCTCAACTTCATTCCTATTACTTGACCCTTATTCCTCGATTAGAACATGTCCAGCCTGTTTCTTGTTTTGATGTAAATTTACACCTAGTAAAGGCTCTCCAATACACACACTAATAGTGTAATTTACATTAATTTATTAAAAGCTCCTATTACTGTATTCTATTAGTAAAAATTCTACTGTCACCCTCCTAGAAAGAACAGCACTGATTGAGTAGAGTCTATTGCACTTTATATTATTATCAACACAATAGAGGGAGTTTCTATTATGATCACGTAGTACTGATGGGGGATTTTAAGGTACACATTGATGTGGAAACTGACACTTTTAGCAAATGTTCTACTTATTTGTTAAATTCAGTAGGATTTTGTCAGAATGTCAAAGGTCCAACTCATAATCATAACCACACATTAGATTTAATTATAACTTACAAAGCTGAAATTCAAAATTTAATTATTACTCCATTAAATGAAGTTATTTCCGATCACTACTTAATTACATTTGATTTAGTCCTGCCCTTGCCAACACACTCCTAGATTAAAACAAAGACAGTGCGACATCTAGATTGTAATTCTGCTTCAAAATTTATAGATACTTTGAGTAAGTCGAGTGTAATTGTGGAAAACCATTTAGATCAGTTAACATCAAATGTAAACACGGAAAACAATTTAGATCAGCTAACATCACATTATAATGTGACCTTGAGAGATGCTCTGGACACAGTGGCTCCCCTTAAAACAAAAGTGATCAAAGCACACAGAAACTCTCCCTGGTTTAATGAAAACACTCGAGCTCTTAAATTAGAGTGTCGAAAACTGGAGCGCAGATGGAGAACAACAAAGCTACATGTCTTTTTAAATTGCATGGACAGAGGGTGTTAATAAATATAAAAAAGCCTTCTTTAAAGCTCGGTCAGAATATTATTCTACATTAACAGATAGCAATAATAAAAATCCTGTTTAGAACAGTGGCTAAATTAACAAATGGAAATTCAGATCAACAGTGCAAAATACCAACAGACATTAGCAGTACAGACTTTATGAACTTCTTCAATGAGAAAATTAAAAATATAAGATCCCAGATCTCTGCATCACAGTACAAACCAAATACTAGCTTAGCAGACCCTGTCTCACATTGCACTCAGCACTTTAGTAATTTTAATCCTGTAACTGAGCAGGAAGTATTAAGTTTAATTTCTAAAATGAAGCCCACTACTTGTTCCCTAGATCCAGTGCCAACAAAACTAGTAAAAAGTGCAATGGATGTTTTTGCAGCGCCTATCCTAAACATTATCAATAGTTCATTATTGCATGGCACAGTACCTGATACACTAAAAGTGTCAGTCATTAAACCATTACTTAAAAAGTCAGACCTTGACCCACATATACTAAATAATTATAGGCCTATTTCAAATTTAGCGTTTCTCTCTAAAATACTAGAAAAAGTAGTCGCCAGTCAGCTTCAGACACACCTTATGCATTACAATTTATTTGAGAAATTCCAGTCTGTTTTTCGCACTGGTCATAGTACAGAAACGGCACTAACACGGGTTGTAAATAACATTCTGATATCCTCTGATGACGGAAACTCCACTGTAATTATGTTGTTGGACTTAAGTGCAGCATTTGACACCATTGACCATTCTATTTTACTGCACAGGCTAGAAAATGATGTTGGGCTTACAGGCACCGTTCTCGCTTGGTTTAGTTCTTACTTATCAAATCGATTCCAATATGTACAGAAATGTGCTGACAGTAGTACTCCTTCATTATACACAGAGGTTCAATATGGTGTCCCGCAGGGCTCAGTACTGGGACCTTTACTGTTTTCACTGTACATGCTTCCACTGGGATCTCTCATTAGGAAACATAATGTTAATTTTCATTCGTATGCAGATGACACCCAGTTATACCTTTCATTTAAATCAAATGAAGTTTCTCCAATGTTGTCTTTAATTAGTTGTGTTAGCGAAATAAAGGAGTGGATGAATGAGAACTACTTGTGTTTAAATACAGATAAAACAGAGATGTTAATTGTTGCAGGGAATGATGCTGATCACAACAATATTTTGTCATCATTTAACTCAGTAGGAATCCCAGTCAATTTTACTGAATCAGCCCGCAATCTAGGAGTTATCTTTGACTCTAGCATGTCATTTAAAGCGCATATTACAAAGTTGTCCAAAACATGTTTCTTCCATCTTAAAAATGTTAGGAAATTAAGGCGCTTTTTAAATAAACAGGATTCTGAGAAACTAATTCATGCATTTATCTCTAGTAGGATTGACTACTGCAATGCGGTGTTCACTGGATGTTCAAACTGTTCTTTATACAGCCTCCAGTTAATCCAAAATGCGGCTGCAAGAATTATTACAAGAAAATACGAACACATAACTCCAGTTCTTAAATCCTTACACTGGCTCCCGGTTAAGTTTAGGGCAGATTTCAAAATCCTTCTTTTAACATATAAAGCATTAAATGGTCGAGGTCCGGCTTACTTGTCTGAACTTATCATGACTTACAAACCAGAGCGCACATTAAGATCTCAAGGTGCCGGTCTGCTTATGATTCCAAGGATTAATAAAATAACAGTGGGAGGTCGAGCTTTTAGTTACAGGGCCTCTAAACTGTGGAATGGTCTGCCTGCTACTATAAGAGATACCCCTTAGGTCTCAGCTTTTAAATCCCGGCTGAAGACTCACTACTTCAGTTTAGCATATCCTGACTAGAGCTGCTGATTAACTGTACAGACTGCATCTCTGTTGTTAGTCATTAGCACTTAAACATAAGTAACATGACAGTTATAATTGTATAATAACCCTCACTTATTCTGTTTTTCTTCTCGGTACTCAAATGTGGCACTTGGTGCCATGGCCCACCTGCCAAGTTGTTTTGCCTGCCTAAGGAAAAGTCATCCCAGATGGAGGATCGCAGGAATCGTGGGAAAGAGGGGTCCTTTCATCGGATTGGCTGGCCCAGCACTGTTTCAGCCATGGAATGGCCAAATGGGGGAGGCAGCTTGAAGGATGAGGTCTCCAGGACTCTACACAAATCCAAATCTTATTATGGGATATATCATCTACTGTTAAATTCTGCTCTGTACTTCTAAAATTTATATTTTTTATTTCTTACTATATTGAGGAATTGTTCTGTTCTGTGTACTGCATTGTATTGTATTTTATTGACCCCCTTCTTTTGACACCCACTGCACGCCCAACCTACCTAGAAAGGGATCTCTCTTTGAACTGCCTTTTCAAAGGTTTCTTCCATTTTTTCCCTACAAGATTTTTTTTTGGGAGTTTTTCCTTGTCTTCTTAGAGAGTCAAGGCTGGGGGGCTGTCAAGAGGCAGGGCCTGTTAAAGCCCATTGCGGCACTTCCTGTGTGATTTTGGGCTATACAAAAATAAACTGTATTGTATTGTATTGTATTTATGGCTGAAATATACAGAAATATTTTTAAAAATTATTAATTGAACTTCAAAATAACCAATATAATTTTAGTCATTGTCTCATGCATAAGCAACACATACAATGTATTTAACAACTAAAACCAGTAACAAGCTCCCCTTCACTTTCCTATGCTTTGGCCACCAGGCACCCCATTTGTTAACAATTCCCCAAGTAAAATCTCATGTAATGCTTACTTTTTAAGCAGATCTCAGTTCCATTACCAAAGAGTATGTTCCGCTGTCTCACGACTCCACAGTAATAGGTTCCCATATCTGTGATCTCAAGGCTTATGATGGATAGACTGAAGAAGTTGATGCTTTTCTTCACTTGATAGCGTTCACTCCGATTAAATTTATCATCATAATGGATATCATCATTGAAGTTACCTGACCAGAAGGCAATGTTTTGAGGTGCTTCTCCAGGAGATTGTTTAAACCAAAATAAAGTGTACTGATAAGATGGCTTTATGGAACACTCAAGGCTTAAAGAATCCCCTAGCTGGGCTCTAACTGTCTGAAGGTGAAGGAAATCTGCAAGAATTACATCTGTAAAAAAAAAAATCACAAGGAACATTTAAGGTGGGTGAAAGATACTGTGCAAAGCTTTGAAGTAATTAAAAAAGAGCCACCATCGTAATATTTACAATATTATATCAGTAATCAACATTCAAATCTGTTATGATAAAGGCAGGCAGCCACTAAACCCCTATTGTGTCCACTACACTATGCTTATGTTATTGTGCCATGTACTGTATTTTCACTACACTTTATATTTTGTGTGCCTGTGCATTGCTTTCTGAAATCTATGACCAGCTCCTTAGTTTTGCTGATATTAAGAATCGGGGTGTTGTTCTGGCCCCACAAAGACAGCCATCTCATCATTGTTAGTGATCAGGTTTGTTGGTGTCATCAGCCAATGCACACATGCAAAAGACAGTCGGTTAAGAAAATCCATAATCAAGCTGAAGGCACTGAGTTCAAAACTGAGAAGTTTTGAAGTCAACCTTGACTGTACAACAGTGTTAAATGCTAAGCAGTGGAATATAAACTGGCATTACAGGCTGTCGTGTTTCAGGGTCACACTCCAGACATTCTAATAATCGTAGACCATTACAACATATACTCACGATGATCGATTTACAAAGCTAGACATCCAGTCATTTATTATAAAGAAGATCAAGATTTTGTTAAATGGAGGTTCACTCTCAGAAAGTAAAGATTACACACTAATGAAGCTCTGTCGGTATTAAAGCTAATTTATTTTCAATTGTTTGTCCTTAATCTAATTAAGCTTTAAATTAATAATAAAAACCCCATACCATAAAATCACTTAGCCAGTGTATGTTCAATGGACAATAATATTATAGTAATACTTTAGTTTAGGCATCCATTTAACAGTGCCTAATTAACAGTGTTAATGTTATAAAACATATTACACATATTTTAACATGATAAAAAAATTTTTGTATGGAAAAGAAAAGTAAAATGTGAACAGTATTATTTATATAAAATATAAATATTAAATAGATACATATAAATATTAAATGCAAAATATTATTTTTGCAGGTTGTGCTATAAATCTGATTTCATGCAGAACGTTTGTACCAGAATTATAAAAGTGTTACTATGTACAACCCTCAAATGAAAGTTAATAAGAATTATATAAAGATAACAAAATTTATTGCATATTTTTTATAGTTCTTGAATCGAAAAAACAGGAAATATCTTGAAACAGGTTTCCCCAATGAATACGTAATGAAAAGTAAGCTGATACTTACAGTGTCTGCAACACAGCATCAAGAAGATGGAGTACACAATCATCTTAGCTCCTCGTCTGATCTCAAGTGATCTCAAATCACAAAAAGAGACGATGGAGCTCCTCACTTCTAACATAAATGATTACAAAAAAAAAAAAAAAGTGGGTGGCCAATAAGCATTGAGCTTTTTTGTTGTTTACTGTACAGGAAGTTGTATTCAACCAATATATAAATTAATCCATAGTAAGCCTACTTACCTATTACTTCAGTACGATTAACAAGCTCAATTAAAGCCTATGTAGCACAGGATCAAGAGGATTAAAAAATAGAACTAAAAATAAACCGCTTTAGTTAACAAAATTTCTATAATAGGAACTGTTTCAATACACTTTTTTATTGAAACACTGGAAAAACTTTAAGTATTGAAGGGAGGTCCTAGTAGCAGTTTCCAATCTTCTCGTCCTCTGTTGCCTAGTAGCATACAAAACATGCATTATGTTTACTAGTTTGAGAAATTGTTGAAGGATGGAAAAATGACGAAAAAAACATGTGAACTTTATAAGCAGCAGTTAACAGTCTGTTCATATTTTCTTAGTCATGCCATTAAAATGAACAATAAAAATAAAATATAATATGACAGTAAATACAGGGTGATTCAAAATTATGTTAACATTTGAATGGCAGAAACAATTAATTCACAAAACATATTTCATATGTGCAAGATGATTTACAGCAATGTTCTCAGCCTGTTCGCCATCATGTTCAACACACAAAAACCAGTGAGCAACAGTACCATTTAAAGCCTGGTCACACATCACGCGGGAAATAGATGATACCACAGTCCGTATTCTGTCCTTCAGGTCATTGTTATCACAAACTTTCCTGCTATACACGCACTCCTTCACCATACCCATCTGGTGTAGCGGGTCCACAGCTCAAGTCAACAGGGACACTTTTTAAATAAATAATCGCCACAGTCGCGGCTTAGTGAGGGGGTGTGGTAGTGTGACCGGAGCAGGTTCCTGGGTGAATTTGTGATTGGACGGTCCTCACTTAAGTGCACAGGTGAGTCGTCCGCATCCGAAATTAATGCCGGGTGCTGCTGATTGACACACCTGATCCACGTCCCCGTGATAAACAATAGAAGCGCAAGGTGGCTAAGGGAAAAAAAAGAAGGAATGAAAAAAGAACGTGAAGGGAGGTTAAGGGAGAAGGAAGCAAAAAGGAGAGAGGCGGTGCAGGAGAGCGGGAGTGAGTGAGCGTGCACAGACTCGCGTTGTTTGCAAGCAGCTGGGGAGAGGTGAGCCCGAGTGGGGTGTTTGGCTGGCACCCGAGGGCCGACGCTCCTGCTGAGCGCTTGTTTGGAGCAGGAGTGACCGGGGGAAGGTTGGCTCACCACAGCAAAGGCAGCAGGAGTCAGGGAACTTGGGAAGTCGAAGCCCCAGCGTGAGCATCCTGGTCGCTGTGGAGCCCAAGTCTCGGTTTGGGTGAGCAGAACCGGAGCCAGGGATCGGAAAGGCCACTAGACCAGAGAAGTGAAGAAGGTCAGCTGCAGGTAGGGTGACTCTCCTGGCGCATACCTCCAACAACCCAGTAGAGCTGATTTGGAAAAGAAGACTATGCTGGTTTGGCCAGGTGTGCAGAATTCATGAAAACTGACTCCCTTATCGAGTTCTATGGAGAAACTGACAAACAACCTGAAAGGTACAACGAAATGCACCCAATTAAACTTGGGCACGTCAAGTTGAGGATGACCTCAAACAAAATCAACTCAGCCTAACGGAGGCCTGCTGGAAGCAAATCGTGTGGGATGTCCAAAACCCATCAGCAGTTATCGTAGCATACTGGATCCGAGGACAGCCTCGACTGGGTGCCCGCTAAAGGATTGATGAGGCTACCAAGCTGGGCACTAATAGATTGAGGAAAGCCTGAACTTAGCTTGTGTTATTGCATATGGCAAAAATCATGAGCCATTGGTATTTTACAGATCTGTTACCATCAATTCCTGTTTATTTACTGTACAGATCAAAAAAACTAAAGGTTCTTTCTAGGACTTTTGGGAACCAAAAATGGTTCCCCTATGGTATTACTCTGAAAAACCGTTCTGGCACTTTTATTTTAGTTTTAAGAGTACAGCTTGGTGTTGGTCACAAGTCTGGATAAATAAAGAGAGTTAGCGTCAGGAATGGCATCTGGCTGTAAAGCTTTAGCCAAAACCATCATGATGGGATCAATCCAGAAATTATTGCATGTTTAGAAGACATAATTCTCAAACCAACTATTTCCAGCTTACACCAACAGAACTGAGAACAAGACAGGAACGTACTCTGGACAGAGTGCCAGTCCTTCGTACAGCCCATTCACATGCCCACAGGGCCAATCCTTCACATCTTCTACAACTCTGTGATGGCCAGTGGGATTTTCTGTGCTGTGGTGTGCTGAGCTGGTAACATCACTTCAGTAGAGGCCCATCAAATTAACAAACTAATTAAAAGGGCAGGCTCATTATAGGACACACTCTGGACTCCATCGAAGTGGTAGAGGAGAAGAGATTGAAGATAAAACTCAATGCCATTATCCATTATGAAGAATGCTGCTCCTCATCTCTCTGACACACCAACACTGAGGACTTTCAGACGACAAATTATTCAGCAGACGTGTGTCAAGAAACGTGACTGGGGGTCCTTTATAGCAACAGGAATACGACTGAATAATGTCTCACTGCCAAGTCAGAACTTTTTTTTTCTTACTTTGAGTCATTATGATGTATGTTTAGACCAAAGTGTGTGTGTGTTTAATTATTCATTACTTACTTATGTATGAGTTTATGTATGTACTAGGGGGGCAAGCCCCCCTGGCATCTTGGGCGCCCAACTCCCAGTTTCAGCCAGAATATTAGTAAAATCTGTAAATGTACAAAAGAAAAATGATTATTTATTGGAGTCAAAAATCATGAAATTCTATAAATATGTAAAAGAAAAATGTATTATTTAACGGAGTAAAAATCATGAAATGAGAATAAAATATTTACTCTCTTACCGACTGGAGTATCCCCGTTAAACTGAGGTCCACTATGCTCAATGAGTATTTATAAGAGACTAAATAAATGATCCATTTGTTTTAACTGACATTCTTATAGATAAAAAACTTTTTTAAAAAAATGACTCATTTAAATAACAGGAAAAATCAGGTGAAAACTAAAGTGGTATGCAATGGGTCATCGTAACTTGACCTTCAGCTAACTACATCACCTAAATACAAACATTGGTGTTATGAATAGATACATTTTTTTAATAGTTTGTTCCTGTGAAAGAAGATTTATTCGATCAAAAATCGAATTTCTTGATATTTTAGTTTATAATTTAAAAATGGAATAAGGGTCTGAAAATCTGAATAAAAGGTTTTAAAATAAGTCTGATTTAAAGCATGACAAAAAACGTCACATAAAAATGTGACATAAAATTGTTGCACTTTTAGGCTTAGGATTTTATATAGAAAGAGTAGATTTGTTTAAAGAGCTTCTGTAAAAACCCAAATTGCCCTCTAGGGATAAATAAAGTTTGATCTATCTATCTATCTATCTATCTATCTATCTATCTATCTATCTATCTATCTATCTATCTATCTATCTATCTATCTATCTATCTATCTATCTATCTATCTATCTATCTATCTATCTATCTATCTATCTATCTGTCTATCTATCTATCTATCTATCTATCTATCTATCTATCTATCTATCTCACAGCTAGGTGTGTCATGTACTCTAAATAGCACTAAATCTTCCATACCACAAATAATGATAATTTATACTTTTAATAAGTTTCTTTTTAGTCAAATAGGGCACAGATAACTTTTAATGAATCCAACTTACTTAGAAGTTCTGTCATGGCTGCTGTCTACTAAATTGTAACTTGAAGGGGCGTCATACTTAAGCAATTCACTATTTTCTAATCATTTTACACCACATTGCAGAAACCTGTTTCCACCTTGATATTAAAGGGAGTTTTTTATCATGGAAATTAATCTGTACTTTAGTATAGCTGCTTTATAGTAACCCACGTGGAGAGCCTTATCTTCGCATGGACAGCTGCTTCAAATAAACAGACTTACTAGCTCGGCACAAACACACCTTTCTACTGAAGACGTCTCTTCTCAGCTGCACACTCTGCGAATATGGCAGCCACCCACAGTAGGTGAGTTTTAAACAATATACCGTACTGTGCCTTGCTCCAATTACACAATACAAAGTCCATATTACTATAAAGCAAAATTAATAAAACAAGTAAACCAATGGTAGCAAACATAGTATTTGACAAGAGTCTGAAATAGTTAGGAAATGTATTTGAAAAGAGTGTTTTCATGTCTGGGATCGGAGCTGCTTCAGATTTTTGTTCAGTCTGCAGACGTTTCGTCAGGGTGATGATCTTCTCTCTTCTCTTTTCTTCTTTCTTTTTTGTTGTTCAGAACTTACCCCACTTAAAAAGATCTGTCTTAACATAGATTTAAACACTATTACATGATTAATCAATAATCTTAGAACCATTGACATGTTTACATTACAGCAATGTTCTAATCCTAATTACTCTGGGTTAATAAATTCCAATAATATATATCATCAAGCTTTGCATATTTAACTTTAGCGACTTCTTTTATTGAATTTATTAAAAGCAAGTAACATTGCATACAAACAAGTAAAACTTAACAAAGCTAAATTTAATTCAAATTCCACCCATGAGAAAGAGAGGAAAGCCAACAGCGAGAGCAAAAATTTAAGAGTAGAAAAGAGGGAAGAGAATCCTTCTCCGCAATTTAAATGCTTAATCTAACATGTTATTAATCAGATCCTGTCACATTTTAAAAATGTTTTGCACAGATCCTCTAAGTGAGAATTTGATTTTTTCCAATTTCAAATAGTATAAAACATCAGTAGCCCGCTGATTTAACAGAGGATGGACTAGAATTCTTCCAGTTGAGCAAAATAAGTCTACGTGCCAATAGTGAAGTAAAGGCAATCAAAGTTTGTTTGTCCTTCTCCACTTTAAGCCCCTCTGTGAGCCCACCAGACACAGCTGTTAATGGGTTAGGAGGGATTGTGGTATTAAGGCTGTGTGAAAGGCATTTAAAGATTTTGGTCCAGAATGATGCTAATTTGGTGCAGGCCCTAAACATTTTTGCCTTTGCATTGACAACTGCACACATTCACAGGGTACACAGCAATGTGCAGTAAGAAGAAAAATGAGAGGCGCGATGTGCACAAATTTGGAAAGCTCTTACCATCCTATTGGGGCTTCACCGGTTTTGTTCACCGTATATTTGTAAAGAGCTCCAACGCATTCATTGCATATTGTCATTGTTTGCTTAAAAAAGTCAAACTTTGTGTTGCAATTACACTCCCAAAATGCAGTGTAAGTCATTCGGGATCTAAACCCAAGCTTGCTAAGTAAGTGATAAAGCTTAGTGGGAAAAGTTGCTAGATAAAGTTCCATGCTGGAATGTTGGCAGCCACTGTCAGCCATGAGTTTGGTGTTAATGAATCAACAGTTCATCATATCCACAAAAGGAGGAAAGTAGAAAGTCAACTCGCGTCTGCTAAGCTCCCCTACACTGAGACCCTGAAAGATCTCCAGTGGTGAATGGAGCAGACATCATTGATGGATTATTTCAAGCCATTGTTTCCTTCACAATATCCAATGTCATCCTCTAGCTGTGAAATACAGAGTGTTGAAGGTGATGTCAAGATCTCACCAGTCCTTACGTCTTCCAAAAGATTGTTTTTTTTTTTTTATTGAGATGTTAGCACAAAACATCACAGAATTCTAGGAAATGACTAGCAGGAAAAAATGTTTTTTCATTTTACCAATTTTATTTTATGTACTGCTCTGTATGGGATATTTCAAGTGTACTGTGTAAAGAAAAGTGCACATAATCAGAAATAATGTTTTGTTATAAAGAAGTCTATACAGAAAAGTGGATTTTGAGCAATCTCTAGCAAACGATTACAGTTTTTGGTGGTCACAGGAACCTATCCCCCTGTTTCCTATAAGTCTAATGTATTAACACTGACGTTTTTGACTTTCATGCCATTTTCTAGCAAACGCACGCCCGTGAAAGCTGAGGATTGACTTTCTGTCTTGCAAGCTGTTTTTTAGGATCCTAAAAGAATAAGCTGAAAGATACCAGCTTCAAATCTGTAAAGATACACAGTTTAAATCAATACAAAGCAGTCATTTAAGAGATATCTAAACAAAAGAGTTTGTTTGAGATAAGATTCGGAGTCGTGAGTTCAGTGTGGAGTGTTTGAGAAAAGCTCAGACAAGCTTTGTTGAATGGTCCGAGACGTTTAGTCAGTGTTACATTTCATCACACAGTTCACATTTGATTTGTTTGCAATCTTAAAGTGTTTTTTTTAAATTCGTAGTTCAGTAATGTGAGTTTAAACATTTATTTTTCATATGACTTACTTACTCAATGTCAAATGTCAATGTCAAAAAAGTCAAATTAAATCCACTGTAATTCAATTTTTTACAATAAAATGGGAAAACTTCCAAGGGAGTTAACACTTTTTATGGGCACTGTGTCTCTGGAAATATTTATTATATAAATAACTTCCAGTGTCCATCCACCTAGACCCGCTTCTCCCATCCTGAAGCAGTTACACTTGCACCTGTGAAGACATTTCTTTTTTTTTGTTTTGTTTTTTTGTTTCTTTATAACCTGCATTTTATTTTCTAATCACATGGAGTTTGCCTAATATTTATGATTGTTTGTGGTGTTTTATTACACAAAAAATATATATAGTCATGGGTGTGTGCATGGGAGACAGATGAAGGGTTCTGATGATAGCAATTACCCACCAAGGGGTTGGTGCTGCATTCTAATTCCTTTTATCTTCCTCCTTTTGCAGAAAGGAAGACTGACAGCCATTTCACCACTGACATCACTTCTATTATCGGCCCTCCTGGATTTGCCTGGAACACAGATGACCAGATGTTCGGCCATTTCAAATTCAGTTTAATTCTGCGCTCCCACTCGAAAGGACATTATCTGCAACTTGTTGAGTGGTTTTTCATTACTTTCTTACTTCAGTTATACGGGGTCACCATACTGGTGCCCAAACACTTTAACATTATTTTGTTTATTCCTTAGAATATATATTGTATATATATGAAACATCTTTGTGGAGAAGATAATATGTAGAAAGCCCAGATCACTGAACACATCATTATAAATTATTTTTAAAAGTCAGCATGATGGCAACATTTGTCAGGCAGTCACTCTTCTGGGAGATATCTAACACAAGTGTAGGTTGTGCTGGTGTCATCTTTGTCTATCATTCTTCTTGGCTTCCTTTTTCTTTGACCAAAATCCAAGACAGAATAGTTGACTTCCTGACACTGCAAACAAAAATGAAGGCACTTTGAAACAATTGCTGTTTTTTCCATTTCTTAGGATAGCTATTTCTTTACTAAGCAAATGCATTCCTTATCATAGTATTCAATTATAATGGAGCCTTTGTGTTCCTATTTAATTACTTTATTAGTCTATCACATTAAGATGTTAGTTGTGTAAAATATAGAGGAACTATAAAACATTTCCTTAAAGTACTTATTTTAAAATGTCACTGAATGTGCATGCCAGTAGTGGCCAAAGATAGATAGATAGATAGATAGATAGATAGATAGATAGATAGATAGATAGATAGATAGATAGATAGATAGATAGATAGATAGATAGATAGATAGATAGATAGATAGATAGATAGATCTGCGGTGGGTTGGCGCCCTGCCCGGGATTGGTTCCTGCCTTGCGCCCTGTGTTGGCTGGGATTGGCTCCAGCAGACCCCCGTGACCCTGTGTTCAGATTCAGCGGGTTGGACAATGGATAGATAGATAGATAGATAGATAGATAGATAGATAGATAGATAGATAGATAGATAGATAGATAGATAGATAGATAGATAGATAGATAGATAGATAGATAGATAGATAGATAGATAACAGAAGTGCAAATTGAGCAATATATCAGCAAGCAGGCAAAAATTCCAAGCCAAATACTAAAACCAAATGTATTTGCTGAAGATACTGGTTTTCTTTCACCAACAAGTACTACAGTAGATGAAATGGTCAGATGAGAACAAACAACGCAATTTGAGCTTACATGCACCACATGCACTTTCACATGAATTGAAACTACAGTCCCATGGCAACGACGACAACTGAATAGCCACCCTGGTGATGTTACCAAAATAAAAAATAAAACAACAACTATCTATCCTTTTTCTTATCTAATTTTCTGATTACAAATGTGGTTTACATTTTGACAGATCCGGATTTCTCTACTTGCTCCTGACAATTTACTTCTCTCCACTTTCGGTATCAACATCACCATTGTCACTTTTCCTCTAACAACATCATCCAGTTTTTTTTATTCTTACTGAATCGTCTGATTAAGATATCTATAGGCCTATCGAAGTCACTACTGTAAGTACTTAGAATTTGAGTTTGAGAACATTCTTGTGCATTATTATACCTCGTTAGTTATGTTATTAGTATGATTTAACTTTATTTTGTTGTTATTCTGAAATGCTGTTTTTTTTCTTATTGCTATATACTGCCTGTGTAAGACAAGTTGAAATCTAAGAAATCAATGCAGACCTCATTGTTCACATTTGCAGTGCACCATGTATTTAGAATGTATTTTGTAATTCATGTACTAATAAAGTGCATTGCATTTATCATTCCAACAGATGGCACATCAGAAGCATTAGTAGTAATAAAATGCATTGCTACTAATATTGTAATGCGCCATCTGTTGCACTGCCAAATGCAATGCACATGTCTCTGTTATATACCATTTGATATGCTATTTATAAAAGCTGTGTTAATATTTGTGATGTGCCATCTGTTGAAATGACAGAGACATGGAACTGGATGGACACTCTGAGATATAGGCTCACAGAACTTATCCTTTAATTAAGGTGGTTATTTGGATGTTGCCATTTAGTAGCACACATTTCACAGTGACGGCCGTTTTGTTTACAATAATGAAGTCTACTGCTCTGCGGTGGGTTGGCACCCTGCCCGGGATTGGTTCCCTGCCTTGTGCCCTGTGTTGGCTGGGAATGGCTCCAGCAGACCCCCGTGACCCTGTGTTCGGATTCAGCGGGTTGGAAAATGGATGGATGGATGGATGGAAGTCTACTGCTAGATGTGTTAAGCAGATGTTGTCACTGTGCATGATGTCATCATGAAGAGACTATTTAAAATGGTGACATGAATTTTAAGGAAAAATAAAAACTGGATTTTTTTTTGAGCTGCTTTAGGAATTACCTGAGGATTGTCTGAGACTTCATTAGAACTTTGGTGACATGATGAAACATTCAAGTCATCTTTACCTGGAAACATAAGAGAAAGAAGATGAGCATGAAGGTAGTTCTATACCATACGCTGAGAGTTTAAGGCCCATTTTGATCATCTAAAGAGCAATTTATATTCAAAGGATCTCATACTCTGTAATTGGAATTACCACAACAAATGGCCAAGATTTGAAATCAACAACAACAACATTTATTTATATAGCAAATTTTCATACAAAAAAGTAGCTCAAAGTGGTAAACGCTGGCATGTGGCACTGCTTGCCCCTGTGTTAGTGTGCCATATTTGGATGTTGGCAAAGCCAAAAACATTTTACAGTTTTTCCAAAAAATGTCCTACCAGGAGTAGCAAATGACCATTTTCTAAAATCTTTGTTAACAGATAGCTTCTTTAGGGTCTGAAACTTGAAGCAATTCTCTTTCATGGAATGAAGTAGGAAAAAGAAACAGGAGTGAAGTAACATGGGTGAGTGTCAGTAGGTAAGACTGCCTGCCTGCCATCTTAGATTCTATCAGCTCGATGTCATTACACGTCATAACTTCAGTTAACATGGGGTAGCAACAGGGTGTCAACCCCAACATCAAGATGGCAGCCATTCAAAATAAACCAAATGCTTACACCAACAATATAACAAAACAAATTTTACTTAAAATGACAAAATAAATGACAAATATATTTGAAAATGAGATGTACACATTCCAAAAGACTTCAGTAATAACAGTGGTAGGTCTGTGTGAGTTTTCCTCAAAGTCAGTCTTTCTTCCACATCGAGAAGAAATGCAGATGAAGTTACTTGTTAACTGTGTGTATGTGTGCCCTGCAATGGCCTAGCACTCCATCCAGGATTGTATCCCAGCTTGTGCTTAGTGCTGCAGTAATAATCTCTGCCTTCCTCACAGCCCTAAATTGGATTAAGCATGGTTTTCTACACGGTCCTCCCATTTTAGGGCACCATAATGTTTGGGATGATTGGTGTCACAGATGTTTGTGATTCCTCAGGTGGGTTTCATTGCTTCATAAGATACCTTGGCTTGCTTCTACCCTTTGGAGTCTGTAGTTGTCATTGTTCCACATTAAGGAAAAAAATTTGGCCAATGTAAGCCAAAGAAGCCATTATGAGGCTCAAATACAAGAATAAAACAATTAGAGACGTCAGTAAAACCTTAGGATTCACTAAATCAGCTGTCTGGAATATCACAAAGAAGAATAAATGCACTGGTGAGCTCAGTAATCACAAAGGGACTGGTAGGCCAAAGAAGTCCTCCACTGCTGATGACAGAAGAATCCTCACTATGGTCAAGAAAAAGCCTCAAACACCTGTCTGACAGACCAGAAACAGTCTTCAGGAGGCAGATGTGTGTGTGTCAGAGATGACCATCTACAAAAGACTTCGTGAACAGGAATATAGAAAGCACACTGCAAGATGAAAACAACTAGTTAGCCACAGAAAAGGATGGCCTCACTACAAAGTGATAAAACCGACTTTAAAGAGCCTGAAGAATTCTTAAATAAGGTCTTGTGGACAGACGAAACAAAGATGAACCTGATCAGAGTGATGGCAAGAGCAAAGTGTGGAGACCAAAAGGAACTGCCCAAGATCCAAAGCAGACCACCTCATCTGTTAAACATGGTGCTGGTGGGGTTATGGCTTGGGCATTCATGGCTTCCACAGGTCCTGGCACACTTTTCTTCATTGATGATGAACTGCTGACGGCAGTGGCACAGTGAATTCTGAGGTATGTAGAAATGTTTGATCTGCTCAAGTTCCAATAAATGACTCCAAACTCATTGTATGGAGCGTTGTCCTACAACAAGATGACAATCCAAACATACTGCTAAGGCAACACATGAGGTTTCAAAGCTAAAAAATGGCCAAGCCAATCGCCTAATTTAAATCCAACTGAGCAGGCCTTCCCTATGTTGAAGAGAAAACTTAAGGGGACAAGCCCCCCAAACAAGCAGGAGCTAAAGATGGCTGCATTAGAGGTTTGGCAGAGCATCACCAGAGAAGATCCTCAGCATCTGGTGATGTTTGTGAATCTCAGACTTCAAGCAGGCATTGCATGCACGACAAAAGTCTTAATATGATGGCTTTAATAGATCTGCCATTGCTGTTTCATTATGGTACCCTGAAAAAAAGAGGGCCATGTAGAAAAAGAGTTGTCATTTCCACAAGGTGTGACAGAAATGTATGCAAATCCCCTTAATTTAAAATCTTCAATGTGTACTTCAATCACATCTGAATTGTTTGATTTGTAATTTTAAACTGTGGGGCAAAGGGGGAAATCAAGGAAAAATGTGCCTTTTCCCCAAACATTTTAGAGGACATTGTATGTTAAAAGTTGTGTGATTTGTCTACAAATGTATATTTCAAGCAATTAAATATCATCAATATGCAGTATTATAATAACCAATCAGCAAACATTTTACTGAACTACTTACAGAATTTCAGAGTCGCTGGAGCTCAACCAGCAGAGTGGAGCACACAGTAAGGACCAACCCTTTGATTGGGTGCCCATCCGCCACAGAAACAATTTAGACTTGTAAATCAGCCTAACGTGTGAGAAGAAAACAAACGTAAACCTGCACAAATGGTGGCTATGATCTCAATGCTGTCTCTTGGACCTGTGAGACATTAGTACCAATCTACAGTGCCACCTTATCAAATGTTACATGAAAAAAATATATAAATATAAGGATGTACACTATTATAACATATTTAACAGTGCTTGTTGCTGACATGCTTTATAAATATCCAACATTAGCACTTAAAGTATTTTGTGAGTTAATACAACGTTTAAATATTCATGTTACAAAGATATATTTTTAGGTGAGAACTCACTTTTGCTGTACCCACAGGGGCATCCTTTCTTCACGGCCAAATACACAACTGACACCACCAAGATGGCGTTAATTAGACCCAATATAAGGACAGCCGGATTCATTCTCAAGCGGTAATCATTTCCTGGGAAAAATCACATTTGGGAATAACAGCATGTATCATAAAACAGAAAATCTGTATAACAGACTTAACTACTAAGATGTTTTCTGGGTTTATAAAGTTTTTTTAGGTAGGTAGAAATGAAGTCAGTTGGTAGGCAAGGAACCTGGTAGGTTTTTAGGCGTTCTTTCCTTCCTTTGATCTAAAGAGGTTGGAGATGAGATATTAGTACACTTTGCCACCCTCTGAGTCAACTCTTTACCCTTAGTTAACACTAGAATTCCTAAAGTCAATGAACAAACTCATAATACAGCTTTTTTTTGTAAATGTGCTGATCAGCACAAGCAGCAAGGAACCTTCTATCCCATCCCCTGCCTTGATGGAGCTCAACTCGGGGGAAAAGTTCTCCCAGCTCAAACCAAGGCTCCTTATCTGCGTGTGAGGTCAGGTGCCCGGAGTCGTATAGGGTAAATAATACAGTGTATCGTTATTTGGAACACATGCATTTCATGTGTGTTCTGTGTCTACAAAGATGTGGGTAAGTTTAGGATGAAGGGAAATGCCAGACAAGAAATGCTGAACACATACCTAAAACAGAAAGTTTTTCCATGTTATACTAATAATGATGTGAAGTGTATAATGTGTGAAGACTTTAGTCCAAATATCAAATAAACACATGCGCTTTTATTCAAGAATGTGACCTAAGGAAAAATAAATTCAATTTACATGTTTGTGTCAATGGTCCAATGATATACTGTATTATTTACCCTGTACAACTTCAGGCACCTCACAAGCAGAAAAAGAGCCTTGGCTTGAGCTGCGAGAACGTTTTTGCCTGAGTTGAGATCCGTCAAGGGGGGTGGATGAGATAGTAGGCTACTTGCTGCTTCTGCTGATAAACACATTTACAAAACAAAAACTGCTGATGGAGAGGTGCAAACAGATTTAAGGTGGGCCGGGATTACAAGTTTTTTCATTGGCTTCAGGGATTCCAGTGTTAAGCCCCTTGAATGCCTCCCATACATACGTGTGTGACAACTTAATATCCCAAGATGGATCTGCACTGGTATCTGGAAGGCTGCCAGTTCAATTCCTGTTACTGCATACTCCGTTGAACCCTTGAACAAGACCCTTAACCTGAAAATTGCTCCAGGGGCACAGTACAATGGCTCACTCAGTGCTCTGACCTCCAAAAGGTCATGCAGAAAAACAATTTCCCCTCAGGGATTAACAAAGTGTATCCAATAAACTAAGTATATCCAAGACCAACTACCGGTAAGGAGCTCATACTGTTTACATGTGTGCAGGAGCACAAGTACAAGGGGCCTTTCATGGACTGATTCTTTGTAACGAGTTTGGAGTTTCATGCTATTTTGTTAGTGTCTGGTCAATATCAGAATAAGCGGGTTTAGAAAATGAATGAATGCCTGCAAAGACAAAAAAAACAGATGTACGAATTTTTTTTAGGGGTTGCCAAGTTTAATAAGCGTACTGAAGTTTGTTGCAAGTCTATGCACTATTGAAGGAAGGATCTATTTTATGATGGCACTGCCAAAGGCACTGAATATAATATAAATCATCTACAACTCACATTCCAGGAGAGCCACAGTGGGTGCAGAGTTTTTTGTTTAACCATTTTGTAATTAGAAACCAATTATTGTTGAAGAAGAAGTGAGATGTGGCAGAAATTAGAATGTGGAGATGGATGTGTGGAGTTACAAAAAAAGATAGAATAAGAAATTAGACAATCAGAGGTACAACAAAAGTGGGAGAGATATCTAAGAAAGAACATGAAAACAGGTTGAAGTTGTATGGACTTGTGATGAGGAGAAACAATGACTACTGTATGTGGGCAAAAGAGTGAGGGGAATGGTAATACAGGGGAAAAGAAAGTAAGGGAGGCCAAAGCAGAGATGGATTGATAAAGAAAAAGAAGATCTGAAGGAAAAGGGTCTCACTGACGAGTAGGGGCAGGATCAAGCTGTACGTAGAAGGAAAGTCCAGGAAAGTAGGGAGCTGAATGAAGAAGGAAAGTAGGTTGAAGTGGTATGGAGAAGTGACGAAGAGTGTCAAGAAACATGTGGGCAAATGAACGATGGGAATTGAAGTACAGGGAAGAGAACGTGAGGGAAGCCAAAGTGGAGATGAATGGATAAAGTAAAAGAAGATCTGAAGGAAAAGGGTCTCACTGGTGAGTAGGGGTAGAATCAAGCTGTTCATAGAGGGAAAGTCCAGGAAAGTGGGTAGCTGAATGGAGAAGGAAAGTAGGTTGAAGTGGTATGGACATGTCATGAAAAAACCCTATGAATATGAGGGTAAAACTATGATAGGAATAGGGAAAAGCAAGTGATGGAGGATGGGTAAAGTAAGAGAAGATCTGAAGGAAAAGAATCTGACTGTGGAGGTGGTGGTATAGGATCGAGCTGAATGGAAAAGGTTGATCAAGCACATCTACACCCCATAGAAGTGGGAAAAGATGAAGAGGAAGAAGAAGCTTCCAATTAAGAAGTTATTTGTTTCTACAGAAACTGTTTAAATTTTAGACCACCAAGATACCTGGTCATCATTTACCATGATTAACATCACCTTATTGTTAAGAAAATGAGAAGAAATAAGGTCTCTGAAGTCAATTAAAAATAAGTAAAAAGAAATGTGCTCATTAGCTCCGGTAACTGGATACTAATTAAGAAAATGGCTGGAATGAAAACCTGCAACCGCTTGTGGCCCCTAAAGGATCTGAGTTCTACACCCCTGACCTTCAGTGTTTTTAAAAAAAAAAATCAAAAATACCCAATAAATCACTCAGTCAGAGCCACAGAGGAATGTTAAATGAAACAACATGGCCTATGATGACTGAAGATTAACATTTAAGAAAAACGTGAGAAATCAAGGGAGAATTAATGGATATAAATAAATATATACAAATAAAATGAAAATAACAAAATGGATGGTGATTTACTCAGTCACCATACAAACCTCTACAAATAAATCAAACTAAATGTCATTAATTCCCCAAAAAAGAAAAAGTAAAACACTTGCAAAAATACTTTGCTTTATGAAAAGTAACTACAAATATATTAGTATATTTAATATGTTGCATTATTAAGTGCATCAGTTCATGTCATGCATGTGAATCCCTGTCCGTGTGTCATGTGGTCAGCTGAGAGCTCTTCTAGGGATCATCAAGTAAGCAGTCACAAATTAAGGGTACACATAGTATAGTGTTGGAAAATTACTTTTGTAAATAAATGACATTATATAAACATGCATGCATTGTATTCATGTATATTTATGATAAAATATTTTGCTGTTTTTTTAGATATTTAATATTTGTTTTGTTACCTGTGAGTTCTGTTCCGTTTCCTAGTAGGATTTCTCCACACTGCACTAAAGCACAGTAGTAGGTTCCAGCATCCTCAGAGCTGTAGTTCAGCTTTTGCAAACTGTAAATGCATTCTTGAGAACTAGTATCACATTTTATTAGACTTTTTTCTTTCGGGTTTATGATGCCTTGATAAGATCCTCCCAAGGTATGATGAAACCAGTAAACGTTGTATCTTTCTTTGAGACCACCGCTCTTTATTACACACTCTAAAGTAACATTGTCTCCTTCCTGGATTGGTTTCAAAACAGGTGGCTGACGAATTCTTCTTCTCAACACACTATCTGCTTGGAGATATATTGGTTATTTAGTATTTTTACAAGGTGGTAACAATAGGCTTATATTTAAAGAGGTACAAGGAAATGAAAGGAATTAACATTTTCAGTTTTCTTTTGATATTGTTCTACTGTCATTAGACATGCACATAAGAATGTCACTGTACACATAAAACAAAACATGAACTTGAACCTCAAGATTATAGAAACCCAAAAAATCTCCTTTTATAAAGTCACCAGACAAGCCCCCTCTAATCTTGGGTAAATATACAAAGTATACACTAAATTGTTCACTTTCTGTCTGTTTTTCCTGATAAAGGTCAGAGTGGCAATATACTAATCTGGAAGATCCAGGCTTCCCTATCCTCAGCAACTAATTCCCGCTTCTTTTTGGGAATTCCCAGGCAATCCTAAGAAAGCATGACCCTACCCGCATGTTCTGGGTTTACTCTTGGTCTTCTCACAGTGGGTTTTCACTGGTAAACCCACCATTGGAGGACATTCATGTCCATACCACTTCAACTGACTTCACTTGAACTAGAAAAACAGAGTTTCTACTACATTGCTAAGATTCTGAACCCATAAAGAGTGAGTTAGCATCTTTGCATAGCAATATAATTTTGGTTTCCCCTGAAAATCTCTTTCTTTTTGGACCTGGCACAGAGAAGGAGAAGATAGAAAAGCAGACTGAGTCACAGATCAAAGGTTTAGCTTGAGGACTTAGTTCTCCTTCACCACCATTGACTGTGTGGCGAGCGGCTGGGGGTGGTACCCAGCCGGGACGCCCGGAAGGACCAGAGGAGGCATTACGCCTCCTCCAGACCACGAGAGGGCGACCACCCTGGTGGCTATGGGGACCACGGGAAAGAAGCTTGGAAGCTCAACCCTATAGGGAGGCGTGGTCACTGTTAGAGGGTGCCTGGATGCCTGAGGAGCCCTGGCCCTCAGCACTTCCGCCACACCTGGAAGTGCTGGGGTGGCGAAGACCAGGGACACCCAGAGCGCTTCTGGGTGCACAGCTGGCACTTCTGCCACACCAAGGATTGCCAGCAGTAGCTCGTTGGGAGGCACCTGGAGCATAAAAGGGGCTGCCTCCCTCCATTCGATGGCTGGAGTCGGGAGGAAGAAGGACAGAGCTCGGGAGGAGAGAAGTGGAGACGGACCTGAAGAGAGGCATTGCTGAGAGGCCTGGACTTTGTGGGTGAGAGTACAGAAGTACTGAGTTGTGTGCTGTTTCGATGTAAATATGTTCAATAAACGTGTGTTGGTGTTCGAACCATCGGTGACCACCTGTCTGTGTCCAGGCTGCTTTCCACAACTGGTACAGTGTCCATTTAGCTTATAAGGCTCTTGATTTACATGTAAATGCAGACAGTGTAACAGAATATTAGGCCATGTAGCACGATATATAGAGTACATGTAATGGGAAGTTATAATTAAGGTTTATGACACACTAGCGAGGCTTTGTGTACAGGTTTGGTCTCCATATGACATAAAAGGTACAGAAGTGCAAGAGAAAGTCAACTTCAATAGCATTTTAGAATAAGCATTCATTTCACGGAAAGGATACCCTTCTTTTCTTGCTCCTTTTATAAAGCAGCTTCAGTTGCTGGCTCTTTTCTCTTTCTCTTGGGTGGGGATTGAATTTTGCTTTGATTTGTTAAATCTGACTTGACTGTATGGAATGTTATCTGTTTCTAATTAAAACCAATAAAAATATAAAAAAAGAGAAAGTTCAAAGAAGAGCGACTAGGCTGATTCCACTCCTGAGAGGTATGAGCAATAAGGGAATGAAACTTTTCAATTTAAGCAAACAGAGATTAAGAAGTAACATGACTGAAGTGTTTCAATCTATGAAAGATATTATTACTCCAGTAGATTCCACTTGTTACTTTAAAATAAATTCTGCAACAAGAACATGAAGACTCAGTTGTAAACTTGCTGAGGGCAGATTTTGCACACAAGTTAAGAAGAGTTTGCCTTAGTCAAAGAATTATTGACACGTGGAATTAATTACCTAGCCGTGTGGTGGAGAGTAGGATTTTGGGGACATTCAGATTACGACTTCATGTTATTTTAGTGAATGTAGTTGAAGAGGATAGACAGACTTGTTTGGGTAAATGGCCTGTTGTCACAATTTTTGTAACGTTCTAATGATCACCCCTAGCAACACTTGTAAATGTCAAACACAGGAACTTGAAATCCTCTCCTCTTGCTTGTGAAAAAGAAGCCACTCTCATCTAGGAATGGACCATGGCATACAGTTTGGTGGTGCTAATCCTCATTTCGACCACATCACACTTAGCCACAACATCTATCAAACGGACACCAGAAATCACAGATGAGACTAAAAGAGCATTCATTATCCACAAAATGCAGCAATGTAACCTTTAAATACCCTTCCTGTAGAAATTATCAAGAAATTATATTACATTTGGGTGGGCTGTCCTCAATGGGTGGCTCTCCAGCAACTTTTTTCAAGTCAGATTTAGATTAGTAAGTGCGCATTTTGTAAAAGCATGGAATACTTAAGCGCGCTTCACACTTGCCACTTTGCATATTTGCCGCTTGCGTTGTGAAGGGGGGTGCTGAACACACGCTAAGGAGATGCGGATGGATCAGCTGCTGTTACCAAGCTGAGTGATCTGCATGTCGCACTGCACGTTGATCATTTAAAAGCCTGTACAGCAGCTGTCCTTTTGTCTCACTTCCTTGTCTCATGGAACGTTAAAGTGTCTCAGAGAAATTGTTTGTAAGTAGGGCATGACGTGCAAGTAGTCTCGCGGGACTTCAAAGTGTCTCTCCAAGATGATCACGTCTCAATCCAAGATTTTTTTATATAATAGATAGATATATACTGTATGTGTGTGTTTATAGTACCTATAACAAATATTATATACATATATATTTATACATGTGTATGTATGAGGGGCTGTTTAGGAAAAAAGATTGTATATATTCAAACTAATTTTTCTGAACCACTACTGTATATACAGTATATCTGAACCCATTTATATTTTTATGAACCTGTATTTTTTCTCGTCCATTCATATGTGTGTATATATATTATATTATATTATATTATATTATATTATATTATATTATATTATATTATATTATATTATATTATATTATGTTCTAAGTCCAATTCTCTTTAACATCTATATGCACCCATTAGGTGAGATTATTCGCCAGCATGATCTAAGCTTCCACTGCTATGCATTACGATCATCGGACGCTAACTTACTCACTGTACCTAAATACAGGTTAGTAACTATGGGTGGCAGAGCTTTCAGTGTGATAGTCCCTAAAATTTGGAATGCTCTTCCTCTCAGCCTTCGCAAGGAAAATCTATTATTCATTTCAAACTCCTGTTAAAAACACATCTCATCAACAAGTATTATTCATTTTCTTGTATGTAATTTCTACCCTCTTGTTAATGTGTGTATTGAATTGTAAAGTGTCCTTGAGTATATTAAAGGTTCTATGTAGATAAAACAACTTATTATTATTATTATTATTATTATATTATATTATATTATATTATATTATATTATATTATATTATATTATATTATACTGTATTATATACACACACATACTGAGTAAATTGTTCAGTCTATTTACTTCATATGTGTTATCAAATAATTTTGATTGGTTGAGATGGTAGACCATTGCTGAGCTGGTACAGTTCAGTATGTTCTCAAACCAGGTCCTTTTACAGACAGCCATAAGCATGTCTTTGAAATAACACTGGAGCACCAGTAAAAATTCACGGAAGTCGCATTAAATATTTAACAAAATACTACATTAATAAACATTAAATATATAATCCATGACAAAGTAAAAGTTATTCAATTTTCCTGTTACTAAAACATCCCGACAATGACATTTGTTACATTTTTAGTAGAGAGCTAACAATTTCAATTTCTATAAATTCTATCTGCAAAGCTCAACCGACATATCATCTAACTACTTTGAAAAGAAAAGGGCCCCTGATATACTTGCATTTAATTACCTGTGAGGCACAGTTCAGTTCCATTACCAAAGATGACATTTCCATATTTTACTACTCCACAGGAATAGATTCCCGTATCTGATAGCTCAAGGTCAGCAATTATCAGGTTGAACGTAGTGTTGTTTTTTACGATGTGATGACGAGAGCTCCCAAGAAATTCATTATGAAACAAAACCTCATCTAAAAAGCCAAAAGATGAAACTATGTATCGAGGAGACTGGCCAAACTCCTGCTTAAGCCAAATAAAGTTATACCGATGACTTGGGTTTATAAAACACTCCAAAGTTACCGATCCCCCCACTTGGGCAGTAAGAGACTGATGAGGCTGCACAACGATACTTGCAAGAGTTACACCTAGAAAATAAAAAGATCATGAAAGTGCAACAATTCTTCTTGCACATCTGAACTAGTTCCTAAATTATTACTTTAATTCTAAAGAAATGTCTGAAAAAAATAAAATGAGTCTTAAAAGTTATCAGAAACCTTCCATTTGTTTTATTTATATTAATGTGCATTTTAATTTAGAGAAAATAATAGAGTGATATGTTTAGCTTCAAAAGGTTATTATATGAAATTTAAAGTAGTCATTTCAGTATTGAGGAATTAAATGCTGTTTGGAAACGTATTACTGAAATGCACATAAAAATATATATTTTAGTTTGTATAGGAATATATAAAGAAAAGGCAGCTATGATGCCAACAATTTTCTAAACCAGCTTAGGGCTGTAGAGAAAAAGAGTTTTAAATGGGGATTACTTAGCACATGGCAAGAGCCTTCTCTGGAAAGGTCAGTATTATTAAACAAACAGTAATCAAAAAATCATACAACGTTAATACTAGGTTAAAAGAAATAGCAACTAGACAATTACAAAGCATAAATGATATTTTTTAACATGTTCATTTACATAAAAAAGGTTTCATCAAACATCTGCAGCAAGGCAGCTCTAAATTATTAAGGAAAGTATCAACTTACCACTTATAATGAAAAGGTTGCAGAGAATTTTCATGTTTTCGGTCCTCTAATATCAGGTCTCTTATGAGAAAAGGATCATTTTAAAAAATGTTACATCCTGTCTGTAGCATGAATGTCTTTTATATTACATTTGGGTGGGCTGTCCTCAATGGGTGGCTCTCCTGCAACTTTTTTCAAGTCAGATTTAGATTAGTAAGTGCGTATTTTGTAAAAGCATGGAGTACTTAAGTAGAACATTATGTAAAGAATCAGATATTGGGGGGGGGCAGGTTGATTGCATTCATTCTGTTGTTCTAAACTTTAGAAGATAGATAGATAGATAGATAGATAGATAGATAGATAGATAGATAGATAGATAGATAGATAGATAGATAGATAGATAGATAGATAGATAGATAGATAGATAGATAGATAGATAGATAGATAGATAGATAGATAGATACTTTATTAATTCCAAGGGGAAATTCACACAGAAGCTAGTGACAGTACAGTAAAACACCTGACTAATTTTCATTTTTCATGTTTATGTGTATATCCATAAGTAATACAGACTGATAAAGGAGAACTGCAGTATTTAGACATCATGTCACTCTTTTAAATATCATCAAATGCAAAATGTAGCACTACAGAAAGCAATGCTATAAAATCTTACAAATAAATTGTGCAATGAATGAAGAATTCAATTTTAGAACAGTAGAACAACCTAGACAAGAACAAGCTATTCAGCCCAACAAAGCCAACCACTTCACAACTGAGGAGAATTTCTGTGGACAGAAACACCTTCTTAATGTGAAAGGTCAGTGGACATTTTAATTGTCCTACACAGACAACTTTCGGTTTGTTCCTGCCTAGAAAACTATGACTAGGCTGTATCCATGGTTGAGTCATTTAAAGCGTTAGGGACCACCATTACCAACAGTCTAAAGTGGGAAAAGAATATCAGCTTCATAATTAGAAAGGCACAGCAGAGATTCTTAATCCTACAAAAGCTTAGGAAGATTGCCAATTCTCTATCTATCCAGCAGAATTTTTTCATTTGGCTATCATCATCGCTGTAAACTTTTCTGTCACAGAGTGGTTTTATTCCACCTTGTCCCTTTTCTAGACAAGACCACAACAGTTAGTTTGAGATGTCAAGAAGACCATTGGCTGTCAACTTCCATCAATACATGAGTCTACTGCTATTGTTAAGATTAAGAATAGAGCGAGGAAGACTGCAGCAGATCCCACTAACATGGGGTGCCTCTTAGATATCTCTGTAGTTTCCTTCCTATATCTATCCGTCCGTCCGTCCGTCCGTCCGTCCGTCCATCATCTATCTATCTATCTATCTATCTATCTATCTATCTATCTATCTATCTATCTATCTATCTATCTATCTATCTATCTATCTATCTATCTATCTATCTATCTATCTATCTATTATATAGTGACTTTCACATATCTATCTATCTATCTATCTATCTATCTATCTATCTATCTATCTATCTATCTATCTATCTATCTATCTATCTATCTATCTATCTATCTATCTATCTATCTATCTATCCAACCCGCTATATCCTAACTACAGGATCAAAGGGATCTGCTGGAGCCAATACCAGCCAACACAGGGCACAAGGCAGGAAACAAACCCCGGGCAGGGCGCCAGCCCACCGCAGGGCATGCACACACACACACACACACACACACACACACACACACACACACACCCCCTAGGGACAATCTAGAATCGCCAATGCAGTGTCTGGTCTCACCATAGCTGCCCATTCCAGGAGAAGCTTTGTTATCTCCATTCCAGATAAAAATCACACAAGGTAAGTACCATTTTAAAAAATAAAATAACAGTTTTGGGTGGTAAATTTGACAAATCCCAGTGGCACCTTTTTACCACATTACTTGGGAATTAGTGCCACATGTCATATTTAGAAATAACTTATTTTCTTTACTGTATATAGTATTAAAATATATGGGAAGACCCCATAGAAAAAATAAGCAATTTTACAGGATGTCATTTTGAGTTATCTTGAATTGCATTTAGGGATATCTCGTAAGGGAAAAGAAAGTGTTTGAATCTGCCTGACTGTTTCCAATATAACATTTAACTTTCTGTTTTGATAACACTTTTCACATAAAAAGTACTTCTTTCTTATACTTAGGACTAACTAGTTTGGGACTTCTGTGGTGGGCTGGTGCCCTGCCCGGGGTTTATTCCCTGCCTTGCACCCTAAGTTGGCTGGGATTGACTCCAGCAGACCCCCGTGACCCTGTAGTTAGGATATAGCGGGTTGGATAATGGATGGATGGATGGATAGTTTAGGACTTTACAAAATACTTAATTCAGCGATGTATTTCTGGAGTATACCATTTATCTAAAGCTGATTGGTGAAAATTAATATATTCAAATATGTTATGTAAATAAACCTAAAAGTAAAAAGGAAGTGCTCCATATGATTTCTTCATTCTGCAATGCTGCATTAGCAAGAGCACGTGGGACACCACCTGTAGGTGAAAAATAAAGGATGTCCATGTTTGGAGTTCATTTATAACAATGGCTCAACACTTTTCATTCATCTAAAGTTTTTTTTTATGCAAAAATCTTAAAATTTGCACAGGGTCATTCTAAGATGCTGCAAAGAAAATTTGAGATCTCCTAAAGTACATTTTGGACATCTTCTAATAGATATAGCTTCTCATATCCATAATTCATTTAAAGAAATCTTAAAGTTAATTTTGAGATGTCTTTAAACCTGGGGTAGGGTCCTAAATGACCATTGTGGCTGCAAGTTGTTGTCTAAAATGACTGTTTAATTAGAAACCAATCCTTGTTAAAAACAGTTCTTACTTCATTTTATTGGTTGCCAGTGTTTTAATTCTGCCATGTTAATCAATTCTTATTTTGTAAACAAGGGGGCTCTGCTCGCCAACCCCCTGGCCGGTGCTACACATGTATGTACAATTTAAACAGATTGTTATTTTCATGGGAATTGTTAAATATGCATAATCGAACTAACTATTTTACATTACAGCGATGTAATTAACCATATTAAAAAGTAGTAAAACGTAATAATTTGAAAGTAAATTATGTTTCATGTTGCGTTAGAGATATTCATTGTGTTATACCAGGGGTGGCAAACTCCAGTCCTGGAGTGCCGCAGTGGCTGCAGGTTTTCATTCTAGCCCTTTTCCTAATCAGTGACCAGTTTTAATTGCTAATTAACTTCTTTTTCCCTTCGTTTTAATAGCCCTGTTTTTAAGGATTCTTTGATCTGAATTAATTATTTTCTTCATTAAATGACAGCCAAACAGAAATCAAATGTGAAACAAGTCAACAGTTGACCAGCTAAATTGGGGCTTCAAACTCCAACTCATTTCACTCCAACTAGTTTCTAAATGAGAAGCCAATTCTTGCTGTTAATTAAACTCGTCATTTAATTCCATGGCTTGTTGCTGCTCTCATTCTGACACAGCAGACATTTCCATAACTATTGATTTTCTGTTTTTTCTAAGAACATTGTCAGAATGGTTTGGTGACCTGAGTGATCAACCTTACTGAGACCTTCACCTTTCTTTATTTTCAGATATTGTGTGATGGGCACGGGTGAGCTGGTCATGTGGTGCCTTGTATTGTGTCTCATTGTTGTTTGGCAGTTAATTAAAGAAAAAGAAACAACTAAGGTGCCTGAATCAAGTTAGTCAAAATTAAGGCAAAAGAAGTTAGTTAGCAACAAAAACTAATGAAGAAGACCTGCAGCCACTGCGGCACTCCAGGACTGGAGTTTGCCACCCCTGCGTTATATGATTTTGTTCTGTTTGACCTCAAAATTAACTTCACTTTTACTGTAAAACTTCAGTAAAAACAATTTTTATTAAATTTTACTCAATATTACATTGAATTTTGTTTCTGTGTTTGGACTTATCGCGTGACAACACAACATATGACTGCCCGTGAGTGAATTTCGTTTCTTTCTCTCTAATAAATAAATGAACTTATTCGAATGTTTGTCTCCATGATTTGTTAATTGTCTTTGCCAAAGCTATTCAAACCGGAAACTGTTAACTTTTGGCATATCAAGATCTCCTTTGTTATCTAATGTTATCCCTGAAGATGTACTGCATTACCTTTCTTGGATATATCTGTTTTTCAACAGTAATTCAGGAGGTGGAAGAACGGACGGTGTTAATGGTTGTAGATATTCTTCGTGATATTGTAAGTTGATATTTCCATCTTTCACACCATCACCACCAGCTGTTTCAGCAGTCTGTTGATACGCATTTAACCAATTTGCTGTGTAACCGATCGACAATTTTTGCAGTAATTCATTTGATTTCATTTTGTTTCTCGGTGCTAGGATTGCCCGTGTACTCATTTTTTCTGTTGCTAACCCTTCGTGATGAAATTCTTCAATAAGATTTGGACATAATAAGTCTTCTTTTATTGGAGCTGAGAGCGCAGGAACTATGTCTGACAACAGCATTCACACGAATGAGAGGGGAGAGAACCGTGTGTGTGGTTGAATATGGTTGAGAGGAGTGTCTCGTCTTGTCTCGTCTCAGGATATTCTTTTAAAATAGAGAGATTTGCTTACTATTTAAAAATATGATCCAAATGATTTGTAGCTTGAAGTGGACTATTAATTCACAGTCCTTCAAATTTTCTCTTTAGTTTCCTTTCAAATATTTTATTAAACCATACAGCTCATGATGAATACACACAGGTGAAAACAGAAACAAGTTAGATGGAAAAATGCTGGTTTCTTTGTCACTTGCATCTTATTGCTGATCAGTCACAGTTAAAACTGTGAATTCAGCCATTTAAGGCTAAAATAAGCAATCAGAGATGGTCAATCTTCTAAAATACAACTAAAAGACAACTAAAATAAAGCCTAAAAATGCTCTTCAATAGAAAATATTGACTACTCATTAAGACATTGAGATGAAACAAAAACCTGCCGGCACTTTGACCCTGCAGGACGATAAGAAAAGGTTTGTCAGTGTTAAGAGGTGGTGGCTGGAGCAGTTTGTTCCAAGATCAATTATATTTTCTATTCTCTAGAAATATTTGCTCATAAAATTAAACCTGTGAATGTGTTTGCATGCTCAGTCAACAACATCAACAACATTTATTTATATAGCTATATACCTAACATAAATGAAACAGTCCTTTTTGTATTTAGGGTTCTCATGGAAGGACTTGATGATGATGGTCATGCAGACTTCTGGCTTTTAATCCATCAATGTAGGAACATCACGGTGCTTTGATTAGGTGGTAGTGGCGCAGGTCGCCACCACAGAAAACCACAGAAAACCGGGAAAAAAAAACAGAAGAGAGAGTAGGGGTTAGTATGGATTTTGGAGCCACTATGAATAGTTATGATAATTAATGAAATATACAGAGTATCAGGATTAAACTAAAATGAAGTTAAGAGAAAGCCATGTTAAAGTAAAGTAGTGCATTTTTAGCAGTTTTTTAAAGTGCTCCACTGTATTAGCCTGGCAAATTCCTATTGGCAGGCTGTTCCAGATTTTAGGTGCATAACAGCAGAAGGCCGCGTCACCACTTCTTTTAAGTTTTGCTCTTGGAATTCTAAGCAGACACTCATTTGAGGATCTAAAGTTCCGATTTAGAATATAAGGTGTCAGACATTCCGACATTCCGATATATAAGATGGAGCGAGATTATTTAAGGCTTTGTAAACCATAAGCAGTAAAGTCAATTCTGAATGACACAGGTAACCAGTGTAGTGACATCAAAACTGGAGAAATGTGTTCGGATTTTCTTTTCCTAGTTAGGATTCTAGCAGCTGCGTTCTGCACTAGTTGCAAATGATTGATGTCTTTTTTGGGTGGTCCTGAGAGGAGTGCGTTACAGTAATCTAGTCAACTGAAAACAAAAGCGTGAACTAATTTCTCAGCATCTTTCAATGATATAAGAGGTCTAACTTTTGCTATATTTCTTAAGTGAAAAAATGCTGTCCCAGTGATCTGATAAATATGCGATTTAAAATTCAGGTCACAGTCAACAGTTACCCCTAAATTCTTTACCTCCATCTTGACTTTTAATCCTAATGCATCAAGTTTATTTTTAATAACCTCATTATATCCATTATTGCCAATCACTAAAATTTCTGTTTTCTCTTTATTTAGCTTGAGAAAATTACTATTCATCCATTTAGAAACACAAGTAAGACATTGTGTTAGTGAGACAACAGAGTCAGGGTCATCAGGTGCTATTGATAAATACAGCTGTGTGTCATCAGCATAGCTGTGGTAGCTCACGTTATGCCCCGAGATAATCTGACCTAATGGAAGCATGTAGATCGAATAGAGCAGCGGACCCAGGATAGATCCTTGTGGAACACCATATAGAATATCATTTGTCTTTGAGTTATACGTACCACAACTAACAAAGAATTTTTTACCTGCCAGGTAGGACTCAAACCAATTTAAGATGCTGCCAGAGAGGCCCACCCATTGACTAAGGCGATTTCTAAGAATATTGTGATCAATGGTATCAAATGCGGCACTCAGATTTAAGAGGATGAGAACAGTTAAATGACCTCTGTCTGCATTTACCCACAAGTCATTTACTACTTTAACGAGTGCAGTTTCTGTGCTGTGATTCTGAAACCCAACTGAAACTTATCAAGAATAGCATGTTTATTGAGGTGGTCATTTAGCTGCATAATGACTGCCTTTTCTAGAATTTTACTTAAGAAAGGCAGGTTAGAAATTGGTCCAAACTTTTCAAAAGCAGAGGGTTCAAGATTATTTTTCTTGAGTAGGGGTTTAACTACAGCAGTCTTAAGACAGTCTGGGAAGACCCCCGCATCTAATGACAAGTTTACTATGTCAAGAATATTATCAATTAGCATGCCCGATACTACTTTGAAAAAACTCGTTGGTATTGGGTCAAGGATGCAGGTGGTGGGTCTCAGTTGAGAAATTATTTTATGTAAATCAGGTAAATCTTTCCTGGTGAAAGAGTTTAATTTGTTTATAATGGAGTACTGGGGCTTAAGAGGATCCGCAGTGTTGGGGAGATATACTATATTATTTCTAATATTATTAATTTTTTGATTGAAAAATACAGCAATAGTCTCAAAAGTTTTACTGGTAGTATTTTGGAGGCATTCCTTTGAGTTACCTGGGTTTAGCAGACGATCAATCGTAGAGAATAAGACTCTGGGATTACTAGCATTGTTATTTATAATTCTAGAGAAATAGCAGCGCCTCTCAAGATGGACTGTGTTATTGTATTCTGTTATTTTAACCTTCAATATCAATACATTCAATATCAGTCAAGATGCTTCATTTCCAAAAGGCTTTATTAAAGCCCACGTAATTACAGGATAGGATGTATTTGGCAATTAAAGGGTTGCATACCACAATATATGGTATATCCATGTTAATACATCTAGCCAATGTTACTTTGATTGCATCAGACTTTTCTTTTATATTGAGGCTCAAGTTTTATATAAATTAAATGTCAATTGGATTTGTCTCCAGACTCTCATTAATTTCTGTTGTGGGTGCTGCCCTGCATCGAGTTACTTACCTGAGATACAATGCTACAAGAACACTTGTAATATACTTCATCTTCTTCTAAAGCTTTTTCCACTGTCGTGTGGTGTTACTTTATTTGACCAGCCTCCTCCCACCCTCACCTGTTATACACTTCCTTACCAGATACCCCTATTCCCCTTAGATCCCCTTTCACACAGTCCACTCACTTTCTGCTTGGTCATCCTCTTTTACTCCATCCTCCATGTTCATAGTTATTCTCCCCCCATCGTTTCCCTCTCTTCTCATTACATGTCCATTCCACTATAAACTTCTTTCTTGTAGTTTCTTTGAGATTCCCCCAACTTTAATAGTATGTCTGACTCATCATTCCTGTTCTTATTCAAGCTCTGTTACTCTACACATCTCTCTCAATATCCTCATTTCTGTAGCCTCCAGGTTCCTTTCTTGCACATTTTTAATTTATGTTTCTGATCCATGCAACAATGGATCACTGTTTTATACACTTTAACCATCACTCTGGCACTGATGCAATGGTCACATAACACGTTCAATACCTTTTTCTAATTTTTCCAACATGATTGCATTCTATGGTTTATTTCTAGATCTGTCTCTCCATCCTCTGTTATTGTTGATCCTAAATATTTGGATTTTTCCACCATTTTAAGCATTTCTCCTTGGAGCTTGTCTTCTCCATCTTGTTCTTGTCCCTTTAAACTTAAATATTCTGTCTTTTTCCTACTAACCTTAAGGCCTCTATCCTATAAAAAGGTCTTTTTCACAGCTCCAGTTTTCTTTCCATAATATTCGTAGAGGTGCCACATTGCATGATGTTATCTGCAAATAGCATGCCCATGGGGCTTGACTTACTGTTACCCTAGCAATAACATCCATAACTAGAGTAAAAAGATATGGGTTTAATGATGATCCTTTATATAACCCAACCTTAACTGCAAATCCATCTGTAATTCCTACACTATATCTCACTTGTGCACAGGCCTCCTCAAACATCCTTAATTATCCCTACATACTTTTCTTTTTCCTACATCTTCATGTTTCTCACTGTGGAACTCAATCATATGCCTTCTCTAAATCTACAAATGTCAAATGCAGTCTGTTCTGCTTCTCTCTATACTTTCCATTATATTGTCTTGTAGTGATAAAAATCAAATCTGTTATATCTTTTTCTGGCATAAATACAAACTATTCTTTGCTCATCATCATCTCTCTCAGTCATTCTCAGTCTTTTATCCTTTCTACTTTCCCATATTTTCATTGTAAGTAACGGCAGCTTTAAATCCCTAAAATTTTCACAATCCTCGATGTCACCCTTCTCCTTATATATAGACACAATAATGCTAGTGTTCCACTGATCTTTCATCTTCTGTTCTTAATAGACCTTCAACATCAGCTCCAATAACAAATCCACTCCTTCCTCACTCAGACCCTTCCATGATTCTGGCAGTATCACATCTAGTCCAGTTGTCTTCCCATTCTTTCCAATGCCTGTTTGACTTCTTCCATAATTATACCCGTTGTCACACCCTCGTTTGGTACTCCATCTTTGAATACTACCCTTGGATTTTCCTCTTTTAACAGTTTCTCAAAGTATTCATTCCTATTTCCTTAATTTTATCCACATTACTTAGTACAATTCCCCATTCATTCTTTATCTGCTTGATTTGGGTAAAGATTTTTGTTGCTTTGTCTCAAGCCTTCACAATTCTGAGTTTCCTTTTCTCTCCTTCTGGAGTTTCCATTTCCTTCCATACCTCATCTAGTGCCTCCACTTTTGCCCCTGCCACTGCTCTCTTTGCATCCTTTTTGGCCTGCATTGCTGCTTGCGCCTCTCCATTCCACCATCACATTTCCTTATCTCCCCATTGACTTTCCTAACACTTCTAGTACCACTACTTTATATAAAACTATTTCCTTCCTATCATTCATTTATAAACCCCTTTGGCCATTTTTCTCTCCATAACCTTTTCCTAAACCACTTTCTAAGTTCTCCTTCTCTGAGTCGCCACCATTGGATCATTTGTGTTACCAGATCTGGACTTCCTTTTACACCCCCTTACAACTCTGCAATCCATTATCATCAACGTATACAGTAATCCTTCGCTATATTGCACTTCGACTTTCGCGGCTTCACTCTATAGTGGATTTTATATGTAAGCATATTTAAATATATATCGCGGATTTTTTGCTGGTTCACAGGTTTCTGCGGACAATGGGTCTTTTTATTTCTGGTACACGCTTCCTCAGTTGGTTTGCCCAGTTGATTTCATACAAGGGACGCTATTGGCGGATGGCTGAGAAGCTACCCAATCAGAGCATGCGGTTATGTTCATGGGTGCTGATTGGCTCAGTGATGGAGCGCAGAATTCATTTCTGCTTTGCGTTAATCAGGAAATCTTGTCTCGCTCATTCAGCATCAACATGTTTCGCTGTGTAAAGAGTTAACTTATGTGCTCTTTTGTGTTTATCTTTGTGCAAAGTCAAGCCCTTCTTTATGGCTCTAAAATGATCTGCTCCAGCTACTGCTTCAGGGGCCGTGCCCAAGCTAATGATTACCAAAAAGAAAAAATGTTTTGGATATATTGAAGGAAGGGAACAGCTACATCATTGTAGGACACCATTATGGCATCAACGAGTCCACGGTTCGTTATATTAAAAAGGAGGAAAAGAATACAAGATCTACGTGTCCTTTAACCAGGGCACAAAATGAGTTGTAAGTGGATGTAATAAGGCGGTAGTCCGGATGGAATCTGCTTTAGGGATTTGGATTGAAGACTGCCGGAAGAAGAGCACTCCCTTGGACACCAATATCATCCGAGAGAAGAACAAGCAAGTTCATGATAAGTTTGCGGATGCTGGAGATGCTCTAGATGACGACCCTCATCCTGGAACTACTGTTGAATCCCCCTGGAAGAAAAGTGAATTTACTGCCAGCAATAGTTGGTTTAAAAAATTCAAGAAAAGGTTTAACTTGGCCAGCGTGAACCTGCATGGAGAGGCTGCCTCCACAGATAAAGCCGCAGCTGAGAAATATGTCGCTGACACGTTCATGGTGATCATTGAGGAAGGCGGATATCGGCCTGAACAAGTGTTTAATATGGATGAGACAGCCCTATTTTGGAAGCTGATGCCATCTCATACTTTTATCATGAAGGAAGAGGCAAAAGCCCCGGGGTTTAAGGCTCACAAAGATTGTATCACACTGGTCATGTGCGGCACATTTATAAGTCCAAAAACCCCTGGGCCCTGAAAACAAGAATAAAAACCTGCTGCCTGTGTACTGGATGCACAACCCGAAAGCCTGGATTACAAAACTCCTGACGTTGGATTGGTTTCACTAATGTTTCATCCCAGAGGTAAAGATCTTTCTGGCAGAGAAAGGGCTGGAGTTCAAAGTTCTTTTACTTCTGGACAACGCTGGCGGTCATCCCTTGGATCTATCCTACCAAGGCGTAAAAATAGAGTTCTTGCCGCCGAATACGATGTCACTGATTCAGCCAATGGATCAGGGAGTTATCTGGGCTTTCAAGGCGTTGTACACCAGGAACACCCTGCAACGCATGGTCGAGGCAATGGACACGGATGATGACATTTCCCTGAAGGAGTACTGGCATAAGTACATGATCACATCGTGTCTGGTGAATGTGCAGAAGGCCCTTATTGATATGAAGAAAGAGAGGGTTAATGCCTGCTGGAAGAAATTGTGGCCAGAAGTCGTGCATGACTATAAGGGCTTTTCTGCAGATACTGCTAGGAGGAGAAGGATTCAATGACATGACTTTTGATGACGTCAATGAGCTGCTTGATCTCCACTCCGAGACGCTGAGTGACGAAGATTTGGCCGAGATGACCAAGTCAGCGAGCGAGGAAGATAAGGAACAAGAGGACCCAGCACAGGAAGAAGACGCCGGCCTAACTCTTGAGCGTCTCACGACCATTCTACGAATGGCAAAAGATCCCCAGACATCGGTTGAAGAATGTGACCCGCAAATGATTCGTTCTTTGCAATTTAGAAATGCTCTTGACAACACCACAGAAGTGTATAAAAACCTCCTTACACAAATGAAAAAGCAGTGCCAGCAACTGGCCATCACGATATTCCTTACCCGCAAAACACTGCCTAGTACGCCATCAGTGGAAGAAGAAACTCCAGACAACAACGGCGGTGCTACACAGTCGCCTGAAGAGGCTACTTTAGAAGAGCTGTAACGCTCTCATTTGTTAAAATTAAACTCATTGTTATCGGTCAAGTCGTCGTGTCATTGTTGGTGAGTACCCATAACTAATTTTCTACGTACTTAGTACATGTATGTACGTTTAGTGTAATTGTACGTACATTTTACTGTATACAGTTTTTCTTTCATTGTATATATTTATTGCTGGTGGCCTGTCTATCGTAATGGCTGTAACATATGTGATATCGGAGATGCTCGATATCTTTAAAATAACATTTAGGTTTTACTGTATATAAACAGTATGTTTACATACATAATATTAACAAATCTTACCTAATATCTAAGAGAATATAAAGGGTTTATGCTGTATACTGTACTGTGCTGTTATGATCTCTCCTTGTATAACCATACACTTCTTGACTTCCCTTGTGGTCTCCTACACAACAGACAATCGGTTTGGGTCTTTCTGCCTCCACTCCTCCTCCTCATACACTTACCAGGTTGTCCAAAAAAGATATTGACTATGCAAGACTTGAATATGAATCCTAATCTGATGTGCATCTAGCATGTGCTGAGTCTCATATTCTTTTGAGCTTATGCTTAAAGGCTGAAGTTGTTATTTTATTATTCACTATGATAAATGCATTTTAGTTATTCTGTAGCAAAAAGAATGACATATTTTAAGGTCTAACATTGTTCTATTGTTATGTGCTAAGTTTCCTGTTGATGGCAAACTTAGAAAACATATGGTTCAGAACATAAAATGAACGTGCTCGGAGTGTACTTTTAACCCTCCTGCAAAGTCGCATATTCTTAAGAACTATCAATCAACCTAGTTGTCGGGGTTGATTGTAGTTATTTAAGGCATCATCCCATTAGCAACTGGGTGTAACCAATCATGTTAAAAGTTTTCTGATTATGTAATGAATTCCTTGGTATTGTGACCTAATCAATGAATTGTATAAATATAGCGCAGAGGATATTTTTTCCTTTGTAACACTTGCTAATAAGATATACTATTGCCTCTTGCAAGATTTAGATAAAGAAAAATGATTGATGCTTTCTCCTGCATGTGGGTTATTGCTTAAACTGAGACATTCCAGTAGATGGTGTCCGTTAAAAAAAATTTCTTCCACAGCTACTGTATTACCATATTAAAAGCTATTGCATAATTGCATACTCTAGATAGATAGATAGATAGATAGATAGATAGATAGATAGATAGATAGATAGATAGATAGATAGATAGATAGATAGATAGATAGATAGAGTGCATCCGGAAAGTATTCCCAGCGCATCACTTTTTCCACATTTTGTTATGTTACAGCCTTATTTCAAAATGGATTAAATTCATTTTTTTCCTCAGAATTCTACACACAACACCCCATAATGACAACATGAAAAAAGTTTACTTGAGATTTTTGCAAATTTATTAAAAAATTGAGAAAGCACATGTACATAAGTATTCACCGCCTTTGCCATGAAGCTCAAAATTGAGCTCAGGTGCAACCTATTTCCCCTGATCATCCTTGAGATGTTTCTGCAGCTTAACTGGAGTCCACCTGTGGTAAATTCAGTTGATTGGATATGATTTGGAAAGGCACACACCTGTCTATATAAGGTCCCATAGTTGACAGTTCATGTCAGAGCACAAACCAAGCATGAAGTCAAAGGAATTGTCTGTAGACCTCCAAGACAGGATTGTCTCGAGGCACAAATCTGGGGAAGGTTACAGAAAAATTTCTGCTGCTTTGAAGGTCCCAATGAGCACAGTGGCCTCCATCATCCATAAGTGCAAGAAGTTTGAAACCACCAGGACTCTTCCTAGAGCTGGCCGGCCATCTAAACTGAGCGATCGGGGGAGAAGGGCCTTAGTCAGGGAGGTGACCAAGAACCCGATGATCACTCTGTCAGAGCTCCAGCGGTCCTCTGTGGAGAGAGGAGAATCTTCCAGAAGGACAACCATCTCTGCAGCAATCCACCAATCAGGCCTGTATGGTAGAGTGGCCAGACGGAAGCCACTCCTTAGTAAAAGGCACATGGCAGCCCTCCTGGAGTTTGCCAAAAGGCACCTGAAGGACTCTCAGAGCATGAGAAAGAAAATTCCCTGGTCTGATGAGACAAAGATTGAACTCTTTGGTGTGAATGCCAGGCGTCACATTTGGAGGAAACCAGGCACCGCTCATCACCAGGCCAATACCATCCCTACAGGGAAGCATGGTGGATGTTTTTCAGCGGCAGGAACTGGGAGACTAGTCAGGATAAAAGGAAAGATGACTGCAGCAATGTACAGAGATATCCTGGATGAAAACCTGCTCCAGAGTGCTCTTGACCTCAGACTGGGGCAACGGTTCATCTTTCAGCAGGACAACGACCCTAAGCACACAGCCAAGATATCAAAGGAGTGGCTTCAGGACAACTCTGTGAATGTCCTTGAGTGGCCCACCCAGAGCCCAGACTTGAATCCGATTGAACATCTCTGGAGAGATCTTAAAATGGCTGTGCACTGACTCTTCCCATCCAACCTGATGGAGCTTGAGAGGTGCAGCAAAGAGGAATGGGCCAAACTGGCCAAGGATAGGTGTGCCAAGCTTGTGGCATCATATTCAAAAAGACTTGAGGCTGTAATTGCTGCCAAAGGTGCATCGACAAAGTATTGAGCAAAGGCTGTGAATACTTATGTACATGAGATTTCTCAGTTTTTTTATTTTTAATAAATTTGCAAAAACCTCAAGTAAACTTTTTTCAGGTTATCATTATGGGTCGTTGCGTGTAGAATTCTGAGGAAAAAAATGAATTTAATCCATTTTGGAATAAGGCTATAACATAACAAAATGTGGAAAAAGTGATGCGCTGTGAATACTTTATTAATCCCAAGGGGAAATTCACATACTCCAACAGCAGCATACTGATAAAAAATATTAAATTAAAGAGTGGTAAAAATGCAGGTATAACAGTCAATAACTTTGTATAATGTTAACGTTTACTCCTCCAGGTGGAATTGAAGAGTTGCATAGTGTGGGGGAGGAACGATCTCCTCAGTCTATCAGTGGAGCAGGACGGTGACAGCAGTCTGTCGCTGAAGCTGCTCCTCTGTCTGGAGATGATCCTGTTTAGTGGATGCAGTGGACTCTCCATGATTGACAGGAGCCTGCTCAGCGCCCGTCGCTCTACCACAGATGTCAAACTGTCCAGCTCCATGCCTACAATAGAGCCTGCCTTCCTCACCAGTTTGTCCAGGCGTGAGGCGTCCCTCTTCATTATGCTGCCTCCCCAGCACACCACCGCGTAGAAGAGGGCGTTTGCCACAACCATCTGATAGAACATCTGCATCATCTTATTGCATATGTTGAAGGACGCCAGCCTTCTAAGGAAGTATAGTCGGCTCTGTCCTCTCTTGTACAGAGCATCAGTATTGGCAGTCCAGTCCAATTTATCATCCAGCTGTACTCCCAGGTATTTATAGGTCTGCACCCTCTGCACATAGTCACCTCTGATGATCACGGGGTCCATGAGGGGACTGATTAGATCTATCACTTACAGCTTTGGCAGACCAGATTTAGAAAAATGAAGTGCCCTGCAGTCATTGTGTCAGCTTGTCGCTTCTACTGTAGATTCAGGTGTCTCCGTATTCAATACTCAAAACAGATGAAACAATGTAGCTTGGCACCGGTAACTTAAATGATGAGTCAAAGGGAAAAAAAGCAATGGGCGGGCAATATGCATATTTATTCTTTGGTGTTTACTGCAAGAGAAGATACATTAAAACAACATCATTTTTCTATTAACTGAATATAATTTTGTTTTGTTTTTTTTTAATTATGGTCAGTCATTTAAGTACAAATTAGTAAAATCAAATGTATCTGTTAATTAGAATTAACTACTCTTACAGGAACCACTGGGTGTTACAGTGGCAGGTGCTTCTGCCTCATGGATCCCCCCTCCTAAACTCAGTATTTCTGCTCTTTAGGTACTCCTGGTTTCCTACCACCATCCAATGTGTTAGGTGAACTGATGATCTTTTACTGACCCTATCGGTGAACATGTAAGTTCTGTGATGGTCAAGTTGGATCCTATCAGAATAGGCCGCATTCCTCCCACGACTCACACAGTTTCTTCTTGTATGCTATTTAAAATATTACATGGATTATCTCATAACAACAACACATTTCAGGGTCAACGATGTACTAGACAGTAAAATTAATTTAGGTACATGTTTAATGCTGAAGGTACAGACAGGTGCAAAAATTCACGTGACTCTGATAAGGGCCAAATCTTTATGGCTAGACAACTAGGTTAGGGCATTTTATGAAACAGTATGGATTGTGGGCTGCTCATTGTCAGACGTCACAAGTACTTACCAACAGTGGTGTGGGGAGTGAAGAGCCATGAATTGCCAACAGAGTGTTGGATAGGAAAGGCTCATCAGTGCAAGAGGTCTATGAAGGTTGCCCCATCTGGTACAAACCACTAGAAGGGCTACTGTGGCACACATTGCAGATAATTTTAATGATGGTTATGGGAGTAATGTGTCACAACTAACAGTACATTGAACTCTGCTGCCTGTGCAACTGCATAGTCGGACAATACAATACAATTGAACTTATTTTTTAGTATAGCGCTCTCCACTGAGTGCTGGCGCAGAGTACTGTGAAAAATTCTCAATTAAAATGAATTATACTAATTACCAAATAAAGAACTAGTGCATATATAAAAGCAGATTTGCTAAAACCCACAAAAAACAAGGTAGAATTGATTAAACATAAATGGAAACCAACAATATCTGTCCATTAATTGACTGATGAACTATAGCCAGTTGACAATGGTGGAGATTAAAATCGTACAAAAAGCATTGAATTGCCTGATAGCAGAGGGCAAAAAAGACCCCGAGATCCGCTTCTTAGCACACCGTAGTAGAATCACCCTGTGGCTGAAATTGCTTCAAGCGAGCTCCTATTGGAAGGGATTGAAGGGTATTTTTCATGATGGCATCAAATTTTGCCACCATCCTCTTTTCCACAACAGCTTCCAGTGTGTCCAGGGTACAAGAGATGCCTCTTCAGTCTCAGCATTTAAATTCAAGTTGATTCACAACGTTAGTGTTGCCTACCCTGACAAGAGCTGCTGATTAACTGTGCATATTGCATCGTCATCTGTTAATCATTTGTAATACAATAATTAGGAACCATTGCTAATTTCCTCTATTCTGTTTCTCTTCTTGGTGTCCTCCTGTGGTGCTACTGCTTTACTTTCAAGCTGTTTTTCCAGCTTATGGAAAAGTAATCTAAGATACGAGAGCACTGGAATCATGAGATGGAAAGAATCTGTCATCAGATTGAACAGTCAACTACAGACTCCGCTATACTGTAGAATGACAAGGAGGAGGTGGGCGACCAGTTGGCCGAGGTCTTCAGGACTATGACTGTGTCTGACATTGTCTGTTATAAGTAGTAGTAGACTCCAAAGAGGTTTCATTTTCCAGGGATGCTGACTGGAGAATTGTTGTCAACTGACCATACTCCATTGTTCTACTCTTAATAGACAGACATTGTCATGTTCTATTTATGTTAATAAGTTTCAAACTATTTTGTTTTACTGGTTGTTTGAACAAATCTTTATGTGTGTTCATTATGTAATTCAAAATCTGCAAAGTTTGTAATTGCTGTTACCCGTGAACTTATTACGGCAATGTGAGCCGACACTCAGGGAAAGGTGCTATACAAAAATAAACTGAATTGAACTGAAAAACTGAAGCATTAAACAGAACTTTCAAGGCTTCCATTGCATTACATATAATTCTTTTAGAAATATATAATTACCAACTGTTGTACAGAGCCTATTCAAAACAGTAATTCTGGAAGATACTTTGACAAAAAATGAAGTTAAAGGTATTGAAATTATATTGGCAATAACCAGTTTTATTCGTTTTAATTTAAGTTTACATTGAATACATACAGTGGATTCAGAAAGCATGCAGACCCCTTCCATTTCTGCACAGTTTATTTTGATGTACATTTAATTTTAAACTGATTTATTTGCCATTGTTGTTGTCATTCTCCACTCAATATCACATAATGACAAAGGGAAAACATGTTTTCAGAAAGGTTTGCAAATTCATTGAAAATCAAAATTCTGTCATTTCTCCTTTCTATAAGTATTCAAACCCTTGGCTGTGGCACTCCAAAGTGTGGTCAGGTGCATCATGTTTGCTTTAATTATCCCTGAGATGTGTTGAGAACTTGATTGGACTTCACCTTTGGCCAACTGAGTTGATTGAACATCATTTAGAAAGGCACACAATTGCATATACAGTATAACGTCCACAATTCACACTGCATGTCACGACAAACACTAAGCCATGAAGTCCAAGGAGTTCTCTGTGGACTTCTGCAATCAAAATATGATAAGGAATAGGTTATAAAACCATTTGCAAAACTTTGAGTGTTTCAGGGAACACATTGGCTTCAATAATTGTGAGATGGAAGAAGTTCGGAATCAATAGGGGCCTCATGTATAAACAGTGTCTACACAAAAATATAGTGTACACCCGTTTCCATTCTCGCTTCGAGATGTATAAAAACTAAACTTGGCATAATGCCATGCATATTTTCACAGTAGCCTCACACAATGAATATGCACTTTTCTGCTCAGTTTTACAAATGGGTGGCATCCAGCGTCAGAGCAGTGCTACAATTTCTATGGTCTTTTTTAGATTCACATCCATTACACGGACTTTATCAAATACTCTAAAATTAATTGCATATTGTTTACAAATTTAAAGCACTTGATTGTAATCATTCTGTAACAATATAATGGTACACGGAATATATCATAGTTGCTTTAGTGTTGTTACTCTCAGTACACCAAAAAGAGTATTTTAGCCTGTTTATTATATTTGTGTGTGGTATCACAGCTGTACAAGCTGTGGACAGAATGCAGAGTATTACAGCTTACAGCAGAGGATACAGCTTCCCTGGAAGACTTTTTTAGCACACGCTGCCTCAGGAGAGCCATCAGCATCTGCATGGATTCCACTCAGCCATTTGTCACAGCCACAGTCTATTTGAACTTCCTCCCATCCGGCAAATGCTTCAGAACGTTACCTGTAGGGACCTTGAGGGTCAGAAACAGTTTCATCCCAAGAGCTATAAACGCACTCAATCAGTTCATCAAGTGCTCCCGGTAGAACTGTTTGTACTTATTAGTACAATACCTCACTGTAAATTTGCATTTCAACTATAATATTGTACAACCTGAGCCACTTTATGAACCATTTACACTATCTGCACTATATGTACATGTTGTCACACACGTGCGATTGGGAGTCAGCTAGAGGGCCTGAATAATAGTAGTACCATGCCAGACCAGGGGGTGGCGAGCTGCACTGACTTTCTCTCTCAATCCTCTGCAGACCATCCATGGGAAATCCCACTAGATCCCGGTGGCTTTGATGGCTTCACTTCCTGAACTGGCACCCTTGATGATGTCACTTCCGGTCCTCGAAGATGTCACTGCTGATGACGTCACTTCTGGTCACAGTGACATCAATTTCTGTTCAGACTTCCTGTCCCGGCCTTTAAAGCCGCCATATTTTCCCTCTCAATTCAGTTCTGTTTTGGACTCAAACCTGTAAACATCTCTTCAAAATTACCCAATTGCAACCAAGGCACAATATACAGGTGGCTGCCCCAAACCTTTTTCAATGTCCTCGATCTGTTATTGTACTTATGCTTTCATATTTTATATTTATAATTTTTTTCATTGTATTATTATTATTATTATATAGGAAAATAAGTGGAGTTGCATATTGAATCACACTGTACCATACAATGACAATAAAGGTATTCAATTCAATTCAATAAATGAGTGCATATTAACAAATGATGACTGTCTTCTAAGTTGATTTAGATTTCTAAGAGCTATCCTCTTGGAGGTGTGTGCTGTTATGATGAAATGCATTAAAATATGTATATTGCAGATAAATTATCCATCATCCAACCCGCTATATCCTAACTACAGGGTCACGAGGGTATGCTGGAGCCAGTCCCAGCCAACACAGGGCGCAAGGCAGGAAACAAACCTCGGGCAGTGCGTCAGCCCACCGCAGGGCACACACTCACACAAATAAACACACACTAGGGACAATTTAGAATCACCAATCCACCTAACCTGCATGTCTTTGGACTGTGGGAGGAAACCGGAGCACCCAGAGGAAACCCACGCAGACACGAGGAGAACATGCAAACTCCACTCAGGGAGGACCAAGGAAGCGAACCCAGGTCTCCTAACTGCGAGGCAGCAGTGCTACCCACTGCACCACCGTGTCGCCCACAGATAAATTAACTTAATTTAAATAATCAATACTGTTATTAATAAATATGTGGGGGCATGGTGTTGCAGCGGTAGTAATAAGCTGGTGCCTCATCCAGGGATTGTTCCTTCCTTGCAGTCTATGCTTGCTGGAACTGGCACGACCCTAGATGGATGGATGGATGGATGGATGGAATAATTAAACATTTAAAATGAAAATTTTTCAATGTTCCTTAAAAGTTTTGAAGAATTGGCGTTCTAAGGTTGCAGCTGGTTTTACATTTATTACAGATGCTTATTGTGTAGTGATTGGTTATGTGGAGAGAGAAAATAGAGGAACAGGAACTGGGAGTTGGTATGTTAGACAGACAAAGTATTAATGCAATAAATTATAATAAATTATTCCATCCAGGGTCGCGCACATCACAGCAGGCATCAAGTGCGGGACAGGAACATTTCTGTTTTTGTCCACACGCCATGCTTTAGTGTGCATTCTACACACAGCGTAATACACAAGGCCCCAGGACTCTTCCTAGATTTGGCCGTACAGTCAAACTGAGTAACCAAGAAGGGCCTTGGTCAACACGGTGACCCAATGGTCTCTTGACAACAACAATAATTCGGCAGGCTAATACAATGGAGCACTTTAAAAAACTACTGAAAACACATTATTTTAACATGGCCTTCTCATAACTTCACTGTAATTTAATCCTGATACTCTGTATATCTAATTCATTATAATAACTATTCATTCAAAATCTGTACTAACCCCTACTCTCTCTTCTGTTTCCTTTTCCGGTGTCCTGTTGGTGGTGGCATGCGCCACCACCATCTACCCAAAGCACCATGATGTTCCAACAATGATGGATGGATTAAAAGCCAGAAGTCTGTATGACCATCAGCATCAAGTGACTCCGTGAGAACCCTAACTACAAAGAGGACTATTTCATTTATGTTAGGTAGAATGCCCAGAGGGGACTGGGTGGTCTCGTGGCCTGGAACCCCTACAGATTTTATTTTTTTCTCCAGCTTTCTGGAGTTTTTTTTTGTTTTTTCTGTCCACCCTGGCCATCGGACCTTACTCCTTTCTATGTTAACTAATGTTGCCTTATTTTAATTTCTTATTTTGTTTTTTATTTTTCTTTTCTTCATTATGTAAAGCACTTTGAGCTACTTTTTGTATGAAAATGTGCTATATAAATAAATGTTGTTGTTATTTCTTGTATAGCCCAAAATCACACAAGGAATGTCTCAATTAGATTTAACAGGCCCTGTTTTTTGACAGCCCCCAAGACTTGATTCCCTTAAGAAAAAAACTCCCAAGAAAAAAACCTTTGTAGGAATAAAAAATTGAAGAAATCATGGGGAGGCAATTCAGAGAGAGAGACCTTCTTCCTGGCAAGCTGGACATGCAGTAGGTGTCAAACATGGGATAAATACAACACACAAAACAGAACACAAGTAATCCTCTTCAAAGAGCTACAGTAAATAGCCAATCTATCATGACCACCTCAGACATACAATACAACAGTACAAACTACTGTACTTTGTTCTAGCATAGCACTCCTCACCAAATGCAGACACAGAGTGCCTCGACAAAATGGAGGAATAGATTATACCACTCACTAAATACAGAACAATCACTCCAACACTCCAAAAGAGCTTCAGCCCTCTACTGAGATGGTAGAACATCTCAGCAGCACTCTAACAATCAAGCGTTTCTGATAGACTGCTTAAACATCACTTGAGGAAAAAGATTCTCAGGTGTGATGAGACAAAAATTAAACTTTTTTGGGCAGAACTCCAAGTACCTTATTTGAGTAAGACCAGGCCTTTCTTATCACCTGCCTAATACCTTTCCTACAGTGAAGCATGGTGGTGGTGGTAGTAACATCATGCTATGGGAGTGTTGATCAAGAGCAGGGACAGAGAGACTGGTTATAATTGAGGGGAGGATGAATCCGTAAAATAGAGCAAGGTCCTTGAAGAAAACCTGTTCTAGAGTTCACACCACCTAAGACTGGCCCTACAGTTCACCTAAAAGCATGACATACAGCCAAGACAACAGTGGAGTGGCTTTGGGACAAGTCTTGGTCTGTCCATGAGAGACCCAAGCAAAGCCCAAACTTTAACAACTATGAAGAGGCCGTTTTACAGGCAGTTTACAGACACTCCTCATCTAATGTAATGGAGCTTGAGAGGATCTGCCAAGAAGAATGGGATAAAGTGCCCAACTCCTGGTGTGCAAACCTTGTGCAGACTTACCTAAGATGACTTGAAGCTGGAATTTCTGGAAATGGGTCTTCTACAATGTACAGTATTAAGGGGCTGAAACTTATATAAATGAGAAATTTCAGTTTTTGATATATAATAATTTTACAAAACTTTCTAAAAACATGATTTCACTTTGTCATGATGGGTTACTGAGTGTAGATGGGCAAATGTATCCATGTAAAAAGAAATTTAATAGATAGATAGATAGATAGATAGATAGATAGATAGATAGATAGATAGATAGATAGATAGATAGATAGATAGATAGATAGATAGATAGATAGATAGATAGATACTTTATTAATCCCAATGGGAAATTCACATTAACACACAGTAAAGTGTGCAGAAATTTAAATGGTCTGAATATTTTGTGAATGCACTTATAATTTGATGTATGAGACTAGACTGGATGTTAGTGAAAAATAGAAAATATTCAGGCATTTGAATAAATATTTGATAATGAAACCTAACTTAACTGGCCACTCACCTGTGTGCACACAACTGTTCAAAAAAAGAATATATCAGCTTGCTAATTATATTAATAGGATAGTGAACAAATAAAATACACATGAAATTTGCAACAAAGAAAATCTTAAATAAATGAACATTTTCCAAAGGACACAGTAGGCACACAGATACAGAAAGGAAAGAAAAAGAAACAAAATGGCAAATGTACAGAGAGCACAGGGGGGTATTTCGCAAGGCAGGAAACAAGCCTTGAAAGGATGCTACTCTGGCGTAGTGCACATTCACGCTTACACCCACGCTCAGTATGACAGATCAAAAAGATATTTTGTAAGTTTTCATTTTTATTGATTGGAACACAATGGAAACAACAGACCACTGCATAAAATGCATAATCATATTATGTTAGTTGATTGAGCAAAGTTTTGCACAAAGCAGGAAGGTTAACAATTATGTCCATATCTTAAATTCATTAAAGAATTACTGTACTTGAAACACAATATATTTTGAAATTTTATCTATTAAAAACATTACTTTTCAATGATTAATTTTACTACGTTTTGCTAGCCTCAGGAAATCCCACATTCCTATTTGGAAAAGTAAGTTAAGAAGACAGTGACATGGAGATATAACACTGTTTTGTTTGTGTTTTTTTCACATTTGAAATGTCCATTTTATAAAGAGGTCAGTAGTCTTTATTAAAGTCTTCCTTAAAAGAGTGACAGACACACATAAATGGAAACAGAGATGGAAAACCGAGACACACTGAATGAGAGGTATAAGCCCAATAATGGGCGTGTTTATTCCACAATAAATGATTTACAGTTGTTTTCTTGCAAAATCAAACTGTGCCATAAAAACCATGTAAGATGCCCTGTAGAAATAACAGTCACTTCCCTAGATAGTCTATTCCATGCTCGAAGTGTTCCCAGTTGCCATCCAGTGTCTCGTGTGGTGTCCCTTTCTCCATCTCCTGTTATCATTTGCAAGGCTGTATTTTTAATGCCCTAGAATGTCCCCAACTGCCTTCCTGAGCCTTCTCAGACTTGTAAGGTGTAATGAAAAAGATCCAGGGGTTCCTGAAACGCAGAGCTTAGCACATCTGTGAATACTCAGCTGTCAATCACCTGCCCAACTCTATGGAGACAATGCTACTACAATAACATAGTCGATCATTTTAAAAGACGCTCATCCTCCCAATGTCTAGAAATCTAACATCCATGTATGCAGAATAGAAGATGAAAAGATGTGCACAAGAGTGCCTCTGAGGAAACAAAACAGTTAAAAAAATCGGGAGTGGTCTCCCCTCAACTTTCTCTTATACTCAGATATGGGGATGGATATTTGAGGAGTAAACCGCAAGACAATGATTATATTTTTATATTCTGTACATTAAAGAACCATCACCAACAAATCAAATTAATAATATTTTGAACAATTATTATAAAAGTAAAGTTGAATAAATCGGATGCAGCTGCATGAATAAAAAAGTACCACTTTGGTTAGAAGAAATAGCTCTACATTTTATACCTAATACTTGTATGCAAAATTTGGTTGACCTAAGTGAAAGCGTACTCAAGTTATCATGTTTACACACACACACACACACACACACGCACACAGACAGACACACAGACATAATTCCAAAAATGATATTTTCAGACTCAGGGTAGTCTAAAACTTCGAGATTTCATCAAAATCGAATTTTTGGACGATTATAATACTTTCCGTACGAGAAAGTAAATCAGACTCAGGGAGGTCTAAAATGTTGAGATTCATCAAAATCTCGAGGTTGAATTTATAGACGAGTACAATATTTTCCATACACTTCGTATATGAGAAAGTAAAAAGCAAGATGGCTGCATGCAGGAGGCAGGGCCAGCTCTCACACTTTCAAGATTTTACAGGGACTGATACCAGAGCAGCAATGAATGTACAAGGCAGGAACCGACTCGGCATGGCACATCACTAAATCAAAAGTTTGAAATAACTTTTACTGGAGCTGGGGATCATTTCACTTAACTCTAATGCCACTTTTTTATTTTTTATGTTAGACAGAGTAAGCATAGTCACCCTACTCAGAAACAGCAAACTTAGAAAACGAATGTTTGTATAATAAAGACACAACTGGTTGGGTTTGGTTGACTTCCTGAAATAGATAGATAGATAGATAGATAGATAGATAGATAGATAGATAGATAGATAGATAGATAGATAGATAGATAGATAGATAGATAGATACTTTATTAATCCCAATGGGAAATTCACAATAAGCCAATTCTGTTAAAAAGTGTATAAGATACCATACTGTATATTGTCTTTTTATCTTTTGTGGCCGATGAGCTTGATCAGCTTTCTCCAAACAGCCTGGTCCTGCCCCTCTTCGCCAGTCAAACCTTTTCCTTCAAATCTTGTTTTATTTTATCCATTCACCTCCTCTTTGGTCTCCCTCACTTTCTCTTCCCCTGTACTTCCATTCCCATTACTCTTTTGCCCACATTTTCCTTGTCTCTCTTTGTCATATGTCCATACCACTCCAACCTACTTTCCTGTACTCTTTCAGACTTTTCAGACTGTCTCATTTTTTATTCTGTCATTCTTTGTAACTCCACACATTCATCTCAAAATTCTTACTTCTGTCACATCTAACTTCTTCTCCAGTGCTCCCTTTACTGTCCATATCTCAACTCCATACATCTTCGCTGGTCTTACCACTATCTTAAAAACCTTACCATTAACATTCTTCAATCATACAATACTCCTGATAGCTTCTTCCGATTGTTAAATCCACACTGCACTATGTCGGCTACTTCTCCATCTATATTTCAAACTCAGGCTACCACTGGTCCTAAATATTTACATTTTTCCATTGTTTTCAATTCCTCTCCCTGCAGGTTAACTTCTGAATCCTGATCACCATTAAACCTCATATATTCTGTCTCCTTCCTATTTATCTTCAGCCCTCTATCTTCCAAAACTCTTCTCTGTTTTTTCTCTCCACTAACTCTTTTCTGGTGCTACACAATGTCATCAGCAAAAAGCCTTCACCAGGAGGATTGGTCTTTTATCCCATGACTCAACACATCCATAGCCATTTCAAACAGGTAAGGACTTCAAGAAGATCCCTGGTGCAGACCCACTCTAACTGGGGTCTCATTTGTTACCTCAACACTGCTTTTAACCAAAGTTGTCACTCCCTCATACATATCCTGGACAATCCTCACATACAGTACGTCTTTCTCTCTCATGCAACTCCAGATCTTCTATCATAAGCCTTCTCCAGTGCAGTGACGGGGACGCTGTGCTGTAAAATTGGCGCTGTTCTTCAGATGAGACATACAATTGACATTTGACTCTCTGTGGTCATTAAAAAGATCCCTTGCTATCCTATGTAAAGAGCAGTGTATATCTTGATGTCCAGGCTAAATTGCCCACCATGGCCTAGTCATTCTGGCAACATAATCTTCCCCTGTCTCTAATTCTCTCTCTCACCCCTTAACCACCTAACAGCTAATGTGTGGGGAGTGTACTGGCACAAAATGGCTGCCACCACATCGTCCAGGTGGATGCTGCACATTAGAGATGGTTAAACTGTCCACTCTCTATGTACATGTAAAGTGCTTTAAGTAGTGGAAAAAGCACCATATAAATGAAATAATTATTAGTATTATTATTGTCACCAGCCTCTCTTCTTTCAACAGCCATGTTTTGCTTAATATTAGCTAGAATATTATTGCTTAGTAAACATGGCATCATGATGGTTTACACCAGTGTTTCTTAAACTGTGGGTTACACAGAGTCATAAATTACAATAGTACTAAATGGGAAAGGGTAGCACACAGTTTGTGGAATGCCTTGCGATGGATTGCCACAGGGGCAAGGGAAACCCCCTCATAATGGGACAATGATTGGCAGTCATTCAACAGTGAGGAAACAAATGACAATTGGTGGCAATTTTCCAGGGGGTAATGCCCTCATCCCGGGACTATGATGGGTGGCGATTCTATAAAGGGGAGTGACAACAAATGGTGGTGATTCTCCAAGGTAGTCCACCACTTGAAGGAATGACAATGGACAGCAATTCTACAAGGGAGATGGATCCCCTGGATGATACTCCGTGGCACCTGTGTGTCACGAAGACACAAAAAGGCAAGAAAAAAAGTTTAAGAACAACTAGTCTACAACAGTGGAGTCCCAGTCCGAGTGGGACCCCTGTGGCTGCATGTTTTTGGTCCAACCAGTTTCACAATTAATGAAGCATGTTACCTTGAACTGATCTCATTGTTTAATTAATTGGTCTTTTGTTTCTTCTCTTATTCTGCATTTTGATGACAGAAGTAGTGTAGGATGTACATTCATAACAAATTAACCATTATTGTATTATTAACATTGTTTTCAAGATTTTAATCCAGTTTTTCTATTTTCCTATTAATTCATATTTTTCTGTGGAGTTTACACTCTTAATTTTATCATAAAAATGTCAATTACTGAAGAGCAGGGTACACGCCTGGGAAAATGCCTTTCTCTTGTGTATTGGATACTATACTTAGTTCTGTGTTTAATCTTCTTCTTCTTCTTTCGCTCCATCTTATATATCGGAATGTCTGACGTCTTATATTCCAAATCGCAACCTCAGATCCTCAACTGAGTGTCTCCTTAGAATTCCAAGAGCAAAACTTAAAAGAAGTGGTGAGGCGGCCTTCTGCTGTTATGCACCTAAAATCTGGAATAGCCTGCCAGTAGGAATTCGCCAGGCTAATACAGTGGAGCACTTTAAAAAACTGCTGAAAACACATTACTTTAACATGGCCTTCTCATAACTTCACTGTAATTTAATCCTGATACTCTGTATATCTAATTCATTATAATAACTATTCATTCAAAATCTGTACTAACCCCTACTCTCTCTTCTGTTTCCTTTTCAGGTGTCCTTTTGGTGGTGGAGCAACCACCATCTACCCAAAGCAGCATGATGTTCCAACAATGATGGATGGATTAAAAGCCAGAAGTGACCATCAGCATCAAGTGACTCCGTGAGAACCCTAACTACAAAGAGGACTATTTCATTTATGTTAGGTAGAATGCCCAGGGGGGACTGGGCGGTCTCGTGGCCTGGAACCCCTACAGATTTTATTTTTTTCTCCAGCCGTCTGGAGTTTTTTTTTGTTTTTTCTGTCCACCCTGGTCATCGGACCTTACTCCTTTCTATGTTAACTAATGTTGTCTTATTTTAATATTGTATTTTGTCTTTTATTTTTCTTTTCTTCATTATGTAAAGCACTTTGAGATACTTTTTATGAAAATGTGCTATATAAATAAATGTTGTTGTTGTTGTTGTTTCAGCTGCTCCCATTAGGGGTTGCCATAGCGGATCATCTTTTTCCATATCTTCCTGTCCTCGTCATCTTGTTCTGTCACACCCATCACCTGCATGTCCTCTCTCACCACATCCATAAACCTTCTCTTAGGCCTTCCTCTTTACCTCTTCCCTAGCAGCTCTATCCGTAGCATCCTTCTCCCAATATACTCAGCATCTCTCCTCTGCACATGTCCAAACCAATGCAATCTCGCCTCTCTGACTTTGTCTCCCAACCCTCTAATGTCCTCATTTCTAATCCTATCCATCCTCGTCACACCCAATGCAAATCTTAGCATCTTTAACTCTGCCACCTCCAGCTCAGTCTCCTGCTTTCTGGTCAGTGTCACCGTCTCCAACCCATATAACATAGATGGTCTAACTACCGTCCAGTAGACCTCCCCTTTCACTCTTGCTGATACCCGTCTGTCACAAATCACTCCTGACACTCTTCTCCACTCTTTCCTCCCTGCCTGCACTCTCTTTTTCACCTCTCTTCCATAATCCCCGTTACTCTGTTGTTCTGTGTTTAATACAGTAAGGATATTTAAACAATATAATACATCTTGTTTGCTTACAAAATTTTGTAATTGATTAATACCACACTTACACAATTTTTTAAATACTTCACTATTAAGGTCTTCATGTTACTGACATGTCAGTAGCTTGTTCCAGATTCCCATGTCTTTACTTTTGACAAACATCTTCTTGGTGTCTGCCTTGAGTGCTTTGCCCAAGAGTTTCCACTAGAGGCCATGAATACTTTAAGTGACTCACTGTTTGTTTTGGACAGCCTTGCTGGATTTACTTTAATAATGTTTTTGAGAACGCTTGACTTGGATTACATCAGAGATCTTCACTGGGGGCCCACTGTGGCTCAGAGTTTTTGTACCAATCAATTCCCTAATCATTTTTCGGACCAATAGATCTCACTATTTAATTAGCTCCTCTTAATCCCTATTTAGTAAAGCAAAGTGGTGCAAGAGTTACATTTATAAGTAACTAGCCATTCCCAGCGGCTTCGCCCACATAGTAGTGAAACAGGACAAACTTTAAAAATCAATAAACAAATTCTGTTAAGTAGTTCTAAATCTATTAAGTAGTTCTCTTGTTTGCTAGCTAAGCGGATGTAAGATATGCCCGAGGCTGCAGCGTGAGTGAGGAGGGCCCCACCTCCCTCCCCTCGGTTCACTGCATGTCTGCCGCATTCGCGCAAATAAATCGGTACCACAAGCGAACTATGATACATAACGCAATGAGAGAAGTCGCAAAATCAAACGGAATGTTCAAGAAAATTATATAAAAAAAACGATCTAAATCTATTAAGTAGTTCTCTCATGAAAAGTGGACAGACATACAGACGTTGAATTTTATATATATAGAGATTTAGAATCATCTGTATTTTTGTCAAAGCCTTAAATGCTTAGCTGTCATTTGTCATTTTCCTATTAATTCACTATGCACTTTGCTCCCTTAATTATAAACGACAAGCCAAGTAAACAGGTGGGCAAATGACACTGAATGCTGAAAAGCAGCTGTGACTTCAGACCCACCACCTTGATTATTAGGAAATGTCAGGTTAAATAACCAGAACACCAGGGGCCTGATGTTTATAGCTTGCTTACATATGTAAACCATTTCTTATTCAAAAGTCGGAATTTATAAAATCATGAACTTGGCATGAAAATTGGCATAATATTATGGCAAATGTGTATGTGTATCTGTTGACTTCTCTGGCCTCTGAGGCATCTAGGAAGGACCATCACACAGTGGAAATGTGTATTGTAGTCCATCGAATCAGTATTCCAATTCTTTTTTGGAAGAAATGGACTCTGTGTCTTCTGGACCAAAGATGGAAAAGGACTATTCAGACTGTTATCAATAACAAGTCCAAAAGCCACGGTCTGTCATGTTATGGGGTTGTGTCAGTGCCCTTGGCAAACATCCTTTATACTTTTGCAATGGCAGCATTAATGCAGAAAAGTATATTGAGAATTCAGAGCAACATAACCTGACGTCAAGATGACATAATTTCCAGGGATGTCCATGCATTTTTCAACAAGACAATGCAAAACCACATTCTGCACACATGACAAAGGCATGTATGTGAACGAAGAGGGTACAGGTTGTGATGGATGGCTCAACCCGGCCAGGACGCCCCTGGAATGGAAGGATGGGGGAAGGCAGCTATTTGCCAACACTGCCTCCCCCCTAAACGCTACATGACAGCTCCCCCTGGAGGCACCCGCGGCACCCAACAGGGTTGAGAAACCAAACTCCAGGTCTCAGGATGCCCTGCAGGAATCATGGGGCATCTCAACACTCCAGGGGAGCTGCCATCTAGTGTTTTGGGGGTAGGCAGTATTGGGTTGAGTCCAGGGTTGAGCTGCTGGCTGTCCATCACAGGGTACTGGACTGGCCTGCCTCCAGACCTGTGTGGAGAATTTTGAAACAAGAAATGCAACAACGATGACCACTGTACTGTTGCACACCTTAAGATGTGTTTGCAGGAAGAATGGGACTCCTGAAATGCTCTATCGCTTGGTATCCTGAGTGCCAAAATGTCTTTTAAGTGTTGTGAGAAGGAATGGTGACATTAAAAAGTGGGGAATGCCTCACCATCTCAACTCTTTTTGGAATTTTTTGCAAGCCTGAACTGCAGGAATGAATGTGTATTAACAAATGAAATGAAATCTTGGGTGATTCCCTCATGCCAGGTGTACGTGGATATTTTGGTAACACTTAAGAATGGGAATTTTAACAGTTTCGCCCCCTGCTTACTTCGCTCTCCAACCTCCCTTTTCTGTGCTACATGCCAGCCACTTTGCGTTTCTGCAACTCGTGTTGTGAAGAGGGGGCTGAACGCACCCCAAGAAGACGTGGTCGCTCCTCCGAAACCCTCTCTTAAACGGTGATACAATGGGAAACAAATACAGTTTTTTTTACCTCCTCTTTGCTCAATCAGCTGCTGGTTGCTGCCATGTCACGTGATCTGCATCTCGCACGGCGCTTTGAACATTTAAAAGCCTGTACAGCAGCTGTCCTACTCTTTGTCTTTTATTTCTGGCCCCAGATGTGGTTAAATCTCTTGGCACAAAGTCACGTCTCACGGTACATGAGTTCTTGATATTTTAGTTTATAATTTAAAAACAGAATAAGAATCTGAAAGTGTAACAGCATCACATTAAAGTTCGATAAATTCTGAAAAAAATGATACCAAACATATATATGTAGGTTTTAAAATAAGCCCGATTTAAAGCGTGACAAAAAATGTGACATACAATCGTTGCACTTTTAGGCTTAGGATTTTATATATATATATATATATATATATATATATATATATATATATATATATATACAGTATATATATATATATATATATAGTAGACTACAGTATTTAACACAAACAAAGCCTTTTTAACGTCTTATTTAAATAGCAGTAAGTGACTAACAGATGCACAACATTTATCTCCTTTATTAAAATGTTGCTGGTGCTTTGTAGGTTGTATTATAGCCAAACAAAGTGCTATGGTCTTGTTACTTAGCCATGACTGATTACCAGATGGATAAGGTAAGCTTTTCCAAACTTTCTTTTTCAATTTAAAAAGGTAAACAATAAGCTCTATTTATAACTGAACGATAGAAATAAAACACCACCACATGCCAGCACTTTATGTAGAAGAACTACAGGAGCTACTGGAGGGTGTGAGGTGTTTCTGTAAGAGAAGTTAGATGGGTTTTCATGTTCTATGGGTTTCTCTGTAGTGCTGAGGGTGTAAATTAAGCTTATTACAAGCTTATTATTATAGAAATACATTTTTTAGGGTATTAGCAATTGGCCTAACTTGACTTATAATCATGATGTGATGATGGCACTGCACCAATAGTTCTAAAGATGTTTTTGTCAGCATGTGTCTTCTTCCCTGGATGCTCATTTTTTCCCTCGGCCAAAACGCAGAGCAGCATAATATACCTCGGGATTCTGCAAGGAAAATAAAAACAAAAAAAAAATTTCTATGAAGCACTTTTCAAAATCTGTATGTTTGTTTATGGTAAAATGTAATTTCAACCCTAATGAAATTTTGTTATGTTGTCATTACTTATGGCTAGAAAGTCTCCTAAGGAAGTTAACTCAAAGGAAGCACAAACAAATAAATTGATCAGGAAAGTGTGCTCTATCACACCCTGGACTCACTGGATGCTGTTGTGGAAAAGAGGATGCAGGCAAAATTGGAAGCCTGCATTGAAAAATCCCCTCCAGGTGGCGCTGTCTGGCACTTTTAGCCACAGGCTCGTTCCACCACCGAGTGCCTCTGGGGGTCTTTTCTCCCCACTGCTATCAGGCAATTCAGAGCTTCCTCCTGATGTAGTCATTAAGTTCATTTTGAAATATCTGCACAATATACAATTATTATTAATTTATTTATCGATCGATTGATTCATTGATTGTACGATTTGTCCTTTGAGTTTGTATCTTTGTTTTTTTATGTTTCTGCTGTTGTATGCATCTGAGTTAACCCCTTTGATTTCTAGTCTTATCTAACCCATCCATCCATCCATTATCCAACCTGCTATATCCTAACTACAGGGTCACGGGGGTCTGCCGGAGCCAATCCCAGCCAACACAGGGCGCAAGGCAGGAAACAAACCCCGGGCAGGACGCCAGCCTACCGCAGGGCGTGCAGTCTTATGTAACTCTTTCTAAAAAAGAAAATTCTTTGAAATATTCAAAGACTAGCAAAGTAATGAATGAGGGCATCACAATCTCATTTATAAGTTTGTGAAACAGAAATGGTGGAGTTGTTACATTTAAAAACGGAAGAAACCAAAGGTGGAATTTGACATTTGGGCTGGTTGGAGGATGCCACACAAACCATAAAAAATAGCCGCATATTTTTTATAGTCCTAAAAACATGGCTACATACTGTATTTATATCTCAAATCAAATTTCATAAATTGTTCATAATATAAAGTTGCAATTTACAGCAAATTGAATCTCACTTACATTAATATGTTTAAAACTTTGAAATTAGAAAAAAGTGCACAAGTACAGTTAACGATATTTAAATGACAGAAAATAAATTTATGTGAAGATACAAATTTGAAACTTGGGCTGGTAAATTTTTACAACTATTTTTACAAAAATATTCATAAAATATTTTATAGTTCATAACCTGCAGTACTATTCTTGCTGAATCAAATACAAAATGAATACTAATATTGTAATGAGAAATGAAGAGAAGTTTTTACAGGAGTACAGGGAGATTTGTGTTTTATATAATGCATCAATAGAGAATTCTTTGTCACTTTGATGTAGTACAGGGGTCTCAAACTCCGGTCCTGGAGGGCTGCAGTGGCTGCAGGGTTTCATTCTAACCCTTTTGTTAATTAGTGACCTGTTTTTGCTACTAATTAACTTCTTTTGAATGAATTTTAATTGGCTTGTTTTTTAAGATTTGTTCCCCCTGAATTATTTAATTTCTTTCCTTTAATGGCACCAAAACAGAAACGAAATGTGAAATGAGGGAGCCAACAGAAGACCAACTAAGTCAGGGCTTCAAACTCCAACCAATTTCACTCCAACCAGTTGCTTAATTAGGCGCCGAGTCTTGTCGTTAATTAAACCCGTTCTTTAATTCCACGGCTTGTTGCTGCTCTAATTGTGCAATAGCAGACATTTCAGAAATTGTTGATTTTCTCTTTTCTAAGAGTTCCGTTAAAATGTTTAGGGGACCTGAGCAGATCAACATTCCTGAGACCTTCATCTTTCTTTATTTTCAGATATTGTATGATGGACTTAGTTTGCTTGTCATGTTTTGGTTCATTTTATATCTCATTATTATTAGGCTGTTAATTAAGGAAAAGGAAACAATTCAGGGGCCTGAGTCTTCAAGAGCAACTCAAATAAAATTAACTCAAAATAAGCTAATTAGGAGCAAACACAGTTCACTAATTAAGAAAAGGGTTAGAATGAAAACCTGCAGCCACTGGGAACCTCCAGGACCAGAGTTTGAGACCTCTGGTGTAGTAGTTACTTTAAAACAGTGGAAGACTCATCCTGTTTAATTAGGGAGTTTGCATATAAACATTCTCAGTATGATCATTATTTCTTATTTCTTATGTATGATTATTATTATTATTTTTCAGTCTTGATTGAAAACTCTATTAAGTGCTCTTGTCTCTTAGTTTGTTTAGCACCCCACAGCGGTCATATTTAAATAAAATATTTCACAGTGGTATCTTTATTTACCTGAGAGCTTATTCCATCATCACTTGTATGGTACAGGGTAGGTTGGGCAGCATTCTGATTGACTTTACCTGGAAACAAAACACATAAGAATCACCATAAACGTGCATGCTGAGCAGACGGTTGAGGATTTGATAATAAGGCCATGTATTTTTGGTTGTTAGCCACAATGGCATATATTCAGTAGATTGTATGTTAAATACTGAGGCTTAAATGCCAATGATGATGCCTACCTAACTTCTTAAGTACACAAGGTATTACAGCTGAGTACTGAAATGGAGTGTTGAAGTTTGAGAGATGATAATGTGTAGAAGAGGGGTGTGATGACTGTCAAACATTTAGTTCCGTTCTAAATCATGCCATGTGAGCTGAAAAATGCTACTGCAACATTTCAGTGGCCAAAACGTGCAAGTCATTTTTTAGGTTGTTGAGAAAATCCTGCTATGTCTAAAGAAATCATAATAATAATAAGTCACATTTATTGAGTGCCTTTCACAAACCCAAGGTTGCTTTAGATACAGAGTAAAAAAAAAATTACACAGATGACAAAAGTTCATAGAAAAGGAAAGTTTTCAGTTGAGATTTAAAGGTGCAGAAAGAGAAGCAATCTCGGAGAGACTAAGGAAGAGAGTTCCAGAGATGAGGGGCTATAGTACTGAAGGACCTGCCTCCCAAAGTGGAGAGTCTGGTGCGTGGGACAGTAAGGAGATTACTGCTTGAGAACCTGAGAGAGTGACAATGAGTGTAAGGAGCTACTAGCTGAGTAAGTTAGAGGAGGGCAAGGTTATGTAGGGCTTTGAAGGTGAGAAGCAGAATCCTGAATTTAATCTTTGATGGAACCAGCAACCAATGAAGCTGGGAGATAACAGGGGAGATGTGAGCAAAACGCTTTGTGTGGGTGAGTACTCTCGCTGCGGAGTTCTGAATATACTGTAGCTTCTGTATAGATTTTGCAGGGAGGCCAATGAAGAGGGAATTACAGTAATCAATACGAGACATTATGAAACAATGAACCAGAGTTTGAGCATCAGACAAGGACAGAAATGGATGGAGGCGGGCAATGTTACAGAGATGATAGAATGAAATTTTGGAAAGAGACCTAATGTGTAGCTCAAAGTTAAATGATGAATCAAACAAAACACCAAGATTTCTGACAACAGGAGCAGGTTTGACAAGTGGACCATCAACAGAAACAGAGAAGTTGGATGCCTTAGAAAGTTGGAATTTTGGACCTACCAGTAACACTTCAGTTTTATTGGCATTAAGTTTGAGAAAGTTATTTTCCACCCATAGCTTAAGATCAGTGATTCATTCAGTGAGTGTGCTGGGAGGTGAATCTGTAGGGGAGTCTGTACTAAGGTATAACTGTATATACAGAAAGGAAGGATATAAAGTAGAAAAAGTAATGGCCCAAGGACTGAACCCTGAGGGACACCATGCAACACAGGTGAGGTGGAGGATTTATATAGGCCGAGTGTGATAAACTGTTGCCTATTAGAAAGATATAATGTGAGCCATTGAAGGGCTAAGCCAGAGATGCCTACAGCAGAGAGACATGACAGGAGGATTTCATGGTTAACAGTGTCAAATGCTGCACTTAAGTCAAGAAGGAGGAGAATATTAAGTGAACCGCAATCTGCAGACCAGAGAAGATCATTGACTATACGGAGAAGAGCTGTCTTAATGCTGTGCTGTGTACGAAAGCCAGACTGAAAAGGCCCATAGAGTGTATTGCCTAGAAGAAAAGCATGGAGTTGTGTAGCAACCACGCGTTCCATCACCTTAGCCAAAAAAGGGAGATTAGAGATAGGCCTGTAACTGGAGAGAAAGGAAGGATAAATAATGTCATTGTCTCCTCTACTTGCACCAAACAACATCTCCAGGCATTTTCATTGGACAAGACAAATCTAACTCCATTTAAAACTACATCAAGCCCTCTGACCCAAGATTGGATTGATGTCGTGGTATCAGAAATGTATTCCTCATTTTACTGACATTATGGACTTACAGCAACTTGCATCTGAAGAAAAAGGGAATTTCCAAAGATATGGAAATTACATTGACATGATACACTTGACCAAGGAAAGGCAAGTCTAACAAATGCACAGGCAGATCTGTTCCCCACCTATTAAGTCCAAACTAATTGGGCAACATGGTGATCCAACATAAGGTTAGTAAAAAGAGAATTGTCGAAACTTCAAAAGGTCTGCACAAGGTACTGTATGTTTAGAAGTGGTATGGGCTGTTGAGAAATGGAACCATTACACGGACAGAACATGTTTTAACTCTCAAAAGACATCTTTCCAGCTGATCAGGTGTATTTTTTGGTTGTAGGCTTTTGATGTAAAGGGAGATAACAGCATCGTCCCATACGTGTTTTCCATGATAGACAGTCACCTGGTGAAGTTTGCATTACTGTCGTTCAATTTCTGTTGACTAACAAGCTGATGGACTGTGACATACAGCTGAAGTTCAAAACATAAGACAAGCTTGAATGTAGCTGAAAGATGACTACGGTGTGTCAAGATCTGGCCATGTATACTTTGAGGAGCCACAGTACCACTCTACAAGACTGTGACATCAAAAACCAGAGGCTCTAAATTTAGGAAGTAGTTCTTGAGGAATGTTTTCCCAAGCTCCTCTTCTACTTTCATGACTGTCTTTTTGGACAAATAAAAAACCTAATCAAAATGCTGGGCATTGATTGGAGGTCATCTACAAGGAACAAAAATGTGAACAATACAAAATTCCATTTGGCAAACCCACTTACCTTCTACAATCAAATACTGTAAATCCACAATATAATATCAGAAACAGCTAAAAAATAGTAAAATGATCAGCTGTAAGTCCACATACGCCTGGTATTATTAAAACAGCCTTCAACAAGATACTGCATTATTTTTAGTCTTCATAACGGCTCACTGATATGGATGAGTGAAACAGCCAAAATGGGAAATGCAACGCTCACTAAAGAGTTTTTTTGGATTTTAAAAGTATCTTTTGGTTGGAAATCAAGGTACACTGCTCTCTGAAGTCCCATTCACACTCCAGTGTTCACCTCATCCTTTCTTCTGCCATGGAAAGTATGTAATCCATACCACAGCAGCAAAATTAATTCTTGATTATGCCTCTCATTCATATCACAAAGATATCCTTGTGGAGCAGTGCAGTACATTTTTAAAAATGTCACATGCTGTATATGTGCTACACAAAGACACTGTAAAATGCACCATTGAGCACATTACTGTGTTTTATCCCTAGGAGAACTCAGTAGACGCTGCTAAACCCCCTCACGCCATTACCTAGCAATTGCCTTGTCCCAGTTGACTATACACATACATACCTCTGGCAATTTTTTTGTCACTGGCAATCTTTATTTAAATACTAAATTATAGGTAGATGCATGGAGAATTAATCTATGAAAACGCTTAGTGACAGGAACTAAACAGCATTCAGCTTATGTGAATAGATAGATAGATAGATAGATAGATAGATAGATAGATAGATAGATAGATAGATAGATAGATAGATAGATAGATAGATAGATAGATAGATAGATAGATAGATAGATAGATAGATAGATAGATAGATCACAGCCAGTTGACGCATGACCACACTCCCACAGACGTCCCAAGTCACACCCTTTTGGGCTCAAAAATATATAAACTCCCAGCAGGACTGATGTTGTCTCCCTATTTGAGGAAGAGAGAGAGATAAGACAGGTTTCTCTCTAGTCATTCCAACCCTGTTTACTCATTGTTACTGACAGAAACCAGTTCTTTGATTTGTACCGTATGTTACTTTAGTTTGTGCCATTTAAACGAGATACAAGGGTGGTACCCCAAATGATAAACCTGTTCACAATAGATAGGTAGATACTATAGCTAAGCACTATGCATTAGATTGTGTAACTACCATATGGAACGAACAGGCATCTCGGCTAAGAGAGGTAAAGAATCCTTACCCGAATAGGGAGGCCCAGGTGGAATGACAGGTGTCCCAACCGAGAGAGAGAGGGAAAGGTTCCTTACCTGAACGGTGGCCTCAGGTGGATGGATGGGTGTCCCAAATGGTTATACTTGCAGTACCTTTCCTGGCCAGGATAAAAGGGTAATAAAGGAAACGACCATCTCTGGGGGCCATTTAAACCCCTAGGATGCTAGATGGCAGCAGCCATGGATAACGGTGCCCGTTTGGACACCAGCAGGGAATGCTGGGAATTGTAGTCTAGTAATGCATCCCTGCTGGAGTCTGGGGGTGCCACAAGAGGGCACTGCAGGGAGATACACTCCCTACTATTTGGGACTGCTATATGATCCGGAAGTGCTACCAACGGACAAACCCCTGGCACCAGAAGTACTCAGAGGGGCCTAGGAAAAGGGACTGCTCTGCCTTGTCCAGCGGAGTCAGAGGTGGGAGTGGAGATGGGCAGCACTCGACTGGAGGAGTAGTAGTGCAGTGGAGAGAGGGTGAGAGAAGGAAGAAGAAACACTGTTTCATTGTTATACACACAATAGATAGATAGATAGATAGATAGATAGATAGATAGATAGATAGATAGATAGATAGATAGATAGATAGATAGATAGATAGATAGATAGATAGATAGATAGACACTATACAATAGATAGATAGATAATCCATCCATCCATTGTCCAACCCGCTGAATCCGAACACAGGGTCACGGGGGTCTGCTGGAGCCAATCCCAGCCAACACAGGGCACAAGGCAGGAACCAATCCTGGGCAAGGTGCCAACCCACCGCAGATAGATAGATAATGTTCCCAGAAATTTGGATTTTTTAATAGATAGACAGATAGAACTTTATTTACTGAAATGGACAGGCCTAGCAATTATAAATTAAAAACTGAGCCTGGTCAGTTATAAAACTAATAAAGATAATGAGACAAACATTCATGTAGAGTGTACAGTAATTATGTATTCAACATTAAGCCCTACTATGGTTAAAATGTGATTAGTTGAGTGATGGGTTCTGTGCTTGAAACTGTTTGACTGTTAAGATAGGATATCCTGATTTCATTTGTTTCTAGCACATTTTAGATTAGAGAAATGAGATCATAGATAACATTTTATTTGGTGTTTTGATCTCTGATGACAACGTACATATGAGGATATTTCTTATAGCCAGCATTTTTAAGATGTTGAACTACTTTGGGACTTTACATACTGGTTAATTCTTCTGGAATTTTTATAGAAAGGTCATGGGTAATAATTCAAATATAGTAAAATGTGTTATGTAAATAAACCTAACTAAAAAAAGGGAAGCTTTCTGATAGATTTCTTTAGTCTGCTGTGATGCTTTGAAGAAAGCACACAGGGCTCCACCTATGGGCCATGTTTGAATTTCAGATAAACTGTAACAAAGGCTCAAGGCTCTTCTTTATTTTATTTATTATTGTATGCAACATGACTATCTAGCACTATTACACATTTTATTATTTATGTCTTTGCCTTCACTTTTCTGTCCAAACTGTGTTTTATAAAGTCTAACATGTGAGATATAAAGATTTGCAGATCAAATAATCAGTGAAGTCTTCTGAGCCAGTGAGACTTCTGTAATTCTCTGGAGTTGCAATAAAAAATCTCAATTTAAATTAGAAAAGGAAGGAGAGATTTAGTGCGTGTCTGCTGTGACCATTAAATCAGAATAATGTTATATTGTGGGATTCCAGCATATGAAGATAGATGAAGAGACTGGTGAGAAATAAGTTAATTTAATTAGGACAGTCCTGTTCGCTTTTGCAGTCATATTTCACCCCATTCTTCACTTGTTACCTTCTCTTTGCTAGCTTGTGTGATTTCCAAACAAAGCAGTGAGTGTAGTTTACATTAATGGTTTTTTTAGAATTGTATAAGAAACAGGTTCTTATTTATATATTTCTGTTTTTTTTGTGGATATCAGTGTTTGGTGTTTTGGGGAAGTGCTCAAAGTGTTTTTTATTTGTGAATATCCATTTTTTGTCTCTTGTTTTCCTTGCTAGGTTCATTACCATGGTTTAATTTCTATAGTCCTGTTTCTCATCAGGAGTCGATTTCTGATTGGGACAGAACAGGACCTTCAGTGTTGGCAGTTAAGCAGGGCCAGACTTCATCAACAGTGATGGTCTCACATAACACTCACCTTCTAAAAGTTCATAGAGGGACATGTTTGAGGCAAGGCATATTATTGACCCCCACCATAGATATACGTCTTTATTAATCAGGAGTTGTTATACTTAATCCACATTATTTATAAAAGAAAAAATAAAAAGGGTTAGCTTGAAATCAGTAAAACACCCAAAATAGACATCAAAAATGATATACATATATACATTCTTCATGGCTTTACTTGACACTAATATAGATAGATAGATAGATAGATAGATAGATAGATAGATAGATAGATAGATAGATAGATAGATAGATAGATAGATAGATAGATAGATAGATACTTTATTAATCCCCAAGGGGAAATTCACATACTCCAGCAGCAGCATCCTGATAAAAACAACATTAATTAAAGAGTGATAAAAATGCAGTGCAAGTTAAAAAAATGTAAAGTGGAGAGTGCGAGGCAGGTATAACAGTCAATAACTTTGTATAATGTTGACATTTTCCCCCCTGAGTGGAATTGAAGAGTCGCATAGTGTGGGGGAGGAACGATCTCCTCAGTCTGTCGCTGAAGCTGCTCCTCTGTCTGGAGATGATACTGTTCAGTGGATGCAGTGGATCCTCCATGATTGACAGGAGCCTGCTCAGCAGCCGCTCCATGGTCTTCATCACATGTGACGTCAGGTCGACAGGCTGGAAGTCGTTCAGCTCACTAGGACGTGATACCTTTGGGACTGGGGTGATGTAAGATGTTTTCCAAAGCCTCGGGACTCTCCCCTGTTCCAGGCTCAGGTTGAAGATGCGCTGTAGAGGACTCCCCAGCTCCAACGCACAGGCTTTCAGTAGTCATGGCGATACTCCATCTGGACCCACTGCTTTGCTGGCACGAAGTCTCCTCAGCTCTCTGCTTACCTGGGATGCTGTAATTGTGGGTGGAGGAAAACTCTCTCCTATGCTGGTATCAGCAGAAGGATGGGTGGAGGGTGCAGTACTCTGAGGTGAGAGTGGGTTAGGGTGATCAAACCTGCTAAAAAAGTTGTTCATCAGGTTTGCTTTCTTCCTGTCTCTCTTGATAGGGGCACCTCACTTCGAGTTGCAGCCAGTGATGATCTTCATCCCATTCCACACTTCCTTCATTCTGTTATTCTGCAACTTTTACTCCAGCTTTCTCCTGTACTGCTCCTTCGCCGTCCTGAGCTGGACTCTGAGTTCCTTCTGCACACGCTTGAGCTCATGCTGATCACCGCCTTTAAAAGCCCTTTTCTTCTGGTTCAAAAGGCCCTTGATGTCTGTCACTTGTAATCCATGGCTTGTTGTAAGCATAGCAGCGTACTGTTCTTACTGGAATTACAATGTCCATACAGAAGTTAATGTAGTCAGTAGTGCAGTCAACAACCTCTTCAATGTTCTCACTATGTGATCCCTGCAGGATATCCCAGTCTGTAGTTCCAAAGCAGTCTCTCAGAGCCTTCTCTGCCTCCGGGGACCACTTCCTGAATGAGAGTGTGGTTGTAGGTAGCTCCCTCACTCTTGGTTTGTAGTGAGGCTGAAGCAGAACCAGGTTATGATCTGCTTTCCCAAGCGCAAGCAGAGGCGTGGCACTGTATGCGTCTTTAACGTTTGCATACAGCAGATCAATAGTCCTATTTCCCCCGGTGTTACAATCCACATACTGGGAGAAGGCAGGTAATGTTTTGTCCAGCATCACATGGTTAAAATCTCCAGAGATTAGCACAAGCACCTCGGGGTGCTGTGTTTGTAGTTTAGCAACAGCAGAGTGGGGTGCTGTAGCTGTTGCTGAGCCCTTGGTGGCAGCACTTCCATCACACACAAAAAGTGTTACCAGAAGATGGTCAATGAGCACCTGGAGCACTTCTGGGTGCCTTATAAAAGAAACCAGCAGCAGCAGCACCCCCTGGTGGTGCCCATGGAACCCAACAGGGCTAGACTAAACTCCAACTCCCATGGAGCTCTGCGGAGTCCGAGACACTGCTGCAACCCATGGGGGGCTGCCACCTAGCGCTCCAGGATATGCTCCTTCCCCCGGTCCTGTTCATATGCCACACTGTATAGTTTTCCCCACGCACATGTGGAAACTTTACCATTGTGACCACAGACACACTTTTCCACACTTTTTTTTTGGTGCACTGGAAACCGCTTATCTTGCCCCAACAAAACTATCATGAAAGTGTGGATAATTCTTGACGTATCCTTGTAGTAAGCAAGGAAGTCGCATTTCAGGCAGGGTTGGCTCCTGTTTTTTGTCATTGTTATTAAAGCTGCACATATCATTAACTATGCAGGGATAAACAGATGAAGATGATGATAATAATGATGATGAAAATGAAACAGATTATTTTAAGATGTAGCATATTGTACAAAATTAATATGAGGAGGACGCTTTTCATGAACTCAAAAATGAAAATACATATATGGTCTCAGATCTTCTAAACTGCTGTGCATATTTCTGTGAGATTCTGTGTATATTTCTTTTAATTCATTGTATATTTTACATTTTTTCACTTATTAAATTAGTAATTGTCATCACATTTATGGACAATGCCAATTATATCGACTATTTGCACAATTCCCTGCAAAAATACTGTTTATTCATAACAGTGTAGTCCTTCAGTTTTGCATGTTATTTCTTTGAATGTTGGATTTTAATTTTTAAATTAAAATTTTTAATCTTAAAAATCAGTTTAACACCAATAATGTGTTTCTCTGTTTCTATCCAAATTAGGAAATTAGGAAAACTCCTAGGATTTACTATTTAAACGTGTAAAGTTTAGTGCATTCAAGAAACATGCTGAATGGTAGAATACCAAAAAAATTGTTACTTAACAGTAGAACCCTAACAGTTTCACACATTTACTAATGACTTACTTGCACATGGACACCTTTGTCGCATTTTTTTGACTGCACATAAAATAAGTAAAACCACCAGCAGTGCGCTGCCTCCACATAGTACACCAAGGACAGTGCGATTTTGCCCTAAAAAGAAAATACATAAATATTAACTTTTTGTAGTGCTGTCAACTCAACAACTTAAAAGGCAGTAGGACCACTTTACCTTTTACAAGCCTTCCCTTTCTTTTTTTGCTATAGTCAAAAAATACACTTAAATACATTTAAAACTTGAGAAGAGAATTAAAATACTTTACAATTGAGAATATGGAGGAATATTTTGCACAACATTAAATAAATAAATCCATCCATCCATCCATTATCTAACCCGCTATATCCTAACTACGGGGTCACGGGAATCTGCTGGAGCCAATCCCAGCCAACACATGGCGCAAGGCAGGAAACAAATCCTGGGCAGGGTGCCAGCCCACCACAGTAAATAAATAAATAAATCTAAGTACTGTAAAATGTGAAAATAAATAATAATAAGAAATGTGAGTAGGAACACTTAAAATGTGTCACAGAATGTATATTTTTCTTCCCTACATCTTTACTCATTTATTTATTTTAGTGATGCACACACAAAAAAAGCATGAAATAGCCCTGAAATGAAAACTGTCAAATTTCTTTTTCAAAGCTAAGAGGGTGGGTGTGACAGTCCGGATCAGCTCCACCTTCCCTGTTGCATCCTGGGAGCCATTCACCCCGTAACCATTGATAGTCCGAGATAAGCCAGGCCAATGAGGACACACACTTACACCAAGGGGTAGCTGCAAAGGTGCTCAGTGGTTTTATTAAAATCAATCAAAATAAATAGTGTTCAAATACATCCAAAATCGTCTTATAAATAAACAATCCATAAAAACAGTGAAATCTTTGTGGAGGTTAAAACGGTACAAATCCATAATCTATAAATGACGTTTACCAAAGACCAAATACCAAAGACAATCCTTTTCTTCCTTTAAAGCACGAGCCCCCAATTCTTCCCTCTAAAAGCGAACATTACCCTTTAAGGATCCCTCAGCACCAGGAGACGTCCAATCGACAGGTGCAATCTATCTACAAATAACCGGCCACACCTGCTCCCCGGCATAGTTCAGTAGGAGCGATACCTCCTCAGCCCTAGGCTGCTTGGCTATAGGCTCAATCACAACCATCTGCCTCCATCCATCTTTAACATAGGCTCTCCATCTTCTGTCTCTCACTCCTTCTTTCTTTTTTCATTCTCTCCTTTACCTCTTTTATTCTCCCTCCCTTCTTTTGCTGTTTTTTTTGTCCCTTCTGCTGTGTGGGCTCCCTTTTTATCTGCCCAATTGGGTGCAGACGTGACCCTCCTCTAACTCCTAGGCACAAATGAAGAACTTGACTGATCCACTTGCATTTGAACGTGAGTGCCCAGTCAGCCAAGCACCGTCATGCAACCACCTGTAGTCCAATATGAGCCCACACGCTCTTGGGACTTGATTATTTAAGTAAAAATGCCACTGCGCCATGGTCCTCTATTCATAGTTGGCTCTAGCAAGTGCTGTTTTTTGATTGGTGAGATGTCAGCAGAGTGGACATATGCCCTTTGCTTAATTTGCTCAAACTTGGGACTACATGTGTCAGATATGAGTACAAGAAAATGTTACCCAGAATGAGTGTGTGAAGCAGCTACTTAATTTCAAGAGACTCCAAATTCCTTATGAGGAGTTTGGATCTGAAGTGTCTACTGTAAGTGTGGGCCTTGATGCTTGAAAGTGTATGTCCGCTTTACCGACGTTTCACCAATCAAAAAACAGTACTTGCTAGAGTCCATCCACTCAGCTTTGATGAGTTTACATTTCAGGGTTTATTTCAAGTAAATGAAGAAATAATATTTAAGTAAGTAAATAAATAAGCAATAAAAACATTTTGTGACATGTTTAATTATTAATACTCACATTTCATGTTATTATATATTGTTGTGACATTTCACAATTCTTTTATTTGTTTGCATATTAATGTTGTGGAGTTCCAAACATTGTGTAAGGCCTCAACCCAATGTGGCTAAATCTCAGCTCCATTAGCCTGCCTCAGGTATTGCAGGCCCAAAGGGGATTAAAGCTTTTCCAAGAAATGTAACAATCCTAAAAATATATCAAAAAGCCCCAGAAGTAGGAGGTTCACCATAAACCTCGGCTTGTGAACATAAGGGCCTCAACAGGATCTTTTTAAAAAGAAGTGCTTATTAACAAAAAATAGAAAAATGAAAAATAAGGTGCCACAGAGACAATGAGACAAAGAGACAAAAAACAAGTTGCCTGAAAGGCAATGCTAATAAACAAAGCCTCCAAATGAAATCTAGACTATAATCCATAGACGCAAATGATTGGCTGCTGAATTCTGCCTCTCGCTCAAATATAAAGCCAGAAGGAGAATTCAGCAGCTATGACATCATGGTGGCCCCGCCTCTTGGGAGATCACCCACAAAGCACAGGGAGCATGTATAATCTTAAAGAGACAGCACACAATTAACCAGTAAGCGTCAATAGGATTTGCGCCCAAGGAACCAAGTTACCAGAACTATTCTATAACATTTCAGTAATTATTTACCACTCAGATGTTGATCTTTCTGATCATACAATAGGTCATTACAATAGCAATTTATGAGAAGAATTCATAATTAATTGCAGAATTATGGTATTTGAGGGTTCTTCTAGAGCGCCTCTTTCTCTTGCATGATCAGGCTCAAAAACTAATCAGCGCATCATCAACTCATAATAGGCTTAATTTTCGAGTTTGGTATTTTTCCGTCCATCTGTTTCACCTATAGACTGTCCTCAAGAAACTGTAACACACAGACACACACACACAGACAGATACACGCCCGTCATCAGGATATTTTTGTTCTCGGTATCAGGGGACCCTAAAATGTTGAGATCTGTCAAAAACTGGAGATTTTTGTTGATTCTAAAGCCTTCTCTCCTCCCCCATAGACAATAGGTTACGGAGGGGTAGGGCACAAAACAATAAACAAAATCAACAGAAATAGCATAAAAAATAAGATAAAAATTCACAATTAACAGAAACCATAAAACATTAAAGAATATACATACATTCCCAATAATTTATTTATTTAATTTTGATCCTCCGTTAGAAAAGGCTTTATGGGTAACCCAGGTCTTCAAAGTTGAGAACACCAATTCAGCACAACACAGCTCACCAGTCCGATCCGCCAAAAAAAAAAATAACAAGGTTGATCCAGAAGAATCATTTTAATAAAATCCTGAATGGCATATTGTCGCTCACCAGAAGAATTTAAATGGAAGTGTATTTAAAATAGAAAGCATAAAAACCATGAGTAGTAATGAGTGAAACAGGAGTGTTTCAATTTACAAATAATTTCACGAAAATGTCACTAAAATTTGTTTTGCAGGTGATTTCACAGTTGTGAAATGTGAAACTTTTGAAAGAGTTTTTGGTGGATGTAAAGGTTTTTTGGGAGTTAAAGCCTCATTCATATTTCCCTGTTTATTTGTGTTCTTCTCTGTGGCTGTGTAATGCGTATAGTACATACCGCATCGGTAAAATCAACTCTCTCGTTATGTCTCTCATTCACATCTCTGCGGTACAGTGCAGTATATTTTTAAACATACGATATGCTGCATATTTTCCACAACAAAACACACCATTACTTTGAATTAAAAAGACGTTCTTCTTGTGGAAATGGTAAAAATTGTGCTGGAAGCAAAACGTATTTTATTTGACGAAGAAAAAGCCTGAATTTCAGTGTGAATTCAAATTATTTCACTCGTCATTAACTGTGAGATTATTATAATCTGAAAGACACCACCAAGTCATGGAACTGAAAGGGAAACCTTGACAGCTTTTAACTACTCTCTCGATGACAATTATGGATACCAAAACTATTAGTTAAGCAGATCAGATTGAGTTTCCGAACGATCAGCTCGGTAAAATTACTTATGATGTTACTGTTACTAAAAAAACACTATATATGTGTTGTTCTTGTGATTTAACCTATTCTAATCCTTACGGTTCTCTTTTTATTAATTTGTTCACTTTGCTTGGATTGTACCATCATCCATAGTTATTTGAAGAACACATTCACAATTTGTTTGTAAAAAATAGCTTTCCAATAAAATGTTATATTGATGTAGTGATTGTTGGTCTTGTTTTATACACTACATACTAATTTTATGCATAGACATTTAGCATCATGTCAAAGCTGACTACCGTATGTGAGATTTAAAGTGAACCAGGATAGCAAAGAACATCAGCGCAAGACAGAGGGAATCCCTCCTCACTTATATTTGTTTAGAAGTCCACCTGGCCGTACACTGCAAGTGAAGGTGCGACTAGTATGACTGTGCTGTATATACAATATTATACAAACGCATCCAACAGATATTCAGTTTTTATATACATTGTTATATACAGTATATAATGTTCATAACATTTTATGAATTTTGTGAATTTCCCCTTGGGATTAATAAAGTATCTATCTATCTATCTATCTATCTATCTATCTATCTATCTATCTATCTATCTATCTATCTATCTATCTATCTATCTATCTATCTATCTATCTATATTATTTTTTCTTTTTGTAGTAAGTGACTAACCTGAAGGATTTAGTTCTGCTCCGTTGCCTAGGAAGATTTGCCCACACATTGTTAAGGCACAATAGTAAGTTCCTACATCCCAAGAGCTGAAATTCTGCTTTTGTAGGCTGTAGACACATTCTTCAGAGCTGTTATTACATTGAATTATATTTTCAGATGAGGTTTTAAGACTTTGATGGGTTCCTTCCTTGGTCTTCCAAAACCAGTAAACATGATGGTGATCTCTGTACCTAACTCCAGTTATGATGCATTTCACAGTCACACTGTCGCCATACTGGACTGGTGTCAAAACAGGCGGCTGAAAAACCTTTACCAAAGGTGCATCTGTTGAGATAGTGTCAGATGGTTAGCACACTTGTCACGAAAAACATGTTGTTGTCTTTTGTTTTTGACTGTTGGAAAACACAAAAATGTCAATTTACAATGGGTAAATTATTGCACCCACAGGCAGCGCCTTGTCCAGTTATTATAGAGGATGAACTCCACAAAGACATTGTTGAATCACTGCCTGTTTTATACGTATAGAGCAGAAATTCAATGCTACATTTTTGGAAAAAAATATGCTTTCCTTCACCTCAAAAACAAAACAAACAAACAAACAAAAAAACATTAAAAGCATACCCCTTACAAAAATGAATATTGTAATAAACCAAAGAAACACCTTTCAATATATTTATAGTGAGACTTTTAAGACCTAGACAACCCCTCAACTGTGCTGTGCACCAAAACTCTGTTAACGCAGGCAGGAATTTCTTGTTCGCTGCTGGTGCAACTGCAAGTTCAGAGGCTCGTTGCATAACACGTCTGTCATCTGATTGTTGATGTGGGGAACAGTTTAAAACCGGCCACTCACCTGGCTGTGTGTTCACTTGCTGTTTATTCACTTGTGCATGAAGTCTGTCTACACTTTTGATCTGAGAAGGGAGCAACAGCAGGATGATAACAGTGTCATGGCGTGCATACTGGGGTTTCTGAGAGTACTGAAGAGACAGCTCCCGTTTGGATAAGATGACTAAGATAAAACTGATCTTTTTTTTTTTTTAAATCTAGACGCACCTTCTTTTCTCTTGGGCAAGTCTGTGACCCATACATTACAATATATATTTAGTAGTAGTAGTAGTGACACAGGATAGTGAGGAGGGCCCTAAACTGCTCCCCACTCCTGACGTAACGCTTCCTTCTCCTCTCAGCCTGCAAACTCTGTCTCGGATTAGCACGACTAAATCGCTCCTGCAAGCACACTATGATTCTTAGCATGATGAGAGAAGTCGCAAAATCAACTGGAATGTTCAAGCAAATTATAGAAGAAAAAAAAACCAATCTAAATCCGTTAAGTACCTTTCTCATTTGCTATCTTAGCTGGCGCTTGAGTGAGGAGAGTCCTGACCCCCTCCCCTCAGCCTGCTGCATCTCTCTCAGATTTGCGCAAATAAATCGTTACCGCAAGCGAACTATGATACTTAGCACAATGAGAGAAGTCGCAAAATCAACCGGAATGTTCCAGCAAATTATAGAAAAAAACTTGAGCTAAATCCTAAGTAGTTCTCTCGTGAAAAGCGGACAGACATACAGACAGTCAGTCGTTGGAGTTTATATTTATATACTGTATACATATATATATAGCATACGTAAGGTTATATCTAAAATACAATGAAACATATATTTCCTTTAATGTATAGTAAGAAGCATATTTCTTGCATGTAATACTTTGTGTGTCCAGACCCATGGCACCTAATTCATGGCTTATGTTTTTACTTGGAAAAGGCTAAGTATAGTCATCCCAAAGATTCAAAATTATTTTGAACTCCATTTAACTTCTTTGAAGTCGTTCAAGCTGTTCGTTTTCTCAGCAGACATACAGTAGGTTGGCTTCAATTCACAACCTTAAAACTTACTTTTACTAGGTAAATAATCTTTATAATTTGTGATGTGTCACAGTGTGATTTTATCCGTAATATATCTGAATATGAGCTATCTTTTAGGTGACTTTTCAAATTCAGGTAATTATGTTTTTAAAATATAGTGCAATACACAAAATAGAAAATTATCTGTCTTGAAATGTATAATCTAAAAAACTATATGGCGCAGTATATTATAACAAGCATTTACTGGGTATTTAAGGATATATGGTAATACTTCCTAAAATATATCATACAGCACATTATTCCTAGCATTTTAAAATATATTAAGATAAATATATTTATATTTTTGGAAAATGTATTGCCATATACAAAAATGGCAATAACATATTTTATAATACATCTTAGTATACAACAAGATATTCTCATATAGTTACCTTTAAATTATTTTGTAACATATTTTAAATATACATACACTTTATATTCATTTAGGTAGAAATATATTTATTAAAAATATACCTTACATGTATTTCATTTTTTCAAGGGACAGCTCTTTACCAAGTTTTAATATGAAGATCTATGCTACATGTCAGCAATTACAGTGAATGGAAAGAAGTTTTATTCACAACTACAGTTTTATATAAAACTAGTCATTTAGCCTGTTACAATAACGGGCACTAGAAGAGTAGTGCATAAACATTAGTAGGAACAGTCTATATTAAATGGCAAGGGACTTTGACCTCATTCTTTTTGTTGGTCGTATTTTTCTTTCTTTCAGCCTTTGTTTTGTTGATGTTTACTTACTCAGCTGACCGTTCTTCGTGGGCTGCCGCCGTGTATTGTGTGTCTTTAATTTTCTATGACAGTAATACTGTCTTGTACGGCTCTATTCAATAAAGGCGCGTAGATAATTTAGTTCAAATGGCTCTGGAATATGTGAAGAGCAACAGGTGCAGATCTTTATTTACGCGCGCCTTTATTCGCTGTGCCAAATTGAGGTCGTCCTTTTGAGGCTCGCCTTTTTGTGCGCGCCATTATTGAAGGATACCGTCTTGTACGTCCTCTGGCTTGTACATCCGAAATATACGTCCTTACGTCCGTAATATACCTTTAAATTTCTCTGGCGGTAATACAGGCGTGCGCGTCGGTAATATGCCTTTAATCTCCTCTGACAGTAATACTGGCTTGTATGTGGCTGTAATATGCGTCACTGTATTGTGTACCTTTAATTTCCTCTCGCAGTAATACTGGTTTGTATTTCTGTAAAACGCCTCTAACTTTTTCTGACAGTAATATCGCGCATCGCACCGTGCCCCACGCATGCGCACTTCACCAGAAGACCCACACACGGACGCCTGGATGCACATAGGGATTTTATATATATAGATGGTTTATAACAAAAAAAGGTAAAAGTGGTGTAATTGAAGTACATATTTTCAACATGTTCTATATCCATCATGATAAATTCTAGAAGCAATGTTTCTTTTTAGTCTGATTTCCACCATCTTCTTGTTATCTTCTCCCACTTCTATGTGGGTTTGATGTTTATAGGTTTCTACCTGATTTTTATGACATGATGCCTTTCCTGACACCAACCCTTTCCATTTATCCGGGCTTGGGACCAGTTCCAAAATGGAGGCTGGGTTGGTCATTTTTATTTTCTCGTATACAAAGTATTTAAAAATTTGACCTCAAGATTTTGATGAATTTTGTTGTTTTAGACCTCCCTGAGTCCAATTTACATTGTCATAGGGAAAGTATTGTAATCATCCAAAAATTCAGTTTCGAGATTTTGATGGATCTCAATGTTTTTAGAGCACCCTGAGTCAGAAAATACCGTTTTTGGAATTATGTTTGGGTGTCTGTGTGTGTGTATATAAATATGATAACTTGATTACACTTTCACTTAGGTCAACCAAATTTTGCATACAAGTATTAGGTACAAAACATAGATTTTTGTCAGCTTTTGAGATATTCCCGGCTAACTGGAAGTGGTACTTTTTTATTCATTCAGCTGCAGAGTCCAATTTATTCAACTTTACTTTTAAAATAATTGCTCAATATATTATTAATTTGATTTAATTTGTTGTTGATGGTTCCTTAATGGACATGATATAAAAATACTCTTCAAATATCCATCCCCATATCTGAGTATGCGAGAAAGTCTAATGGAGACCACTCCTGATTTCTTAGTCAGATACTTGCAAAAATTACACAATATACTAAATATTCAGACTTGGTATGTTTTGGTCTTTTACATAGCTATCAATATATCCAAAGCATATGTGCAATATCCCTTATAAAAGTGATAAAACCTGGACAGGGTGAGGCTGACATTTGCTCTTCAGCTTTAACATAATTGAATATTCAAGCAAATGGTGAGAAATGCTAATATGCTGACTGGGCAGTGGATTCAAAGCCTTCTGTGGTATTCTCCATATATACCAAAACTGACCTTACAGTTAGGTGATGGTATTGTTCTAGTAAGGTTGAGCCAGTGACAAACGTTTCTGGAACCATCTACTTGATAGAAAAGTGTGGGTGAAAAATGAGAAATTTCAACTATGAGGAGAGACTGAAGGAGCCAAACCTAATCAATTTAAGCAAACGGAGATGAAGATGTGGCGTGATCAAAATATTTAAATTATGAAAGGAATTAATACAGTGGATCCCAGCTGCTACTTTAAAATACACATTGCTACAAGAACATGATTTTGCACGAATGTTAAACAGTTTTGCTTCATGCAATGAGCCATAGACAGACTAAATAAGTGATCAAATAGTGCGGTGTAGTGTATGAGTTTAAATTGAGGGATGTTATACTCAGACTGTGTAACACACTAGTGAGACTGCACCTGGAGTATTGTGTGCAGTTCTGGTCACCACGTTACAAGGAAGACGTAGCAGCAGTTGAAGCTACTCAGAGGAGAGCAACCAAGTGAATCTCAGGACTTTACGACATGTTCTTCTCTGACAGCTTGTTCAGCCTAGAACACAGTAGACTGCTTGGGGACCTAATTCAGGTACCGTAAAATATTGCATATAATGTATGCAATTTTTCTCTCATTTTAGTTCGCTAAAAATTAGGGGGCACATTATACCTAAGACAATTTTAATGCAGTTGTTTCTCACTTAAATTAACATAAAACATCTGTTGCTGCATGCAGTGCACTGTTGCCACATTTTAGCTGTCTGCAGTACTGGGCTGTTTTCTGAAAACACAACACACATAAATCAGCATAAAATGTCCATTGCTGGATATGTGGCCACTCTAGCTGCCTGTTTGACATCTCTGACTACAAGGGCAAAAGCTGGGCGGGGGCAGTGGTGGCGGAAGGCCACCGTGCGATGCAATCTGGTTTGTACTTCTTGTCATTATGAGTGGAGGTCCCCCCATGTGAACATTGCCGTAGGCACATCAGCTACATGAACGTGTTCATCACCATGATTAGTTGGGGACCAATCAGCTGATGCCAGTACCTCTCTTTCGTCTTTAATCTTGGTCTTCAGACTTGCACCAAAACTGGGATCCAACAAGTCAGGGTCCAATTCAAAATAATAAAATATACTGTATGCAAAAAGTCATCCACTGTGTATTTTGCTTGGTGCATTCATGTCACTCTCTCACCCGATTATATTTTTGCCATTGCCACGTTTGCCATTGTTTGCTCTTCGCTACTCATGCACAGGCAGTGATTAGACGTTACAAGTCAATGATTCTAACATTCCTCCAAGTAAAGAGAGTCTACCTTTACCATAACAGTGAGTTTTGTCAACATTTACAGCTGATTATCACCCTCACCCCTTCTATCAACAATAGCCAACATCCACCCTAAAAATCTTGAAAAGTTAAGGGTATGTATTATATTCTTTTTTTACCTGAAAATTTTGGGCTAAATCAGAATCTGCACTATACATGAATGCACATTATTTTCAAGATTTTACAGTATTCAAAATTCTCAAAAGGTTTTTCTAAAGTAGAGCCAGCAGAATTCTTTCAACTTAATGGTGAATCACGTAAATGAGGACACCAGTAGAAACTAAGGGGAAGTGCTTTTAGGACTGAAGCAAGGAAGCAACTCCTTACCGAATGAGTTTTTGACAACCTTTAAGAAGAATCTGGATGAGATATCGGGACAGCTTAGCTATTAACTAAACAAATGCGCCTGATAGACTGAATGGTTTGTCAAAATTTCTTATGTTCTTTTGTTTTAACAACCTTTAAATTTTGACTTGATATTATTTTGGTGAATAGGATTGGGAAGCCTGTTGGGCAGAATGGCCCGTTATCATCACAATTGTTCTGATGTTCTGATGTTCTAATGTTCTACTTGCAAAGGTAAAGAAGAAATATTCTGTTTATGTTAATGTTTTTGTTTAGAAGCACCATGTTTGACAAAACTACCTAAATAATTGATTAGAAAAATGGGAATAAAATTAAGTGACTGTCTTGTAAAAATAATACATAAACAGTTTTGTGCTTTTCAAATTTATATGGAGCCAAAATTCATCAGTCGTTCCAGCGTCATAATTAGCAAAGCCAAATAAGGGGATGTGGAAATACCATTTTTGACTTGGACATGTACTTTATACCCTAATAATTTTATTTAAGTATTTACCTTAATATGCAAGTGAATGGAAGTGGGAGCTCTCTTATGTGTATAGTAGCAAACTGAGGTGAAATTCTACAGTATCGCTAAGATATTCAGCCCACACCCATCCATTTATCCATTTGTTTTACACCTTTCTAACTCTGGATTATGGTAAGCAAAGTGCACACAGCAAGGATCATGTTAAAGACACGTGAGTTTGGTGACTAAAGTTAACTGATATGAAACTTGAAGCATTTCACATTTTTAGGTTACTTCATCCCAGAGGTAGTTATCACACTTTTGCTGTCATAAAAAAATTGAAAAACAGTAATCTAGTTTATAGTTGTAGTCGCACAGATCATTCCTCCGTTTTAAGACAGATTCTCAAAATGAGATCCTAAATATTTCTGTAATAATGAGTCTTAGTCAAAAATAACAGCAATAATAGAATGCAATTATGTGTTTGTAGACGTTATTAAATCCTTGCTTTTTAAAAGCACTTTCCAATGTCATCTAGTTAACACTGGAGCACAAACAGACTTGTCTTAGCTCAATAGCTTTCACAGACAGGAGAGTCCAATTCAAGTGATGTGTGAAAATGTCATTGATTGACAGGTGTGTGACTAATTGTAGTGTTTTTTTTTTATTTTTAGTAAATAACAAAAGGTATCCCAAAAACACAAAAACCCCAATAACGACCAACACGTATTTAGTGCAGTAAATCTCCTCTTTCCCAACCTTAGTAGCAGTACCACATCACCCAGTTAAATGAACTAAATGCCAACTAGCAGTACATCAACAATAAGGTAAAATTACCAAAGGAAAGATAACTATAAAAAGAAAATGAATAACACTAATATAAATTTACAATCAATATCACTCCATAGAAGAAACTCCAGACCTTCAGCCCGTATATAAACTGCAGTTCCTTTTCTAACCCCATGTTATTTTCATATCATTTAGTGGAGCTGCACCTTCCCTTGTGATTAATTATTTCAAATACCTCTTAGTTACAGCTGATAATGTCTGCTCTTTGCAATAATAAATGAGCAGGTAATTCAGCAGTAGTTTATACTGTAACGTAAAATACTGAGGACATGTTAGGTTACTCTGTGCCTACTGAGCAACACTTACAGAATTTCTTTCCTCTTCCATTCATTTCCAGATACGAGGGACGTTCAAAAAGTTTCTGCACTTTTATATTTTTGTTGGAAACAGTGAAGGCGGGAAGAGTAGTAATGGGGCATTAAAAGGTTGGTACGACGCTGTGAAAATTGCATTGAAAATCAAGGTGACTGTATAGAAAACTGATAAATAGAGTTAAAAAAAGTGAGGAATCTTTTTGAACGTCCCTCGTAGATAGTGTTTGTCATGGATGTGTTTCTCTACAAGCAGCTTGCCTGTGCCCTCGGCGGAGTTTTGGATAACTGGGATCCGAGTTGATGTCAGATGAGTAAAAGAAGAAAATATCCAAATGCAAAAGCTGATGTAACTGCTGTCAAAGAAAAATTGAAACAGTGGACTAGTTTATAGTTGAAGTTGCACAGAACATTCCTCCATTTTAAGACCGACGAGTTCTCAGTTCTACCAATGCTTTTCAAATTCTTAAAGCGAGATTTTACATTTTCAAAACTTTGTTTACTATGATCTGATATCTCCTCAAAAGATGAACTGCCTTGACCAATTTTCACAAAGAATAAGTGTGCAGCATAGTTTCATGTGGACCGATAGACAGACACACATACATGACTATTGGAACCGGTGCTTCTCACATTATATGTGAGAAAACACAACTAAAAATTTGCAAACATGGATATACAATAAAAAATGGCAGATTCTAAACTTGCACTTCAGTTCACTGGTGAAATGTACTTACCGGAAAGACACAACTCAGTCCCATTACCGAAGAGAACATCACTGCGCCGCACTACTCCGCAGTAGTACGTTCCCATATCTGATGGCTCCAGTCTTGAGATCGACAGATTGAATGAGTTTTTTGTTTTCTGGATTTGAAAGCGATTGCTTTTTTGAAATTCATTATAAAATATACTGTCATTTGAATCAGCTTTGGATGACAATACGTATTGTGGAGCTTTCCCAAATGTTTGCTTGAACCAAATATAGTTATTGTGTGGAGAATGGCTTATGAAGCCCTGCAGGGTCACAGAGTCACCAAGCTGGGCTGTAACTGAAAGCTGAGACTGTGTAATGATGTTTGCAGTAAACACCCCTAGAAAATAAAATGATAACTGTGAAATATAATTACAGTATGCTAAAATAGACATAACCTCCACTGCCAGTGTGACATTAGTACAACAGTTCATATTTAATATTTATATTTATTTATTTGACTGGTGCCTTTATCCAAGGCACTTCAAAACATTTATGATACAATTAGTTACATTACTTTTAGTTTTGCAGGCAGGTCACATGACTTACACAGGGTCACACCATGGTGTCAGTAGTGGGATTTGAACTTACAACCTCATTTTACTCATTTATTATATAAACTGCTTGATCCAAAATTAAAGAAAATTACAAAAAATCTACAAGCAGCTGTGCATTAAAAAGGAAAAATAAAGTTTGGCTTAACTTTTATCTAGATGCATACTATAAATATTAAATTAAGGAAAAAGGTTAACTGTAATTTCTTAGTTTAAAACACAGCAAAAGGTTTTGAAATAATAATGTAGAATTAACTTATATTTTTAATATAAATTAATCATCTGGATAAGAATATAAATAACATTCCTGCTAAGTTTATATATACGACACCAAACTAAGTGAGTGGGCAATTAATGAAGAATTAGCAGAAAGGTTACTTAGGGTCTTAGACAGCATGCAGGCTTGAGCAGATTTGTGTTTAATATTAATCGTATGGATAAGTGTTGGCTTAAAATACATTAAAAGTTAAATACATTTTAATTATACTGTAGAATAAACTTATATTTTAATATAAATTAATGATCTGGATAAGAATAGAAATAACATTCCAGCTAAGTTTATATATACGACACCAAACTAGGTGAGTGGGCAGATCATGTAGAATTAGCTACTACTAGGTTACTGAGGGTCTTGGACAGCATGCAGGCTTGAGCAGATTTGTGTTTAATATTAATCTCATGGAAAAGGATTAACTTAAAATAAAGCAAAAGTTAAATAAATTTTAATTGTACTGTTGTATTAAATTATTTTTAATATAAATTAGTGATCTAGAATGGAATAAAAATAACATTCTTGTTAGGTTTACAGACAACAACAAACTAAGTGGTCGGTCAGAAAATGTAGAATTAGCTGAACGGTTACTGATAGTCTTGTGCAGCATGCAGGCTTGAGCAGATTTGTATTTTATATCAATCTCATGGAAAAACATTACCTTAAAAATACAGCAACAAATAAATACATTTTTAAACAATGCTATAGAATTTTTACTTTTTTTGCTTTAGCAATGTGGGTTAATGCTGTCCCACTTTTAACTAATATATATTCAATTCTTTTAAAAGAAATCTAATTATTTTAGCCATTTCTCACATTCATTCTTTTTTTATGATATACATGATATAATTATGCCTATGGAGTGTAACCTGTGGAGTTTTAAAAAATAAATAATAATTAAAGAAAACTTCTTTAGTTGTCCAATAATTTCTTTTTCTACATTTCCACTCCAACAGACAAATTCATGCCAGTAAAATCCTTAATGGAGTTAGGCTAAAGTTCAACATTAGTTTCAAAACAAATATATTCTGGCAAAATAAGAAAAAGATGATACTTACAACTGCTGCCAGCACACATGAGAATGAAGCAGAGTGGTCTCATGTTCTCCTCTAATCTGGTCTGAGATGTTGATATCGGAAAAATGGTATGCAGTACCTTGTAGGCTGTGTCACATGACTGGTGTCTCTGTTTGTCTGAAGCTCACTTTAAACAACTCAGGCTGCTTTTAGATGCTTTAAATAAACCAAACGTAAACTGAAAGACAACAGCTGCATATTTTCTTTGCTATTACCAAACATATTAGCCTTAATTATTTACTTATTTATATATATTTTTAGTCATTCTGTTGTGTGTTCAGACCATAGTGTGTGAGTATATATATTTATTTATCTATGTATTTATGTTTATTAAAGTACAGTATTAAAAGTAAAGTCAAAATATTAAGAAATTACAAAACACAGAAGAAAAACACAGTAACTCACCAAAACTCCTAAGTGCATTTGAAATGAACCACCAGGAACTGTGGGAGACTCTCCAGCTTTACAGAGCAGAGTTCAGTTCCTGGTGGTGATTGGTAGTTTGCCTCACCTCTTGGGGGACCACCTGAAAAACATATGGAGAGTAACACAGGCAGCCTACTGTAACAGGAGGCTGGGGGACAGTCCCAGCCGGGACGCCTGGAAGGACCGGGAGGTGGCGTTTACGTCTTCCGGGCCACGAGGGGGCACCCTCCCTGGATCTGGAGAGGACCACGGGAGATGAGCAAGGAGGCTCAAGCTCTGTTGGGGCCTGTGGCCTCCACCAGGGGGCGCCCCAAGCCTCATGGAGCCCAAGAGACATTCACTTCGGCCACACCCGGGAAGATGGAAGAAGAGCCTTCCAGGGACACCCGGAGTGCTTCTGGAAAAGCATCATTAAGCACCTGGAGCACATCTGGGTGAACATAAAAGGGGCCACCTTCCTACTGTCTGGGAGCTAGAGGCGGGAGTGGGAGCAGAATGAAGCTCCCGTGGAGAGAGGAAAAGGTGGCCCATGGACAGGGAGAGAAAGGCCTGTATTAGGGGTGATTGGTGCTGGGAGCACTGTGTGCTGTGCGAGACTGTATTAATAAAACGTGTGCTTTTTATAAAGATGTGGTCTCAGTCTGGTGGTGTCCGGGCATATCTCACACTACATACATGGTTAAAATCAAAAGGAAAGAATAATATACATAATCAATAAAAGTAACATAAATATGAGTAAATGGCACTCTAGAGAACACAAAGGAAATAAAACAAAAGCTTGAATCCCTGGCTGATACGTAACAGTTTCCAGGCATCAATGGAGTTGATAATTTAAGGCAAAATATTAGTTTTCAGTTTCGTAAGATGGGCAATTTGTAACAAAAAATTGTTGTTTATAACTTTGGAGATCAGATTTGCAAATTCAGTGTAGACTACAGCTATAAATGCCGATAACAAGAGGGCCCAGATCATAATCAAATTTTATACTTGTATCTCCTTTCTAGGAAGTTCTTTGTTGTTTTGTGCACTGGTGCGCTGGTGAGACCTCATCTGGAGTACTGGGTGCAGTTTGGGTCTTCAGGCTACAAAAAGGACATAGCAGCACTGGAAAAGGTCCAGAGAAGAGCGACTAGGCTGATTCCAGGGCTACAGGGGTTGAGTTATGAGGAAAGATTAAAAGAGCTGAGCCTTTACAGTTTAAGAGGTGACATGACTGAAGTGTTTACAATGATGAAGGGAATTAGTCCAGTGGATCGAGACGGTGACTTTAAAATGAGTTCATCAAGAACACGGGGACACAGTTGGAAACTTGTTAAGGGTAAATTTCACACAAACATTAGGAAGTTTTTCTTCAGATAAGGAGCCACAGATATGTGAAATAAGAGACAAGTAGTGTGGTAGACAGTAGGACTTTATGGACTTTCAAAACTCAACTTGATGTTACTTTGGAAGAATTCAGTGGATAGGAATGGCAAGCTTTGTTGGACTGAATGGCCTGTTCTCGTCTTGATTGTTCTGTTTGTTTTTTTCTCTTTTTTAATAAGTATGCATCTTATTCTCTCTCTCTCTCCCTCTCTCTCATTTCATTCATACATTGCATGCTGCAGACTGTATATCTGTTGAGCATTTAGGGAAACATTTTCTCAGATTGTCCAAAATCATTGCATCCATTGACCGAACTCCTGCAATTAAAACTTACAGTCATAGGGATGTGGATTCCACTGTGGCAGTATTAGTCAGAAACCTACCTCACTGCAAGGTAAGTTCCTGTCCTGCAGACACTCAGACCCATATTCGCTCACAGTTGGCCAATTCATAAATCAATTCAAAATCCAGAGAAATAAAAACACTTAGTCACAGAGAGAATGTGCAAACTTCATAAAAGTGAATATGAGTGGGAATCCAGCAAGCTTTGTCATGTAGTGGTTAAGGCTTTGGACTTCAGACCCTCAGGTCAGGGGCTCAAATCCTGCCAACTAGGCCCATGTGTGACCATGAGCAAGTCACTTCACCTGCCAGAGCTCCAATTGGAAAAACAATAGATGTGTACCCAATTGTACCTCAGACATTGTAAGCTGATCTGGATAAGGATGTTGCACAAATAAATAAATGGAATTAGGACCCTAGACTTCGAGGCAGCAGTGATTTTAATTTCGTATTGGCAGGAAAAAACTGACCCATTATTTAAAATGCGTTTGGACAAATTCAAAATTACACAGAGACACATCCTTGGTCACAAACTGATCCATTTTTCATATCATCTTTATTTCCCTCCCATAATTTAAGCAAATAACATATGACACTCTCTGAACTTAAATTTCTCCACAGACTTGACCTAAAATTAACCAAACTGCCATCTCATGGGTTGCATTAGAGGCTCGGCAGAGCATCACCAGAGGAGACTCTCAGCACCTGGTGATGTCTATGAATCACAGACTTTAAGCAGACATTGCATGTAAGGGATACGCGACAAAGGCCTAAATTTGACAACAACTTTAATAGACCTTCCATAGCTGTGTCCCAAACATTATCGTAGCCCTGAAATGGGGGGGGGGCCGTGTAGAAAAAGTATTTTGCGTAACCGCAAGGTATGCAAGACCCCTTAAATGAAAGTCTACAATGTGCACTTTACTCATGTCTGAATGCCTTGTTTTGTAATTTTAATCTGTGGAGCAGAGGGGGGAAATCAAGGAATAATGTGCCTTTGCCCCAAACATTACGGAGTGCACTGTAATTAGTGCCAGATCTACTCTGTCCTTGTTAGTTACTAAACAATTACCGTGACTTTGTGCTCCAGTTCATTAGTAGTTGAGTACATATAAAGTATCTTGCGATGATATTCATTATGAAAATATGCTATATAAAATAAAGGTTGCTTGATGAACAGTGTGTCCACCATCACTGATATAATATTGTGCTACTAATATCCTTATCTCAAGCTCTTGGAAATGTATTTTGTTCATTCATCTTATCCTTTCCTCATAAAACTTACAGTATATTCTACCATATTTACTATATTGTATTTAATGTTTGTATTATACTATTAACAGACATTTTATGTGGAATGGATCATTTTCTTGTTCATCATAATATAAAGCGAATTTCATCTTGAGGCATCACGTGATGACACTTACTGTTTTTCATAATGCATTCCAATTGCCCCTTAGCTACCCCAACTGTCCATCTTGAAATTTTATGTTCCTTTTTGTTGTACCACTCTAGTATTACATCTCCCCTTGCCACACTTCTCCATGTATATTTTGTATATTAACAAAATAAGGAGGTGACACAAATGAGGTGTTGGGATCTGCGCCCATTTAATTCAGAGCTCAGTAACCAAAAAAGATACAAAAGACACCTTTTGAACTTAATAGCAGCTTCCTCAGCCATATTGTACCACTTCCAGGGATTCAACTCCGTGTCTCTTGGATTCAGGTTCAGTACTGATCATTGACTTCTGTTCCATACTGTCCATAAATATCGGAAAGAGAGGAAAGGGCAGGACCCCTGGGACTGTGTCGGAAATTACATCACATCTTCTCCTGGTTTTCTTAAATAATTCTAATAGTAATGAGAGAAATGCTGTTAACACTGGTGTCACAACAATCTCAACCCATCCCCTCATTTCTGTATGATTAGGACCTCCAAGATGCTCCCTGGGCACAAATGTATCATAAAGTTTTCTCCAAGACAAAATTTGTGTGAGCCCTCCAAAAGCTGCTACTCAAGCGGACCAAGACCTCCACTGATCTGTTCACCTTAACCCTAATGGTATCAGCTAGAGCAGGCACAAAAATGGGAAGCTAGCAAATCAACTAAAAATATTGCCAAAAATATAAGAAAAACCCCACAAGAGGAGGGATAACTAAACCCCTGGCTTGTAGTAAAAAGGCAAATGGAGAATCGTTATAAATAAAATGTTTTTTTAAAAAAATACAAAAATATAAAGAAAGGCTGACAAGAGGAAAAAAAGACACAAAAGAGTTGCCCTAAAGGCAGTTCACAGCTAACAAGGCCCAATATGTTAAAAGACTCCTTAAAACAAATTGAGATATAATCAGACATTTAGAAAATACAACAAAGAAAGCATAATACTCACTAAAACTCCAACAAACACGTGGTTCCCAACTCCTGAGCCTTCTCGGCTCACTTAAATAGCCAGTGGGAGGACTCAGGCTACACTCACAAGAAACATAAGTAAACTTAAAAACACAGCACCAAAGTAAAAAATAATAAACAGTGTTGATGGAAATCACATAAAAATATTGTGAGACCCATTAAGACCCACCCAGTGCCGAAACGAGGGTGACAAGTCTGTCAAGTGTTTTTTTTTTTCTGCTGTGAGGCAATGGCAGTTTTGCTGCATCACCGAGGCAACTATGAGTCCAAAGCCTCGCAACGCGTCCGTCATCCAAGGGTTGATATGGCGAGTGCTTTAATCCGGGCCCACTTTTTTTCCATTTCTCCCCTATGGGCGAACCAATTCCAGCTGCTGATCTGCAGCACCAACCTGACAAGGAGGACTATCTGTTCCTGAACTTAAGAAAGAAGCCAAGGCAGGATGACTGATAATGTCACTGCTTCTTTGCTGTGTTTCTGTGTAGTGAAGTGGTAGTTCCCATTTCAATAAATAACCTTGCTGTTCCTGTTATGAACTGAATAAAGCTGGTTTTCCTGAAGCCTGTGGTCTTGTTTTTATCAGGTGCAAGACAGTGACTCACACATCACGATATGAAAAATAGCAATATAAAGACAACAAAAACAACAATAAAAGGTAAAATACACATCATTTTGAATAATTACATAACAACATGAGTGACAATACATACATACACACATAACAGGGGAGCCAAGACAACAGAACTAAACAACATTAGTGTCACCTTCAGCACAATGGTCAAACAACTGACACCATGAAGTTAAGATCAACTGCCTTTATGTTCTGTACACTAGAAGAGGTGAATGATAGGAGGACCAAAGGCAAGTTCACTGTACGTAGTTCTGACTGGCAAATTCCTAGCTGAAGTGGAAAAAGGACAGACACATGAGCTGCTATGCCACCTCCAAATCTATATGTTTGGTATGTTACTCTTTATGTGTGTGTATACAGTACTAGCTGTCTCCCGCGGCTCCACCCGTGTAGTAGTGAAACAGGACAAACTTTAAAAATCAATAAACCAACAGGTATCAGTAGCTAAGCAGAGGCAAGGTTCACTCCAAAAAGGTAAACCGACTCGAACAGAGGCTGGCGCATGAGTGAGGAGGGCTCCACCCGGCTCCCTACTGCAGATGTCACGCTTCCCCCTACCTTGGGCCCGCAGCCTCTGTCTTGGAATTGTGCAAATACTTAGCGCGATGAGAAAAGTTGCAAAATCAACCAAAATGTTCAAGCAAATTATAGAAAAAAACCCGATCTAAATCCGTTAAGTAGTTCTCTTGTGAAAAGTGGACAGACAGACAGACGGATGTTGGATTATATATATATATAGAGAGAGAGAGATATTGTGGTGGACAGCTGGGGCCCTTGCCCAGCCAGGACGCCTGGAGGATGGAAGGACTGGGAGAGGGGCAATACCTTCCCTGGGACACGAGAGGGCAGCCTGGAAGATTCTGGAGCCATGGACTGCAGCAGTTCTGCCTCAACAGGAAGTGCTGCTGGAAGATCGTCAAGGAGCACCTAGAGCACATCCGGGTACAACATTAAAGAGGCCACCTCACTCCATTTGGGGAGCCAGAGTAGGGAGGTGGAGGGCAGATCTTATGAAGGGAGAAGCAGAAGCATCAGAAGAGAAAAAAGGAGAAAGGGAAAATGAAAAGAAAGGAGGGACTGAGCCTATTTGTGGTGATTTGTGCACTGTGCGCTGAAATAGAAGAAAATAATAAGCGTGAGGTTTTACAGGTGTGCCTCTTGTGTCTGTCTGTGTCGGGTTGGGTGGCTGGAATGCCCCCTACAGGTGTCACAATACATAGATTCAGAGAGTGAGGGAGGGGGGATCTACAATAACATCAATGTAGACCTATACCTTTCGAACATTTAAGTTGACAACTTTACCTAACTAATTACCATATTTGTCACACTATAAGACACACCTGACCATAAGACACACCTAGGTTTAGAAAAAGATAACAAGAAAAAAAATATACTGAACCAAATGGTGTACTAATATATTTAATAAAATATAGCAGAATAATATTTCAACAATGTAAAGTCAACAGCGGTATTAAGAACCATCATCACTGTCATTAACAAATGAGGAGAGACTTTAAGGTTCAAGCACTCTTCTAGTTTTCTGGAAACCCCAAGAACTCCTCATCGCTAGTGTCAGAATTTATGAAGCTCACTTGCACACAATCACTGATATCACTTTCTTCGCTATCTTCATATATGATACTATCTTCAGTTCCATCTAAGGCATTGCTAATGGCAGCTTCCACCTGCAGCTATAGACTCTTAAGTACGTGAGCGACTCTCCACATTAAGTGTTGAGATCTGGACAGTGTATGTGCCCAAAACATTAACATTTATATGTTACTTACATAAAAACCAAATTTAATGTTATTTACCTTGATTTATTTATTAATTCCTACAGCGTAAAGTCACAAGTAGACTTCAGAGCTTCCTGTGTTTGATCGACACGGACATGCTCAAAAAATACATGTGTAATGCCATGAATAGTGCACACTGACACTTCAGTTCGTAAGCAATGGTACTAGAATGTAGTCAGACTTCTTTTTTGGGCAGATACATCATCCAGATCTAAACACTAGCGCGGAGAGTCACTCACATACTGAAGAGTCTATAGCTGCAGGTGGAAGCTGCCATCACTGTACTTTGTATATAAGAGGCAGATCAAATGTTATTTACCTATTTACCTTGATTTATTTACTTATCTCTCTACAGCGTAAAGTCACAAGTAGACTGCAGAGCTTCCCATGTACATATACAAAGTACAGCGACGGCAAAAGTGCGATGTAGAACCCTATGTAGAAACTATGTTTCTATTTTACGATGTGTTTACATAGATTGTTGTAGACACAGAACACATATGAAATGCATGTGTTCCAAATAACGATTTAGTATTTATAAAAGGTGTAATTTTGCTTGACTTCTCACTCTATACAACTCTAAGCAACTGACACACAGGTAAACAGACTTGAGCTGAGAAAACTGTGCTGCAGTGGGGGGATGTGATAGCAGGCTGCTTGCTGCTTATTGACACATTTACAAGACAAAAGACGCTGACAGAGAGGTGCAAAGGGATTTAGGTGGGACGGATTTATGAGTTTTTTCGTAGGCTTTGGTAATTCTAGTGTTAAGCGTCCCCAGGGGTTTCTCGTGGGCCTACCACTTCCTCTTCTAACAGCTGTCGCTACTGCTGACAGGTCAGGTAATACACATCACAGTCTGTGATACAATATTTGATCCATAAGACAAACAGACATTTCCACCCACTTTTGGGGAAAAAAAGCGCATCTTATGGAACAAAAAATACGGTAATTACTGCCTACCACCACAACAGGCCTCTTGTTCTTCTGTCATCACTGTGTCAGAAGGTAAATGTTTTGTCTATAAGCCATCGTACCAGGCCTATATAATGCTGGTTTGTTCCACAAAATGTAATTATACATTTGGAGCTGTGTTTTACCATACATTCAAATCCCCAAACCCCAGACACAACTACACTATACAAAGTCCCAGGTTCAAGTAAACCTTTTATAACTCTTTTACCCTCCTCTTAAACAGCCTTCTTTACCACAATATAATAAGATATAATTCACTACCTTTACTTTTCTTTTCTTGCTTTCCTTCCTTTGCCTCCATCCTAGGTAGGCTTCAATTCATTCCCAACTCTGACTCACCTGGCTGAGGAGGAAGGGCTTATTTTAAAGTGGGACCCAGAAGTACTTCCAGTATGCCTTGGAAACACCTTCTGGAGGCCATGGAAGCTGCCCCTATGAGCTCCCTTCAGAGGTCCCAGGCAAGACTCCATACTCCTACTTGTGCAGGAATTCAAACTGGAGAAGCACCAGAGGAATGGTGCCACCAAATGTACTTGAGGAACATGTTACCCTAGCAGGCAATCCCCCACTGCCCATTCTTTGTACCAGCGTCAAGACCAGGAAATGTGCCACCATCCATCCCAGCCAGGTCACCCATTCATCCATGCATAATATTGCAAGAGAAAATGTTTTACTATTGGTTATCTTTTAATGCCTGTTTTTTATATATTTATTAACTATGCACATTTTCCTTTCAGAGGCAAGTGACAGAACATTGTTGCATATTACATTTTTCAGGTAGTATAAAAGACTTTTACCATAGTTTACATTTGAATAGTTCTTCTATATTATTCTATCTAAATTCTACATGTAAGTTTATTACACATTTGTTCTGCATTCTACTGCACATGTGTTTATTCTACACAATAGAAATTTACAAAGTGTTTATCAACAATCAACTTGAATAGCATTTATTATCCATGACAATACTTTTTTTTTAAATATTGTATAATTATATTTGTATACAACAGAATACGCAATGCATATTGCTTGATAAAATGCTATTTGTTTTTCATCTCTATATAGTATATATAAAATCCAGCATCTGTCTGTCCATATGTCTGTTCACTTTTCACGAGAGCTCTACTTAATGGATTTAGATCAGGTTTTTTTCTACAATTTGCTTGAACATTACGGCTGATTTTGCGACTTCTGTCATCATGCTAAGTATCATAGTTCGCTTGCAGTACCGATTTATTTGTGCGAATCCGAGAGACCAAGGGAAAGGGACAGGGCCCTCCTTACTCACACGCTTGCCTCGAGGCGTATCTTACCTCCTCTTAGCTAGCGAATGAGAGAACTACTTAACGGATTTAGATTAGGTTTTTTTCTATAATTTGCTTGAACATTCCGGTTGATTTTGCGACTTCTCTCATTGCGCTAAGTATCATAGTTCACTTGTAGGAGCGATATATTCGCACGAATCTGAGACAGAGGCTGTGGGCCAAGGGGAGGGGGAAGTGTGACATCAGGAGTGGGGAGCCAGGCAGGTCCTCCTTTCTATCATTTTTCAGTTTTACATGGGCAGAGCTGGGGGTTGAGGGGGGATTATATGTAATATAAAAATGGCTCTTTAAATGCTGTATGTGGGTCACCAGTGAACTTAAAAAGGTAAAAATGGGCGTTGAAGCCACAAAAATTGAAAATTATAAATTATATTTGACTGAACAACATGATCAATTTGGAGTAACATACTGATACTTAAGGTGAAAAAGTTTAATATTTATTATAATTTGGAGTAATGTAATTATAGTTAACGTGAAAAAGTTTAATATTATTTATCATGTTACTTGAGTTTTGAAACTCCACGCAGTCTTCTTAGTTTAGAGATTCATGCTTCTTGCATCAGAAATAAAAGAGGAGGACTTTGAGGACGCACCTTGCTTCTCTTCTCATCCTAACTGTCATTAAGAAGGTTTTGTCAGCATCTCTTACTGAATGTCCAATCACCGTGCCATGTGATGTAAATATGTAGAGGCCACACCCTTTAAGTCATAGAATATGAATGAAATGCTATTGTCTACTGATAATCTTCTTCATTTATACTGAACACAAATTCAATGTAAGCACCTTGAGCACGGGAAAGGTGCTGTATAAATAAAATGTACTATCATTATTATTACTTTTAAAAAACTTGATAACCCCTGTCATTGAAATGCACATAAAAACAGGGTTTACATCCCAGGTCCTCGCTGTGTAGGATTCCTCAAGGTCCTCTGGCTTTCAGCCCACAGTCTAAAGACGTGCATGTTAGGTGAATTGACGATGTGTGTGTGTTTGATCTGCGCTGGACTGGCGTCCTGTCCAGTGTTTGTTCCTGCCTTTCGCCCTGTGCTAGCTGGCATGGGCTCTAGCCCACATCCCCCCACCATGACCCTGGTCTGGATTAAGCGGGATAGGAAATGACAAAACATAAAAACAGTTAAATAATAAACAGGTTAGTAGATTACACACAAGCTGACTAATACTGAAAAACCAATAGTACTGCTCTATCTGTCAGTGGCCTGGTTTCAACTCGGTTTGCATTTTGTTCCCTTCTATTAATGAGCTTTTTTTATCTTGTATTATGTTAATTGTTTAATTTCTTTCATTAATTTACCAATTTCTTCCATGAGTTTTGTCAGTTATATACACGTTTAAGAGGCTCATAATAATTCAGCAGGCCTAGGTGCTGCTATTTCTCTTTACGGCAGTATTTGGGCTTTTAAAAGATACAGCTTTTTACTGCAGTGCTTGCAGTGGCCTTGGGTTTCCTTCCTTGTTTATCTGCTCTATTTTGCAGAGACATTTGTGCTTTCTTTGAGGTCTTTAATCTTTTTCTTTTTTTTTTAGGTATCTTTGCATAAAATGCAAAAAGCACCTACTGTTGTTGTCTTGTACAGTGCATCTAGAAAGTATTCACAGCGCATCACTTTTCCACATTTTGTTATGTTACAGCCTTATTCCAAAATGGATTAAATTCATTTTTTTCCTCAGAATTCTACACACAACACCCCATAATGACAACGTGAAAAAAGTTTACTTGAGGTTTTTGCAAATTTATTAAAAATAAAAAAATTGAGAAAGCACATGTACATAAGTATTCACAGCCTTTGCCATGAAGCTCAAAATTGAGCTCAGGTGCATCCTGTTTCCCCTGATCATCCTTGAGATGTTTCTGCAGCTTCATTGGAGTCCACCTGTGGTAAATTCAGTTGACTGGACCTGATTTGGAAAGGCACACACCTGTCTATATAAGGTCCCACAGTTGACAGTTCATGTCAGAGCACAAACCAAGCATGAAGTCAAAGGAATTGTCTGTAGACCTCTGAGACAGGATTGTCTCAAGGCACATATCTGGGGAAGGTTACAGAAAAAGTTCTGCTTCTTTGAAGGTCCCAATGAGCACAGTGGCCTCCATCATCTGTAAGTGGAAAAAGTTCGAAACCACCAGGACTCCTCCTACAGCTGGCCGGCCATCTAAACTGAGCGATCAGGGGAGAAGGGCCTTAGTCAGGGAGGTGACCAAGAACCCGATGGTCACTCTGTCAGAGCTCCAGAGGTCCTCTGTGGAGAGAGGATAACCTTTCAGAAGGACAACCATCTCTGCAGCAATCCACCAATCAGGCCTGTATGGTAGAGTGGCCAGACGGAAGCCACTCCTTAGTAAAAGGCACTTGGCAGCCCGACAGGAGTTTGCCAAAAGGCACCTGAAGGACTCTCAGACCATGAGAAAGAAAATTCTCTGGTCTGATGAGACAAAGATTGAACTATTTGGTGTGAATGCCAGGAGTCACATTTGGTGAAGCATGGTGGTGGTAGCGTCATGCTGTGGGGATCTTTTTCAGCGGCAGGGACTGGGGGACTAGTCAGGATAAAGGGAAAGATGACTGCAGCAATGTACCGAGACATCCTGGATGAAAACCTGCTCCAGAGTGCTCTTGACCTCAGACTGGGGCGACGGTTCATCTTTCAGCAGGACAACGACTATAAGAACACAGCCAAGATATCAAAGGAGTGGCTTCAGGACAACTCTGTGAATGTCCTTTAGTGGCCCAGCCAGAGCCCAGACTTGAATCCGATTGAACATCTCTGGAGAGATCTTAAAATGGCTGTGCACCGACGCTTCCCATCCAACCTGATGGAGCTTGAGAGGTGCTGCAAAGAGGAATGGGTGAAACTGGCCAAGGATAGGTGTGCCAAGCTTGTGGCATCATATTCAAAAAGACCTGAGTCTGTAATTGCTGCCAAAGGTGCATCGACAAAGTATTGAGCAAAGGCTGTGAATACTTATGTACATGGGATTTCTCAGTTTTTTATTTTTTGTATTTGCAAAAACCTCAAGTAAACTTTTTTCACGTTATCATTATGGGGTGTTGTGTGTAGAATTCTGAGGAAAAAAATGAATTTAATCCATTTTGGAATAAGGCTGTAACATAACAAAATGTGGAAAAAGTGATGCGCTGTGAATACTTTCCGGATGCACTGTATGTCTCTTTGTCTACATGAAACAAATCGGTCCACTTACAAATCGGTCCACTGGGCTCCCAGTGGACCGATTTGTTTTTAGCTGGCACACTTATTCTTCAGGGAGATTTGTTGGGATGGTTATATTTTCATTGAATGTTTAAAATTTAAAAAACTCTTTTCTAAAAGCAGTAGTGAGTTTTCAAAATGGTCTATGCCCTATAGTAAAGTAACTTTCTGTGTGACCTCAATTGCTAGTTTCAGTGTGCCTGACCACTTCACTTTCTGTACTCTTTATTGTGTTGTAGATTTCATTTTCAATGGATGAATTTTTCATTTTTGCTCGTCAATCACCCATAATTGCAAAGTGAAAACATGTTAACAGATTTACAAATTTATTAAATCTGAAATCTGTCATAAATCTGACCCTTTGCTGTGGCACTCCAAATTATGGCCAAGTCTCATCCTGTTTGCTTTAATTCTCCTTGAGATGTGTCCAGAACTTCACTGGAGTCCATCTGTGGCCAACTGAATTGATTGGAAATCATTTACAAAGGCACACATGGACCTCTGTGTATCAAGTCCTCGATTCGCATTGCATGTCAGGACAAAAACCAAGCCATGAAGTCCAAGAAACTATCTGCGATCAAATTGTGGTGAGGCATCAATTAGGGCAAGAGGATCAAACCATTTCTAAGGCTCAGAGCATTCAAAGGAGCACAGCAGACTCAATAATTGTGAAATGGAAGGAGTCAGGAACCACCAGGTCTCTTCCTTGAGTTGGCCAAACTGAGTAATCAGCTAATAAGGGCCCTGATTGGAGAGGTACTGTTGCAGCAGACTTGCAGAGCCCCAAAGAAGGCATCCGGAGACTCAGGACAGGCAGCAGAATCAAGATTTATTGTATGGCGCACATACAGACTCATTACAGATGGAACAATGAGCGAGCAGCCATAGGCATCTCTTACATTTATTACAATTCTTATCATACAATTATTCATCCTCATCTGACTCCTATCATTTCACTGCTCTAATCTTGCCTCTAATTAATTCTATCAATATTTCTTAGCTGAGGGGGTGTCAAGCCCCTCTCTGTCCATCGTTTCTGTCTGACCAGGCCTATCCTTACTCCCTACTAGCTCTTCACTTGCTACTATTATTTACAGCCAAAGAGTTCACATTTCATCTCTAAGCGAGGGGCTCATCCTTCTCCAGCTCTCCTGCATGTCTTAACCATTGGCTTGATGAACTATACAGAATAATATAAGTATGTAGACATAAGTCTTTTTAACCCTAACTCTTACATCTTAATGCTTAGTAAAATATAGTGTCTACTTTCTCAAGTGGTTATAATACATTTCTAATATGTAGAGTTCACCAATTTTAAGAATAAGTTTTTCTGCAGTGCCCAAGAACCCAATGATCACTTTGATAGAGCTTTAGAAGTCCTCAGCTGAGATGAGCAAACCTATCAGAAGAACAACCATCTGAGCAGCACCCCACCAATCAGGCATTTCCAGTAGGGTGTCTAACTCCAGCTTGGCATTTAAAGGACTCTGAGAGCAAAATGTTAAAGATTCTCTGGTCTGATGAGACAAAAATGGAGATCCTTGGGCAGAATTGTCAGGTGAAGACAAGGTGCTGCTCATCATCTGTCTAATACCATCTCTACAGTGATCTATGGTGTTGGCTTGGGTGTGCTTCTAAGCAGAAGGGGCAAGGGGACTGGGCAGAATTGAGTGAAAGATAAATGAGAGACAAATACAGAGGGGTCCTTGAAGAAAACCTGCTCCAGACTGCACATGGCCTCAGATTGGGGCAACGGTTCACCTTTCAGCACAACAATAACCCAAATCACGCAGCAAAGACAACACTGGAGTGGCTTTGTGACAAACCTTTGAGTGGCCCGGCCAAAGCCCAGCCTTACACCCTATAAATCATCTGTGGCGAGACCTGGAGATGACAGTTTACAGATGCTTTCTGTCCAGGCTAATAGAGCTTGAGAGTTCCAGGTCGGCTGCCATCATCCCACTCTTGTCTTGAAGCCTCTTGACCCTGACAGTGTTGATAGTCATGACCAGGATGAGCTGAGCAGATGAGGACACCACAGAAAGCAAGGGGAAGATGCAAAGTGCTCAGTGCTTTTATTCCTTTAAAACCTGGCCGTCACCTTGACTTAACCCAGAGTGACTCCTTGCAACCAAGGGGGTGCCTATCCGACAGTTCAGCCCCCCTATCTATCTATCTATCTATCTATCTATCTATCTATCTATCTATCTATCTATCTATCTATCTATCTATCTATCTATCTATCTATCTATCTATCTACTAGATGGTAACTGGCTACCCAGGGCAATGCATCATACTAAGAATGTTTCTTACCTTTACAGTACATTAGAAACAAGGCTATATCATATACACGTTGATGTATATTTGTTGAAAAGGACAATTAAATATTCAAAAGTGACACATATACAAAGTGTCCCGAGGTGATATTTCATGCATCCCCACTCACGTGAGCTTTTTTTTCTGCCCTCACTCCTGTAATTTATAATTATGTATATGAAACTCTTGGGCTCTTCCCCCAGTTACAGAAATGATGTCTTGAAAGTCCCTGTTCTGAGTCACGCCTTTGCAAGGTCAACTGGTTATCTCAGTTTCAGCTCTTTTATGGCAATAAAGTTTTCAGCAAATAGCTCTGGCCAAATCAGCCAGGCTATTAGAAAAGCCACAGATGCCACACAAACAAGCAGCGTCCAGACTTCAGACTACGGCTACAGATAAATGCAAAACCACAGCTTGACTTCTGACTGGGTAAGAGAGAAGAGAGAGAGTTGCAACAAAACAATAATTTTTCCACTCGCAAGTAGCTGCAATGAAATGTGTGACACAATAGCTCATTGTGTTTTTCAATTTATAAAAATGGAAAGGAGTAGGAACAATTGTTTATATTTAAATTTTAGCTAATAATTTTGAGTTGAAATCCATAAAACAACTTCATTAGCTAGTCTTAGTCAATTTTTATTTGATTTACACATAGGGAGCTTGCAATGTTAATATTGGCAATACAAATATAAATGTACAGTTTATATATATTTATTAGTTGCTTGTAGTCTTTCGGACAAAAAAACAACCTGAAGACTCCCTAGCAGTTTTACTATATTGGTGAACTTGCAGAAGCTCAGAGACGAACGTGTAGTCAAGTGCAGCTGTGGCACAAATTGAGCGGGACAGGGTGAAATCTGTCTCAGGCAACGAATGGTAGCTTGTTGTGTGAACGTTGTGGCGGGCGGCCGAGTCCCATGCCCGGCTGCGACGCCCCTTCTACATATGTTCCGGGGGAAGCAACCATGGGTGCCTCACTACCTCCCCCGGGACGCTTGGTGGCAGCATCCCTGGCTGACGATGGTGCCTCAGTTTCCCGCAGAGCTTCATGGGAGATGGATTTCTCCCCAACTCTGTGGAGATCTGGGGTTGCTGCCAGGAGGTGCTGCATGAATCCTGGAACCTTTATGGACACCTCTACAGCCCCGCCCAGAAGTGCAATTAGCCACAGGTGATCAAGCACCTGGAGTACTTCCGGGTGGGCTATAAAAAGGGCCAGCATCCACCACTCAGGAGCCAGAATCGGGAGGAAGAGGACGAGGTTGCCTGGGAGGAGTGGTGGTGCCAGAGGAAAGATTGGTTTGGTTGTGTTTAAGTGCTTTTGGGACTGTGTTAGGCCTGTGGGACACGGGGAAGGTGTGCCCCACGGCTATATAGCGCCTCATTACAATGTATAACATGCACGTTCCACAAAGCTGAGATTGTTTGCTTGTTTTGAATGAGAAATGAGGTGCATGCAACTGCCAAAAAATATAAAAGTGCATGCATGCTCCATCTCACCAAGTGTAAGTCACACTCGAATAAGCTTCTACATCTTCCATAGAATTCACACCAACTCCTGTGGGTGTGGTTGATAGTGAGCAGAGCGGACTGCTCCATACACACGCACACACATACACACATGTTTTTTGTAGTGAGAACTAAGGTGCAAGCAAGCACCGAAAAAATTTAAAAGAGCACGCATACGCCATCTAGTGGCTGTGGTTGAGCGTGAGCACAGTGGACTGCTCAATACACCACACACACGCAGGTCTTTTGTTTATATATGTCCATTTTATATATATATAATATCAAGGCCTGGATTTTATTATATTGTGGGATTTCAGTGTAGGATTTATAAAGAATGATGTGATTATCACAGCCTTCTTAATTTATAACCATATGCATGTACCAAATTTACTCAGTGACATTTCCTGTTTAGTAAATGATAAATATACAAGCTTGGGTCACAAAGTTGCACAGGATAGTTTAGCAAGTCTCTTTCAGAAGTGATCTGGCCTCACAAGGAACAGCTGTCAAACTTTGACTCCTGCTCAAAAGAACACAAAGTCTTCTTCATCAAGGGGTTCCAGTGGCCCGGTAGCAGAGGCTGGAGCAGAGGGAAGAGAAACAGGAGAATGAGAGACCTCAAGATGGCTATGGCTCAGTCTTTTAAATGTTTGTAGCCCCTCAAGAGGAGCATGTCGCACATCAAGCTAGCAAGCCTGCAGCTGATCCCACAAAGAGGAGGTGTGTAAGTGTGAGTTTGTTTCCCATTGAAAAACTGTTTAAGAGGGGGTTTCTGAAGGGTCGCCGAGTCCCCCTGCAGCAGCAGTCACATTATATATAGTGTTTAAAAATTCAATAAAAATTCAAACATTATAGATTGATAGATAGATAGATAAAATATTCACATACACTATGCTCTGAGCATACACCAGAATGACTTTAAAGCAAGAAAATTGAAAAGAAAGAAAACCTCTGACTTAGCAGCCCCAGTCCCAGAGAGTCATCATGCAGACATATTGCTGTTGGACCCCCAGCTGTGTTTCTTGACACACTTCTGCTGAATGATTCATTGGCTGAAAGTCCTCAATGTGAGTGTGTCAGAGAGAGGATGTTCAGTGTTGTTCATAATTGGCACTCAGTTTTGTTTTCATTCTCTCCTTTTCTACGACCTCCAGGGGGTCCAGAGTGGGTCCCATAACTGAGCCTGCTCTTTTAATTAGTTTTTTTAAACCAACTGGGATCTGTAAACAATACTGTAGTTGCTATCCCTGTAACCCTGTGCCAAATTTAAAACATAATATATATTAAAATATATTGAGATATATGAGATATTTTAGTTGTTTTTTATTTTTAATTAATTTGCAAATATTTCTAAAATCTTGTTTTTGCTTTGTCATTATGAGTGTTGTTTGATGATGGAAAAAATCAGTTTAAATGATTTTAACACCTGGCTGCAATATAACAAAATGTGTAAAAAGTGAAGGGTTATGGAAAGTTTTTGAAGGCACTCTATATTACAAAATAATGATATATGATATAAAATTATATGTTATTTACATGTAAACTGTTGTTAGTAGATATGGTATACCAGCAGAGACGTTCACAATTTCTTGACCCAATGAAAGGCATATGAAGGTGAAGCTGTGTGGCTAAAAGTACAACCACCGGAAACAATAGATGAGTAAATAAGATAAAGAACCGAGAAACGTTCCTATTTATAAAATAATTACTGACAGTTAAAGGCACCTCATTGGAAATTATGAGTAGTACATGTAGTCAACTGAAACTCTGCAGTGACAATTTTAGAGATGTTTTAAACTTTATTTTAAATATTTGAAGTTCCGAATGCACATCCATCCATACCCACATTCAATTACAGAACCTACTTATTCAACTTTAGAGATGGAGTTTAAGGTGGGTGTTTAGAAATTACCGATATACTTGAAATAAAACGTTATTATGAATATCATTGCAGATTAAAATAATTAGTGAAAGAACTAAAATGAACCTTACTCTGACACTGTTTTTCAACTCTTACTTGACCCTGTGATTTACAGCTTGCAATGCTGAGATGAACATTACTAATATAAAATTATTTTAAAATCAAGGCCTGAATTTAATTGCATTGGAGGATTTTAATGTAGGGGTCATAAAAAATAATATGATCATTACAGAATCCTTGATTTATCTAACAGTGTGCATTTACTAAACTTATTCAGTGACATTTCCTGTTCAGTAACTGAAAGATATATACTACTAATTAAAATTAAAACAAGATAGATAGATAGATAGATAGATAGATAGATAGATAGATAGATAGATAGATAGATAGATAGAGAACAATATTTATTTCTATAGCACTTTTTATTACAAATGGTGCAGCTCAAAGTCCTTTACACGATGAAGAAAGAAAAGTTTGTGTGAAACCAGGATGGCCAGGAGGACAGAAAAAACAACAAAAAAAATCTGCAGGGGTTCCAAGGCCACGAGACCACCCAGCCCCAACTGGGCATTCTACCTAACATAAATGGTCTAAATCAGTCCTCATGGTTTTCAGGCTTTGATGATGCTGGTCATTTGGACCTCTGGCCTTTAATCCATCAATGTAGGGACTGCTTGGTGCCCTGATCAGGTGGTGGTGTTGGTGCAGTTCACCCCCACAGAAAAAACAGAAAAAGCACAGCAGAGAAAGTAGGGGTTAGTACGGATTGCAGAGCCTTGATGAAAATGATAATTCAAAGCACATATAACTTAACAACTATACACTAAAATGGAGCTATGAGAAAGCCATGTTAAAGTAATGGGTTTTTAGCAGTTTTTTAAAGTGCTCCACTGTATTAGTCTGCCGTGTTTCTATCAGTAAGCTATTCCAGATTTTAGGTCCAGAACAACAGAAGGCCGCCTCACCACTTCTTTTAAGTTTAGCTCTTGGAATTATAAGCAGACCCTCATTGAAGATCTAAGGTTACAATTTGAAATGTAAGGTGAAAGGCATTCTGAAATATAGGATGGTGCAGATAATGTAAGGCTTTGTAAACCATAAGCAGTTTTTAAAAGTCAATTCCTAATGGCACGGGTAACCAATGTAATTACATCAAAACTGGATTTTCTTTTCCTAGTTAAGATTCTGGCAGCTGCATTCTGCAGTTGTTGCAATCGATTGATGTATTTTTTGGGTGGTCCTGAGAGGAGTGCATTACAGTAATCTAGTCGACTAAAAACAAAAGCATGAGCTAATTTTTCAGCATCTTGCAAAGTTATAAGAGGTCTAACTTTTGCTTTAATTCTTAAGCGAGAAAATGCTGTCCTAGTAATCTGATTAATATGTGACTTAAAATGTAGGTTACAGCTATATAAGTACCCCTAAATTAACCCTTTACCTCTGTCTTGACTTTTAATCAAAAGATCAAATTTATTTCTAATACCCTCACTATATCTATTTTTGCTAATCACTAAGATTTCTGTTTTCTCCTTATTTAGTTTGAGAGAAATACTACTTATCCACTCAGAAACACAAGTAAGACATTATGTCAGTGAATCAAGAGAGTCGGGGTCATCAGGCGCTATTGATAAATACAGTTGTGTGCCATCCGCATAGCTGTTGTAGCTCATGTTATGCCCCAAGATAATCTGACCTAATGGAAACATGGAGATCGAAAAGTGCAGTGGACCAGGGAGAGATCCTTGTGGAACACCATATAGAATATCATGTGTCTTTGAAGTATAAACACCCCAACTAACAAAGAATTTTCTACCTGTTAAGTAAGACTCAAACCAATTTAAGACATTGCCAGAGAGGCCCACCCACTGACTAAGGTGATTTATAACAATGCTGTGGTCTATGGTGTCAAATGCTGCACTCAAGTCTAAGAGAAGAAGAACAGACATATGGCTTCTTGTCCGCATTAACCCACAAGTTATTTACTACTTTAACCAGTGGAGTTTCTATACTGTGATTTGTTCTAAAATCTGACTGAAACTTGTCAAGAACAACATGTTTATTCCGTTATTATTCAGATGCGTAATGACTGCCTTTTCTAGAATTCTACTTAAGAAAGGCAGGTTAGAAATGGGTCTAAAATTGTCAAAAATAGAAAAGTCAAGATTATTTTTCTTGAGCAGATAGATAGATAGATAGATAGATAGACCACAGCCAGTTGATGCATGACCACACTCCCACAGACGTCCCAAGTCACACCCTTTTGGGCCCAGAAATATATATACTGCCAGCAGGACTGAAGTTGTCTCCCTATTTGAGCAAGAGAGAGAAATACAACTGGTTTCTCTCTGGTCTTTCCAACCCTATTTACTCATTGTATTGTACCCCAAATGTTAAACCTGTTCACAATAGATAGGTACAGTAGATACTATAGGTAAGCACTATGCATTAGATTGTGTAACTACCATATGGAATGAACAGGCATCTTGGATAAGAGAGGGAAAGAATCCTTACCTGGACGGGGAGGCCCAGGCAGAATGACAGGTGTCCCAACTGAGAGAGAGAGAAAGGTTCCTTACCCGAACAGGTGGCCTCAGGTGTGTCCCAAATGGGTGTCCCAAATGGTTATACTTGCAGTATTAAAGGGTAATAAAGGAAAGGACAGTCTCTGTGGGCCATTTAATCCACTAGGATGCTAGATGGCAGTAGCCATGAATAACGGTGCCTGTTCGGACACCAGCAGGGAATGCTGGGAATTGTAGTTAAGTAATGCAGCCCTGCTGGGTTCTGGGGGTGCCACAAGAGGGGATTGGAGGGAGATACACTCCCTACTATTTGGGACTGCTATATGATCGGAAGTGCTACCAACGAACAAACCCCTGGCACCAGAAGTACTCAGAGGGGCCTAGGAAAAGGGACTGCTCTGCATTGTCCAGCGGAGTCAGAGTTGGGAGTGGAGATGGGCAGCACTCGACTGGAGGAGTAGTAGTGCAGTGGAGAGAGGGTGAGAGAAGGAAGAAGAAACACTGTTTAATTGTTATACACACAATAGATAGATAGATAGATAGATTTTATGTATATACATTTAAGATACTGTATGGTATATACTGTATATAATATATGCATTTTTATAACTATACATAGATTTAATCTATAAAAGTCTAATAAAGGAAATATACAGTTTTGAGCTGTTAAAACGTCATGTTTACAGTAATAAAGCTTCTAGTGGAATTTATGACTGTCCACACAGCCCTCTGCTCGCATTTCTCTGATCAATCGTCTTCACACTTTTAGCTTTTGTTTTTTTCTGTTTAATGATAAACAGGAAACCAGACTATCAAGTATGCATCTGTCCATTAACGCTGCTGCCACCACATTGACCACGCTCGCTATTATTTTTTTCCATACACACATTTCTGACTGTATCTATTTTTTGAAGCTTGTTAAGTTATTTGTTTCTTTTGATATAAACCTCCAATAGCCTGCTGCAGGTTAGAATGATATGTACGTCTCCGAAGGATGCTTTGTGCGTTCTCAGTGTCAGAAAGTGACTTGTCTCTACAGACTGGATGCAGTCCTTTTGTGTGAATTGCATGGAAATGATACAGATCTGTATGATTATGATTTAAAAAATTAAAACACTGTTCTTTGGGTGTACTTTTAAAGTTAGAAAAGATAGATTACTAGATGGGTGGGAAGAAAGGAATTCATTTCTAGCAGGAATCAGCTAACATCGAGAGATTGCAATTTAAACTCCAAAGCCTTTCTGGTAACAAGGGTCAGGTCAAGTCAAATTTATTTATATAGCACTTTTACAACAACTAAAAGTTGACCAAAGTGCTTTACAACTAAATCAACAACACATAAAAAAGAGTAAAAACATAATTTACCAGAATAACAGGATAAAAAAGGCAAACATAACCCACAGCAAAGAGCAATACCTGACAGTTAGCAACCATAGAAATGCATCTTCATTTGGGAATAAAAATAACAGAATAAAAACTACAAAGTGTTTTGGGGTAAAGGATTTTCTGAACTCTCTCACCTTTTATTTCCTTTCTTTTTCTTTTTATTTTTTTGCCCCTGTTCTTAGCTGTCCTCTCTTTCTCTCGGGTTGAGGTTGAATTCTGTTTTGTTGTATAAGTCCGGATTAATTGTACGTAATGTTATCTGTTTTTAGTGAAGGGTATCATTTATTCTTTCATTCTGCCTTGAGAGTTGTTGTGGTGGTCTGTGTCTGCACCTCACGAGGAGTGCTGTTCAAGAACAAAGTAGTCTGTACTGTTGTCTTGTATTTCTGAGGTGGTCATGACAGATTACCCATCTAGCTCTGTGAAGAAGATTACTTGTGTTCGGTATTGTGTGTTGTCTTTAGCCCATTTTTGACACCCATTGCACACACAACATACCCGGAAGGGGGTCTCTGTCTGAAATACTCTTCCCAAGATTTCTTCCATTTTTTTTTTCCCTAAAAGTTTTTTTTTTTATTTTTAAAATTTTTTTTTGTCTTCTTGGAGTGTCACGGCTGGGGGGCTGTCACAAAATAGGGCCTGTTAAAACCCACTGAGGCATTCCTTATATGATCGTGGGCTATACAAGAAATAAATTGTTGTTATTTCTATGAAGGGTGGCACGGTGGCACTGGTAGAACGCTGTTGCCTCGCAGTAAGGAGATCTGGGTTCTCTTCCAGGGTCCTCCCAGTGTGGCGTGGTCCTCTCCCGTGTCTGCGTGGGTTTCCTCCGGGTGCTCCAGATTCCTCCCACAGTCCAAAGACATGCAGGTTAGGTGCATTGGCGATTCTAAATTGTCCCTAGTGTGTGTTTGGTGTGTGTGAGTGTGTGTGTGCCCTTCCCGGGATTTGTTCCTGCCTTGCGCCCTGTGCTGGCTGGGATTGGCTCCAGCAGACCCCCGTGACCCTGTATTGGGATATAGCGGGCTGGATAATGGATGGTTGGATGGATGGATTTCTGTGAAATAAAATTAATAAAAATAAAAAAAAGATGAAAAAAAAGGTTAAACTAGACTGAGAATGCAACATAAACGCAAGTGAATAAAAGTAAGCTTTTAACTGTGACTTAAAATAATCAGTTGTGGGAGCACAGGCAGGCTGTTTCATAGCCGAGGACCCACCACAGCATAAACACCATCATACCTCAGCTTCAAGCGTGTGTGTAATAACTGATCAGAGGGTCCGAGACGCCTGGTGGACAGTGGAGATCAGCAAAGGCCTTGTGATGATGTGGTCCTTTAAAAGCACTATACAAAAAAATGGATAAATGGAAATTACATTGCTTTATTTATATTTGAAATAATTCAACAAGGCACAGGATAAGCAGTTTCTATTTGTACGTAACAAAAAGAGGGGAAATAAGTAAAGAAACTCAGTAAGAAACACTCCAAACACAATTACAGAGAGTGAACTGAAATATTAACTCATCTAAACACTTCTTGAGTTTATGGAACAGCAAATTAACCATGTCTTACTAAGAAAAGATTTAGGGTAAGAGCAGTAACTTAAAACTCTTAAGGAATCCCTGAAAGATAAATTTCAGCCATAGGAAAATACAAAACAAAACACTAAATTCACACACGGAAATCTCAGAGCATCAGCTCATAAAACTACATAAGAACCAAATGGAGAAGGGAGCCACGACCAAAAGCAGGCACATGAGGCAGGACCAGAGAAAGCACCCACCGCATAGGGGGGCTTTAACTCTTTGAGAGCTGCATGTTTATTCCAAAAAACTCAGTTTTCTGAAAAGCACACAAAGCAATGGTTTCACACAGAAATCAACATAAATGTCTGTTGTTGTGTGCTGTGGCTGCAGTCGGTGCCTGTTTGGCATCTCTGGCAGCAGCAGCTACTAATAGGGGAGGCTCGATAGCCAGCAGGATTACGTGGTGGGCTGGCTGCTTGGTTGTCTTCGTGTGGCAGTTGCTGTTTTGTAGCTCTTGTCATTGTAAGTGGTGGTCCTACCAAATGAACATTGCTGCAGGCACATCAGCTGCACAAATTTTTGCAGTACTGTGATCAGCTGGGGGCCGGTCAGCAAATGCTGGTACCCCACTGTTCTTTTCGATCTTCATCTCCAGATCATTTCCATCAAAATCGGGAGTCTGACAAGACTGAGTCCGTTTGAGTGAAAATAGGCTCAAAACGTCATCCACTGAGTATTTGGCTTTGCACATTCTCTTTGGTCTCTCACCAGATGTTGATGCCATTTTAGAGATTGTTTGCTCTTCGCCACTTAATGCACGCAAAATAAATCGAGGTCAAATCAACAAATCTAACTTTCCTTCTAGCAAAGAGAGTCAAACTAAAATGTTGCAGTTTACAGCGGATTACCGTTCTCTACCCACTGAATTTCGACAAAAGTCGACATCCGCCCTGAACGAGATAAACAGGTTAAGCCACATGGCCTCCTTATGATGGGATGCATCTGGAAGTATTCAGCCTTATTGGATAGCTCTTGAGGAAAAACACATAAAATGGGTAATTAGCAAAATAAACCTGTTAGGTTTAAGCCAGAGTGTGCATCCTGTGTGGAAGAATAATTTTAGGGTAGCATAGCATTCATCTAAAAGAAATAGCATTAAGGGTTAATAAATGTCAGAAATATTTGCAGGCATGTCAGGAAACCACATAAAGATCAAGTGAACAACAAAATGTACTGAAAGATGACTAAGAAACCAGCAGATGTCCCGTAGAGAACCAGAATGGACAGTTGTTACAAGGGTGGTGGCTCAACTCAAAAGTATAAGAAGAACCAGAATATAATACAACAGACTTTTATTTTATACTGTATAAGTCATTTGAATGTAAACCAACAAACAAACGAGAGTAAATGTATGCATTGATTGACACTATATGTAAATTCGATATAAAATGAACCTCTCTTCTTTGTTTTCTCTGATCATTCTGACCAGGCTGTAACAGACCGCTCTTGAAGAATGAGCCCTCTAAGGCATTTTGCTGAGGAGTAACTAAAAAATACAATGATCAGTTTTTCTCCTGCCTGATTACTGATTTGTCCTGTGCTTTTGGAGAGGAAAAGTTTCTTTCTTTAATTACAATGTTGATTTCTACCGCACCTGGCCTATGTTTAAATTCCTTTTGTTAATTTTTGTAGTTTTTGGTTATTATTTTGTATGTTAATTATGCTTATTATTTGTATAGCTATGCATTTTATGTCACTTTTGTTTATTGTTAGGCCACTAGGTGTGGATGCTTGTTCTGCCCTGTCCCTTATGTTTTGTTGGTGACTCCCTAAGGGGCGGGGCCACCTACTGCTCCCAGCCCTCATACGACTCATGGAAATTGCAGTCCCACTGTGGCACATTGTATTCACTTTGGAGATGGGTGAGTTAGAATTGATATTTCTTTATCTGATTTTCTGGGTGACCCTGTGTTAGGATATAGCGGGTTGGATAATGGATAGATGGATGTAGTGATGAGCAGATAAAGGCCTGTGAAGCTTTTGAAGTTTCTTCCAGATAGTGCCGAAAAAAGAGCTGAAACTTTCAAAATAGTGACATCTGGTGGTTTATAGAAATCATGGCAGCCATGAGCTCAAGGCAGCCAGCAACTCACAAGCCCTTGTTAGATAGATAGATAGATAGATAGATAGATAGATAGATAGATAGATAGATAGATAGATAGATAGATAGATAGATAGATAGATAGATAGATAGATAGATAGATAGATAGATACTTTATTAATCCCAAGGGGAAATTCACATTGTTGATTATGTAGTTTGCATCAGACAGGTGCACTAAAAGCCTAAGAACACTGAACTTGCTCATTATTCATCTTATGATAATCATGTTGTTTCTAAAATGGTGCAATGAATGGAAGTTTGTATGGGCAACAATTTTCTGCGATAAAATAATGTTTGCGTCTGCTGTTCTAAAGTTGTGATTTGTTGCCATTATGAATTTTGTAGCACCATGCCAATGTTCACCTGCAGCATGTGCCAATGGATTTACATCACTGCTTTATGTGGCTTGCTATCTTTAGAAAGGCAGCTCACTGTTGCCACACTAGTTCTAATTTGTGCGCAGCTTTGTTAGGTTTGCCACTTTTATTGCCCCCCCTGATTCTAACACTAAAGCTGCACATTTGTATGATGGAATGTCAGCTCATTTTGTTGGTGATCTGATACAATAGCAATGTCTATTTCTTCTTCATCTTCTTCTTCTTCTTCTATGTGGGGTTGATGTGCTTGATCAGTCTTCTCCATGCACCTCAGTCCTGTACCTCCTTGCCAGTCAGACCCTTTTCCTTCAGAAATTTGTTTACTTTATCTATCCACCTCAACTTTGGCCTCCCTCACTTTCTCTTTCTCTACCATTCCTCTCACTTTTTTGCCTACATATTCCTTGTCTCTGCTCATCATACCTCCATACCACTACAACCTACTTTCCTTCACTTTCTTAGCCAGCTATCCCACTTTTGTTATTAAAAATCAATTGGCACTCAGAGCTTGCAAGCACCGGTGAGATGCTAAAATACACTCATCCCCCCATATCTGTGGGCTCCACATCCACAGAGTCAACCAATTGCAGACTGAAAATATTTTTAAAAAAGATCCAAAAAGAAAGAACTTGAATTTGCCACACACCGAGCACTGCACTGAATAAACATGAATGAAGAGATTTGTATACCCTGCATACCCTGCTGCTACCATCTTATAGTATGTATTATTAAATTAATTAAAATTAAAATTATTAAAATGTATTATTGTTATTATTATTATTCCCTTTCACTCTTGCAGGTACCCGTCTGTCACAAATCACTCCTGACACTCTTCTCCACCCACTCCACCCTGCCTGCACTCTCTTTTTCAACAGGCTGTAGCCACCCGTCATAGGAGCTGAATAAAATGGCTCATAGGAGTAAACTTGCAGCTGCTAAATTGGCAGCCAATTGCCAAGCCACCACGCTGCTCTTCAGCCAGCTAGCTCTGCTCACATCAAACACCGTTGATCTACTCTGTCATTCTCCGGCAGCTCTTTCTCATTCAACTATGCTGCCTTGGCTTCTGAGAGCTGTCAATTGCCAAGGTGGCAAACGGTTTCCATCTTTACACTTCCTGAAGTACTGCAGCTCATAAACAAAAAACAAAATACATACACATATTCTAGAAGATAAAGACACTCAAACAAAGAAACACTAACCATAAAATTAAACTGAAATTGGACTTCCTTAAACTGTTGCTTCCCCCACCATGCCTATGAAACTGAGTCCATCCATCAACCCGTAGACACCAGTCCAGGGCACCAGCTTTAAATTTTGGTAAAGTTATTTATACACATGCATGGGCGCAAAAAGCTGTGCAGACTATAAACGGCTTGGACACACACAGAGTGCCACTACTAATCAGTACACTGTAACTTAAGTACAAAACCATTAATATTGACAGGGACACATACCCGAGCTGTGGTAGGCACTGCCCTGTGTTTGTTTAAAGCGATGCCCTTCAGTCAGCAATGTTGACTGTAAAGTGCAGTGAAGACCTTGGCACCACATTTTGTGATTGTTTCTGTGGAAAAATGGCTGCTGAAAAGCACTTAAGTGGTCAAAGCAATTCTTCAAAGGCTATGAAGGAGCGTTAAAGTGCTATCTCTCAATGAGAAAATAAAAATGTTAGATCTTTTGAAAAGTGGCGTGTTGCTTGCCAAGGTCTTTATTCCCTGAGCAATAAAGTATAAAAACTATTTACATAGCATTTACATTGTATTAGGTATTATAAGTAATGATATGATATGGGAGGATGTGCGTTTATATAAGTTGCATATAAGTTTATATGCAAATAATTCAATTTTTTATATAAGGGAATTGAACATCCGTGAATTTTGGTATCCAAGGCTTTCCTGGAACCAACCCTCTGTGGATACAGAGTGGTGACTGTACAGTATAAGTAACCGCTGATTCATAATTATTTGACAACTAATTCACATCAGGGAATTTTTGCTGTGAGGCAATGTGCAAGATTAATAGTTTCCCATTAGTGTCTGGAGAATAATTACACTAAGGCAGAGTTTCCTAGCCTGTGGGCTGTGGCAGCATTGCAGGTGGGCCACAGCCAACAGCGGATGATATGCTCACTCCTCACTGCTCCAATGATCGTGCTCAATTCACAGAGCCAACAGGTGGATCACAACCAATCCAGGATGATCTCCTTAAACCCCACTCTGATGGTCTTGCTCAGTTCACCAAGGAGGAAAAGAATTGACCATTGCACTTAGTTCATCTAATGCTCTGACACTCTGGTGATCATGCGGCACTTTGATGATAGTTCTAAATTCTTGAAGGGCTCCACCCCCAGTGGGTCACACTAAATTCACAGAGGGGGAATTGGTATGTTATGGACACATTGGCATGTCAAAAACTGGGTCTTGACACTACAAAATTTGGGAAACACTGCACTAAGAATGTGAATTTCCCATTGGGATTAATAAAGTATCTATCTATCTATCTATCTATCTATCTATCTATCTATCTATCTATCTATCTATCTATCTATCTATCTATCTATCTATCTATCTATCTATCTATCTAAGGGCTTGTGCAACTGTGAACAGATATGGGGTTTAGAAAATGTGGCTATTCCTAATCCTGTCCATCCTCGTCACACCCAATGCAAATCTTAACATCTTTAACTCTTCCACTTCCAGCTCTGTCTCCAGCCACTCCACCCTGCCAGCACTCTCTTCTTCACACACCCCATTACTCTGCACTGTCGATCCCAAGTATTTAAACTTATCCACCTTCGCCAGCTCTACTCCCTCATCCTCACCATTCCACTGACCTCCCTCTCATTTACACACATGTATTCTCTTTGTTCCTACTGACCTTCATTCCTCTTCTCTCTAGAGCATATCTCCACCTCTCCAGGGTCTCCTCAACCTGCTCCCTACCCTCGCTACAGATCACAATGTCATCAGCAAACATCATAGTCCACGGGGACTCCTGTCTAATCTCATCTGTCAACCTGTCCATCACCATTGCAACTAAGAAAGGGCTCAGAGCCGATCCCTGATGTCATCCCACCTCCACGTTGAACGCATCTGTCACTCCTACTGCAGACCTCACCACTGTGACACTTCCCTCATACATATCCTGTACCACTCTTACATACTTCTCTGCTACTCCCAACTTCCTCATACAATACCACAACAGCAGGTCCAGCTCTGGGCCAGTCACACAAGGACTTCCTTAGGGCTTTGTCCTCGGCAGTCTGCTCTTCTGTATCTAAATGTTTCCCCTTGGCCATATTATTTGTAGCTTCGGACTGACTTACCATTTTTATGTGGATGATAATTTTCAATGTTAAAAGTGAAAGTGCATCACCGCTTTCTCAGCTCACAATTTGCTTCTATGAAGTAAAAATCTGGATGGGTCATAACTCTTTAAAATTAAAATGCAACAAAACCAAATTCATGCCAATTGGCACTAAATTTCACTTTCAGAAACTGAGCTCCTTTTCTATCACTCTTGGTGATGCTATCATCAGACCTTCTTTTTTTTCATTAGTGCAACCAGGTGTCTTTTTCGATTCCTTCCTTTCTTAATCTATCCAGATTAACCACATTAATAAATATTCTTACTTCCAGCTTCATAACATATTTCATGGTCGCTCATTCCTGTCGTTTTCTAACACTGAGAAACATGTCCATGCATCGACTACTGGAACGCACAACTGGCAGGTGCCATTTCTAAAATGTTATCTGTTTTTTATATTTATATTTTTTACATTCTGTCTTATCATCTCTTATTCAAATTCAAAGCTTTGTATTTCCTGTATTTATCGTTAGTTTGTGTTTTAAGAAGATATTATTTTATATGCAATGTTATGTATATGATTTTTTTTTTCTGCTTGTGAGAAGTCAAAATGCAATGCAGGGAAGTATTTATACCAGTTGGAGACTCATTCAATCTTCTTCTTCTTCTTTCGGCTGCTCTCATTAGGGGTTGCCACAGCAGATCATCTTCTTCCATCTCTTCCTGTCCTCTCCATCTTGTTCTGTCACCCCCATCACCTGCATGTCCTCTCTAACCACATCCATAAACCTTCTCTTAGGCCTTCCTCTTTTCCTCTTCCCTGCCAGCTCTATCCTTAGTATCCTTCTCCCAATATACTCAGCATCTCTCCTCTGCACAAGTCCAAACCAACGCAATCTCGCCTCTCTGACTTTGTCTCCCAACCTTCCAACTTGACCCTCTAATGTCCTCATTTCTAATCTTGTCCATCCTCGTCACACCCAATGCAGATCTTAGCATCTTTCGGTCCCAGTGCTGTTCATGACGTTATTTCCGGGCCTGATGATGTCACTTCCGGTCCCGATGATGTCACTTCCTGTCCCGGCTTTTAAAGCCGCCACATTTGTCATTTATCTTAAATGAGTTCTGTTTTGAACTCCAACCTGTGAACAACTAAACAAAAATACCCATTTGCAGCCAGGGCATAATATACCGGTGGCTGCCCCAATATAGATAGATAGATAGTTAGATAGTATCTATCTATCTATCTATCTATCTATCTATCTATCTATCTATCTATCTATCTATCTATCTATCTATCTATCTATCTATCGCTTTGTATCCTATACAAGAGTCAGAAACACATGTTGCATATGGGAAGCTGTTGCGTTTGATGTTCAGTTACATCCACTACATCCCATTCTGAACTCTACTATACCTTATGGAAGCACAGGCATACAGTATATGCAGTTGGACGTTGCCCAAATTGAAATTAAGCAACGCATAGCTGTATTTACACTATAATCAGTCAATAGCCCCAGTAAAAATCTAGTGCCCCCTCTTAATTTTGACCTGACACTAATCTTTCTTCCTGGTTGAATTATTTATGTATTTTAATTCTCAAAACCAATAGGTGTCAAAAGAGTTCTGTTTACAGCTGTGGTAAACAGGTAGTGCACAGCTCTCCAAAAACCTGATACAACAGACAGAGGCACAAGTCTCAGCCCAACCCAGGCTTTATTTTAGTGAAGAAGTGCTTTTGCTTCTCTCCCCACAGCAGCATAGTACAAGTAAGCACCAGTAAACCCCAAACACACAGTCCCTTTCTCTCCTTGTCTCTTCTGCTTCCACTCCTCCCTCAAGCTGTGGGAGTTGTGGGGGATAGAGGCCATCCGTCACTTGTTCCACAGGCAAAAATAAGGAGGTTGTTAGTGACAGCACCCACTCCTGGTCCAGGGTGTGAATTACACGTCAAACCAGCGCCCTAAGGATGTTCCCTACTCACATGTGTCTCACGGGGCCTTCAGCTGTTCACTGTTATACAACATAGAAATAGTTTCATACATGTGCAGTAAGAAAGATGCTATACATTATTAAAATAAGTTTTCAAATATCTTGCAGTTTTCTCTGTCTAAACACCCAAGTATGCTAAGCCTAATGTGTATTCTTTAAGCGTCAGTCTGAAAAAAACTGCATGCAATGCTATATTCCTAGTGATGGAGTCATAAATACATGATTTCTTGGAAGCAGTTTTTGTGCAAACAAAGAAATAATTCTATTGACACTGCTGAGACATTGAAAAATAACAGAAACAGTAATCAAAGAAAGAATATTTTAGCCAGTGAGGAAATTAAGTAAGGCATACAAAGTTTTGAGGTTTGCTTGATTCATTTTACACCCAAGGAGCTCAGGTTCTGTTATTATGGATCTCTGTGAAATGTGAACAGCAGCAGGAAGCCTCATTTCACATGCAGCTGGCCAGGCTGCAGTCGACTTTCTGATTTCTTACCCAATTAAGGGATGCAACATCACCAAGCCTAAGAATGGCAAAAAAGACTAGTTGTTTGCTTATTGATGCAACACAGATTGAGCCGTGGATCTCCTTTAATCAAGTACAGGAAGGGAACTGATTCAAATAACATCTTCATTTCAACAACTGCAATCAAACAAACATTGTGTATTTGCCTATTTTATGTTATCTTTTCTAGCTAATAATATCCCCTGGCACTTTACAGGTACAGACCATTATACAACTGTGAAACCTCCTCTAACATACAGCGTACATAATCCAGTACAGGGTCAAAGGAGACCAGAGGCTGTGGTAAGGCATACTGGTCATTCAGTACGTATTCAGACCCCTTCTCTTTCACACATTTTGTGATGTTGCAGTCATATGCTAAAATCATTTAAATTTACTTTTCCCCTGTAAGTGCCGGAGTGGATGGATGGGCATTCCGACTGGGGATGAGGATGAATTCTTACTCATCTGGGAGGCTGTAATAGAGTACCAGAATGGAGGTGTAACCCAGCCTTTGAAGGTCCTCAGTTTTTGTCGCAGTTGGGATGCCCAGATAATGGATGGGAGATGGACAAATGGATATTTTAAACAGTTCACCTCCCAGTAGGAGAGGTGGCAGTGCTCCCACAGGTAGAGCACAGACTGGACTCCAGCAGGGAACTGTAGTATGCGGTCCTTGGGTGCAGCAAGGGGGCACTGTACAGAACCGACCTCCCTATTTTGGGAATTTCCATCTGACATAAAAGGAGGCGTCTTGTCTCATGTGGAGAGTCAGAGTCAGGAGGAAGCTGGACAACACTCACAGAGGAGATACAAAGGGAGAAAGAGATTCTTTATTGGCTATTGATATGGTGCTGGACTGATTTGTTATTGTGATATGATAATGTTAACCAATAAGTAAGACTTTTATTTTATCTTGAACTGGTGTGCGACTGAGTTGTGTCTGGTGTTTGGGTTCTGGGTGTCCCCCTAATGGCCACGGCCCATATCATGCAACACTTAGCACCCTAGAAGGACAAAGCAAAAACAGGATTTTAGGAATTTCTGAAAATGTATTAAAAATAAAAAACTGAAATACTACATTGACACAAGTATTCAGAAATTTTACTGTGGTGTTTGGAATAACCTTTGGATTAACCTTTACAAGTACCATAAATTTACACCAGCTGTTACAGACTCAAATCAAATGTATGTTTTTCTTCTATAACATTACGAATAAGAGCAGCTCACTACTCAAAATGGAGGCTTCCAGGGTCGAACTGCAAACATCATGATTATGAATCAGCAGTTCTTACCACTGCACCACCAAAGCAGTCGCATTAAGGGTGTGTCAATGTCGTACCCTAACACAAGTTCTTTTTCTTCAGTTATATTCTTAAATAAAAGTGCACTTGTTTCGTTATACTTGTACCTTTTGTGAAAGTGTTTATTTGCTATTTGGACTTCAGGCTTCACACATTAAACATTTCATGTGTACATTTTGTCAATTATTACTAAAACATGAAAAACATTTCTGTTTTAATGATGTGTTTACATAGATTTTTGTAGACACAGAACACACATGAAATGCATGTATTCCAAATAACAATATATTATTTACCCTCTACAACTCCAGGCAATTCACATGCAGGTAAACAGACCTGAGCTGAGAGAACTGTCTGCCCTTTCTGCTTTGGTGGTGGGGATGGGATAACAGGCTGCTTGCTGCTTGGTCTTATTGACACATTTACAACACAAAGGACGCTGATGGAGAGGTGCGAAGGGATTTAAGGTGGGCAGGGATTATGAGTTTTTTCATAGGCTTTGGTAGTTCTAGTGTTAAAGAGAAGAAGTCTGGAACAAACTCGATTATTTCTGGGGCCAAACTAAGCAACCATGGGAGAACGGCCTTTGGCAAGAGAGGTGACCCAGAACCCATTGGTTTCTCTGGCTGAGCTCAAGAGAACCTGTGTGGTGATGGCATTAACGTCTAGAAGGATAACCATCACTGTAGCACTCCACTGATCTGGGCTTTGTAACAGAGTCGCCAGAGAAAAGCCTCTTCTCAGCAGAAAGTACACGGAAGCCCACTTGGACTTTGCAGAAAGGAACTTAAAGGACACACAGAGTGTGCGAAACAAGATTTTCTGGTCTGATTACAACCATGATTAGTCTTATGCCTAGTGCTGATCACCTGTGCAATACCATTTCAATAGTGAAGCATGGTGGTGGCAGCATTATACTATGAAGTTGTTTTTCAGCAGAAGGAACAGGGAGACTAAACGGAAAAAAGAAAAGTACTGAGATTTTTTCTCAACCTGCTCTATAGTGCTCTAGAGTTCAGACTGGGCCAAAGGACAACCGGTCAATTACCCTAAATACAAAGTAAGAACAAAGCAGGAGTGGCCTAGGGACAACTCTGTGAATGTCCTTGAGTGGCCTGGCCAAAGCCCAGTCTTAACATAAAACATCTCTGGAGAAACTTGAAAATAGCTGTTCACCAATAGTCTCCATCCAGCCTAACAGAGCTTGTGAGGATCTACTGAGAAGGATGGCAGAAAATCCTTAAATTCAGGGGTGCCAGAGCCAAGAAGACTCCAGTTTTTAATTTTTAATAAATGTACAAAAAATTCAAAGTATTTGTGCCTTGTCATGCTGGGGGTACTGGGTGGAGTCTGATATGTAGAAAAATGAATTTAGATGACTTTAGGACAAGGCTGCAACATAACACAATTTGGAAAAAGTGAAGGGGTCTGAATACATTCTAAATCTAGCTGTACTATACATAAAAGTTTAAAAATAACTAAATAGACATGTAAAGCACTATATACACTAAGGTCCATAAGTATTTGGACAGTGACACAGTTTTCATAATTTTGCCTCTATAAGCCACCACAATGGATTTGAAATAATCTAATTACATGGAAGCTGTCACTGTGAACTCTCAATATGAGGTCCAAAGAGCTGTTCATGCAAGCAATGACATCATTAGGCAGATGAAACAAAGTAAACCCTTTAGAGAGACAGCAGAAACACCAAAAACAGTAGGAGTTCCTAGAAAACCATGGAAGACAACTGTGCTGGATGATTGCAGAATTCTTTCCTTGGTAAGGAAAAACCCCTTCAAAACATTTAGCCAATCCAAGAACACTCTCTGGGAGGTAAGCATATCATTGTCAAAGTCTATAAGCAAGAGAAAACTTCACTAAAGTGAAGACTGAGGGTTTACCACAAGGTGCAAAACACAGATAAGTTTCAAGCATAGGAAGCATAGGACAGATTACACTTTGCCAGAAAATATTTAAAAATTACAGTCCAGTTTTGGATCAGTTTTCTCTGAACAAATAAAATTAAGACCAATATGTACTAGAATGATGGATAGAGAAGAGTATGGTGAAGAGAAGAAATGAGTCATGATACGATGAATACCACATCATCTGAAAAACATGGTGGAGGCCATGTTATGGCATGCACATGCACAACTGCCAATGGAAGAGGGACACTGGTATTTATTGATGATGTGACTGCTGACAAAAGTTGCAGGATGATTTCTGAAGTGTACAGGGTGGCTATACTGTCTGCTTAGATTCAGCCAAATGCTGCAAAATTGATTGGACGACACTTCATAGTACAGATGGACAATGAGCCAAAACATACTGTGACAGCAAACCAAGTGATTTACAAGGCAAAATTGTCAAAAGAAAACTCCCAGAAACACTTGCAAAGCTACTACAGACCCAGAATCTTGGACCATGGTAGATATATGAAGAGGACCTTTGAACCATTGTGCTAATGATATAACATGGTCATGTGGTATCAACTAGGCATAGCAACCACAAGCAATAGAGCTGAAAATGACAGTATTCCTTAAGAAAATAAAATAGCAGCATGGGAAATGCAAAATATTTCAAACCAACAGAAAATGATTGGTTTTGTCATGGTAGGGTCCTAGTGTGACCATATTCCTTGTTTTACTCTTTGTTATGTAGACCTGACCTAAATGCCTCCAATTCCATAGTTACCATACTGTCAGCAGTTCAACACAGAGTACCGGAACATGCACGAGAGAAATGTACACATTTATTCATCATGTATTTAAGGTAATAATCAAAGTAAAATGAGCGTGACAAAAATATGTTTATAACTGAAGGAACAGTTCCTATTGCGTTCACTTGCTTACTACCACATGGGCTGTATTTCTTATGTTTTGGTCCAGCCTGGTTCTTAATCCAGCATGCAATCTTCATAGGGCCAAGCAGGATGGTCTGTCTGAATATGGCAACCAAGATAGATGGTGTTCTCAGGATAGAAAATGACAGACAGAAGGCCTGCAGCCTACAGCCTCCTCTTATTGTGGCTGTGTAGCCTCTGACACACCAATGAAATAGCTCAAGCAAAAACCCCCTCTCCAGCTCAGCTTTCTCAGCATTTTCTCCAATTTCAAAGGTTGCACAAATGTAGTTTCAAATAAACAAGAAAGAAATTACATACAGGTAATTAAGTCGTAAACTGGCCCAGATGACGCTCTTCTAATCCATGAATATCTGAGGGTAGCAACAACTGGCTTATCCAGCTTCTTTAAAATTAGACATTAATAATAGAAAATATTATCATCATATATACAAAATATAATTTTCCATTACAACAAAACCCAGATTCATTATAAAAATAAATTCCACACGTTCAGAAACCTTAAAAAGAAGAAGGCAGCACAGAAATATGTGAATAAAACATAGAGAAGAAATAAAAACAGTTTATATTCATGACAACTTTAGGGTATTAGAGACTTCAAGAGGGCTTTGTAGACAATGACTGCTAGAATCGTAGATTACGAACTTTGCATTTTAATTCTTTTGCAAACAGCACCTGTCATTTGGAGAAGGTGAAGAGGGCCTGGTGTAGTGGTTTTTAATTCTCCTCAGGAACATCTCCAGATTAAATCTGAGTTGAGTAGAACAATCCTGGATTCTAGGTCAGTTCCTTAATAGAGGAGTCATTTATTCAGGAGGTTGTTAAACTGAATGCTTTGCTGAGTGGAGGCAGAGCCTCTGTGTTTTTCCAAGTTGATTCTGGGGTTCGTCAGGAGTGTGTTTTTGCTCCTACTCTGTTCAATGCTTCCATGGACTAGGTGTTGGGCAGCGTCGTGGGGTCCAGTAGCTGTTGGGCATCTGTTGGTGAAGAAAGATTCACTGACCTTGACTTTGCTGACGATGCTGTGATCGGAGGCTCTGATCAGGGCTCTTGAGAGACTGAGCGAGGAGTCTGAGTGTCTGGGCTTGCGAGTATCCTGATAAAAACCAAAATCCAGGCCTTTAATGACCTCTTAGGCACAGCCATCAGCAGTGTACAAGTCTGAGGAGAGAGTGTCGACCTCGTCGAGAGGTTTGCTTATCTCGGCAGTGACATTCATGTCTATGGTGACTTTTCCTATGAAATCAGTAGATGGAAAGGGAGAGCATGGGGGTCATGAGGTCACTGGAAAGGGGTGTGTGGTGCTTCCAATATCTATGCAAAAGGTCCAAGTCTTTAGAGTCCTGGTGCTTCCTGTCTTGCTATATGGTTGCAAGACATGGATGCTATCCAGTAACCTGAGATGAAGACTGGACATCTTTGGTACTGTGTCTCTACGGAAAATCCTTGGATACCGCTGGTTTGACTGTGTTGCTCATGAAGTCCCAAATGAGGCACATTACCTGCACTGTGTCAGTTACGGCACTACGGCCATGTAGCGTGATTCCCCGAGGGTGATCCGGCTCACATGATTGTCATTGTTGAGGACCCGAGTGGCTGGACCAGGCCAAGGGGACATCCATGTAACACCTGGCTGTGGCAGATAGAGGGTGGGACTGGACTGCGTGTCTTCCTGGGGGGGTTGCTATCCGGGATCCAAGCTGTTTCGTCATGTGGTGGGTGCTGCAATGTGCTGTACCAGTGTATGCTCCCCAGCCTGACCTGACCTGACCTGACCTGACCTATTAAACTGTGGCAGAACTGAAAGCCCAATTTATTATTATTTTTTTTAAATTTAATTGTAATCATATGGTACATATAGATCAATTTTACAAAAAATAGGATTGAAAACAAATCAAACCCCACCCCTGAGAAGGAGAGCATGGCCAAAGGAGTAAAACTTAAGGCTTGTAAACATGCCTAAATTATTGAGTGTAATAGGGCAAAAAAAAGATAAATGCAGAAGGAAAAGAAATGCGGAAATAATTATCTCTTCTTATTCTAAAATATTATTGATTAGATCCTGCCAGGTTTTGAAAAAATTCTGTACAGATCCCCTAACTGAGAATTTGATTTTTTCCAATTTCAAATAATATAAAACATCGGTTTCCCACTGACTTATTAGAGGAGAGTTAGGATTCTTCCAATTTAACAAGATCAGTCTGCGTGCCAAAGGTGTAGTGAATGCAATCACAGTTTGCTTGTCCTTATCCATTTCAAATCCATCTGAAAGAACACCGAACACAGCTGTTAGTGGGTTAGGAGGGATTGTGACACCAAGGCTGTCTGAAAGGCACTTAAAAATTTTGGTCCAAAATGTTGTTAATTTGGTGCAGGCCCAAAACATGTGACCCAGTGAGGCAGGAGCTTGATTGCAACGTTCACAGGTTGGATCTTGCCCTGGGAACATTTTGGACAGTTTTAAGCGAGACAGATGAGCTCGATATATAATTTTGAGTTGGATAATTCTATTCTTTGCACATATGGAGCTCGAGTGAATTCTCTGCATTGCTACCTTCCACTCCTTTTCTGATATATTAATTAAGAGATCTTTTTCCCACTGTCCTCTTGGGTCTTTGAAAGGAAGGGACTCTAATAAAATTTTATATATTGCAGAAATGGTGTCTAAGTCCTCGAAGTTGAGCAGTATTTTTTCCAGCATGGTGGAGAGTACGGGATGAGGAAAATCGGGCAGGTTCTGTTTGACAAAGTTTCTAATTTGAAGATAGTGAAAGAAATGTGTAGCTGGAAGGTTAAATTTGGAATGTAATTGTTCAAAGGATGCAAAGATATTGTCTATATAAATATCTCTGAGCAGTTTAATCCCAAATCTTTTCCAGATATTAAAAACTGGATATGTCTTTGCGAGGGTTGAAAGAGGTGGTTCTCTTGCAGGGGTGCCACAGATAGAAGATTTTCCATCTTAAATTGCTTTCTAAATTGGTTCTATGTTCTGAGTGAGTGAAGCACAATTGGTTTATTAGTATATTTGCGATAACTTGCATTTATTGGGGCGCAGAGCAGGGAATATAAAGAAGTGCTGCAGGATTTTAAAGCCCAATTTAGAGGAGTTAACTATGTGGGGCTAGCAAGACTCTTATTGTTGGAAAAGGCATACCTCGAGCAGTTGGTTGGGCTGCCTTGCTTCATTCTGCATGAGTGAGTGTCATTACCTATCTTTCAATTGGCCCACTGTAGACTCCCTGTCTACATGTTTTTGCCTTCTTTAAGAAATGAGACACAGGGGGCCTGGAGGACATCACCACTGCATTTCTCCCTCTGCAACTGAAACCCATGAGTCTCTGAATCTGGGCTTTCATGACTTTAGCTAACAGATACTTTATTGATTACAAATGGAAGTGATAATATTATAGCAGAATACATACATTACACTATAATAACATCTACACATAGCATACTATACTATCAAGTCTCAAAATTAAACAATACATAAAATAAATGGATCAACTTAAAAATAAACATATTCAAATGTCAGAAAAAATGTCCATGCAAAGAACATGCTGAGGTGCACCTTAGCTTGACAAGGGAGACAACGCCTGAAACCCCCTAAAGAAAATTCCAGAAGTGCATTCATTAGAACATAAGAAATGTAAAAAAGTGGAAGAGACCATTCAATCCATCAGTGCCCTTTGTATATCAAATAGCTGTCCCAGTCCAGATACCTCTTAAATATTGCCAAAGATTCTGCTTTTCCTAATAGTTTGCTCCAGATTCCCATAACTGTTTGAGAATAAGTGATTCCTGGCTTCAGTCTTAAATGCACTTCCCCTTAATTTCCAATGGTGTCTTTGAGTATGCGATTCACCCCTAAGATGAAAGAATGTTGCTCAATCTACTTTATAAATGTCTTTGAGGGTTCTGAAGACCTGGATTAGGTCCTCACACAGTCTCCTCTGCTCGGGACTAAACAGGTTTAATTCTCTGAGTTTGTCAGAGTAGGACATGTCCTTACGTCCCATGATGCACTTAGTTGCTCTCCTCTGTATAGCTTCAAGTGCTGCTATGTTTTCCTTGTAGTGTGGTGACCAGAACTGCACACCTCACTCCAGATGTGACCCTGCTACTGCATTACTCTGAGCACAAAATCCACTGATTTATATTCAACATTTTTATGATCTAAACTAACATTTTACCAACCTTTGTTTTTTTTTTTTATCTTGTTTTGAATTTATTAAAAGCACATAACATTCTAAACAATCAAGTCAAACTTAACAACACTAAATTCAATTGAACCCCCGACCATGAGAAAGAGAGGAAGGCCAACAGTCTGAGTAAAACTATCGAGAGTAGTAAAGAGAGAAAGGAGTCTTTCTCCCCAGTTTAAATGTTTATTCTAAAATGTTATTGATTAGGTCCTGCCAGGTTTTATAAAAGTTTTGAACAGATCATCTGAGTGAGAATTAGATTTTTTCCAATTTCAAATAGTATATAACATCAGTTGCCCACTGACTTAAAGGAGGTAGGTTCGAATTCTTCCAGGTGAGCAAGATAAGTCTGCGTGCCAATACTGAAGTAAAGGCAATCACAGTTTGTTTGTCCTTCTCCACTTTAAGCCCATCAGTGAGCCCACCAAACACAACTGTTAATGGATTAGGAGGGATTGTGACGCCAAGGCTGTCTGATAGGCATTTAAAAATTTTTGTCCAGAATGATGTTAATTTGATGCAGGCCCAACACATGTGACACAGTGAGACTGGGGCTCGATTGCAACGTTCACAGGTTGGATCTTGCCCTAGAAACACTTTGGACAATTTTAAGTGAGACAGATGTGCTCGATAGATGATTTAAGTAGAATAACTGATTGTTTTGCACATATGGAGCTCGAGTGAATTCTGTGCATGGCTGCCTTCCGCTCCTTTTCTGAGATGTTGAGTGAGAGATCCTTGTCCTACTGTACTCTGGGATCTTTGAAAGGAAGGCACTGTAAAATGTTTTATATATTACAGAAATGCCGTCTGAGTCACCAAGACTGATCAATATCTGTTCTGGAATAGAAATAGGTGGGAGGTGAGGAAAATTGGTCAGATTTCATTTAGCAAAGTTTCTAATTTGGAGATAGTGGAAAAATTGTGTTGATGGGAGACTACATTTTATTTGCCTTTATAATAGTGTCTCCAAATTGCGTTGATGATGAAAATTTTGGATCAGTATAAACCCCTAAATCCTTTTTGGTGGTTACCTCCGGTATGACAGCATCTCCCATCTTATACTTATAATTCCCTACATGTAGCACTTTGCAGTTTTCTACATCAAATTACACTTTCCAAGAGTTCGCCCAGTCTTGAAGCTTGTTCAGTTCTTTATGAATAGTTTTGGCTGTGTCCTCTGTGTCTACCATTTATCCAATTTTAGCATTGTTTGAAAATTTTACAATTTTATTAACTATAACAAAACATAAGTCCTAGAAATTTGATTCTGTTCATCTGGACAAAGTTTTTAAGTGGGAGAAATATTTCGAGACTTATCCAAGTCTCTTCCTCAGTCTCAATTGACTGCAGGTTTCCCCAACCTTATAAACAGTTCCTTTGCTTAATCACAGAGACTAGCACCATTGACAAAGGGCCAGTTGATCAGTGATATGCAAATTGTCCACTGATTAGTAGACGTGTGAACCATTCATAGAGGGTTGAGGAATGGCTGCAATCACAGCATTGTAAGATGGCGACAGATGTACCCTTAGGCCCCCTCCTCTGTTCAGAGATGGTCGTTCCTTTTTCACGTAAATGGCCTCCTTGATTCCTCTCTCAAACCAGCGCTCCTCCCTGTCCAGGATGTGCACCTCTTCATCTTTAAAGGAAAATATTTCTCCCACTTAAAAACTTTGTCCAGATGAACAGAATCAAATTTCTAGGATTTCCTTACCTGGATTATTGAGCATGCATCGAGACATCGAGAGCCACTTTGGCAAGGACGGCCTAAAGCTTGTACGTGAGTATGAGCAAACAGCATGCAAGATGGCAGACTACAGGAACCATCTGAGATTCAGCCTCAGATGTAGACAGAGCGGGATCACTCCCAAAAGTCTACAGATGAAATCGTCAGTAAAAGGCCTGCAAGCTAACAGAATCCTCCAGAAGGCACAGAGTCAGCTGCTAAATGAACGGGTGAGACAAACTAATTTCACTTTTGATGTTTTAAAATCTAAAGAGGAGCAGATCCACCAAAGACTTTCTTCACTTCTAGATGAGAAAACACTTCAACAGGTGCTTGAGTTCACCGGGAAGGCTCGTCTAGCACAGCATGAAAAGTCTAAAACCAGGCAAAAGAGGAAGTTTGATCTACTTGCTGTGCGCCACAAACACCAGCACACTATGGGGAGTGTCCTCCACAACCAGCAGAAAGAAGGATGCCAGACAGAAACTAAAGATGTGGACAAATGGGTGAAGAACTTATCTGACAAACAACTCTCCCAATCAGAGAAAAACGTCCTTTCTAAAGGGTTAAATTTTGCGGTCACACCGAAACAAATCCTGCTAGTGGAACTGATTACAGCCACAGAATCTGCTATCAGAAACAACAACATTGCTGATTTGGAAGCAGAACAACTGCGGATAAAAGTTTCGGCATGTCTCAGCAATGCAAAACCCCCTGCATCCAATATCAGCATTGAGGAGAGGAAGGCCCTCACGGCACTCAGCAAGGATAACAACATCATCATCCTTCCAGCGGACAAGGGGAGATGCACAGTTGTGCTAAACCAGACAGACTACCATGAGAAAATTTTGTCTCTGCTCAGTGACAAAAATACTTATGAGCCCTTAAAGCGAGATCCAGGTAGTGGTTACAAGAAAAAGGTGATAGATTGTCTTAAGCAGTTAGTTCAGGACAATGCTATTGACCGGAGCACATACCACAGATTATACCCAGGGGAAGCTACACCAAGTCTGTATGGTTTACCAAAAATACACAAACAGGGTGCTCCTTTAAGACCCATTGTCTGCATGATCAATTCAGTCACGTATAATATCTCCAAGTTCCTGGCCGCTGTTCTTAACCCGGTGGTAGGCAGCTCAAAACACCACATTCAGAACACATTGGATTTCGTGGAGAAAGTGAGAGAGGTCATTATGGAGGCAGAAGAAACCTTGGTCTCATTTGATGTTACATCTCTATTTACTTGTGTCCCAGTGACTGAAGCAGTGGAGGTAGTACGTAAGAGATTACAGAATGACCCCACTCTCAGTAAAAGAACCTCGCTCAATGCAGACCAAGTGTGCCTGCTTTTGGAACTGTGTCTTCCTCTCAAGGCACCCTGTCATATGCTTTCTCCAGGTCCACAAAGATGCAATGCAATTCCTTCTGGCCTTCTGTAAACTTCTCCATCAACATCCTCAGAGCAAACATTGCATCTGTGGTGCTCTTTCTTGGCATGAAACCATACTGCTACTCACTAATCATCACCTACCTTCTTAACCTAGCTTCCACTACTCTTTCCCATAACTTTAGGCTGTGGCTCATCAATTTTATCCCCCTGTAGTTACTACAGTCCTGCACATCCCCCTTATTCTTAAATATCGGCACCAGTACACTTCTCCACTCCTCAGGCATCCTCTCACTTTCCAAGATTCCATTATAAAATCTGGTTAAAAACTCCACTGCCATCTCTCCTCCATACACCTCCATACTTCCATAGGTTTATCATCTGGACCAACAGCCTTTCCATTTTTCATCCTCTTCATAGCTGTCCTTACGTCCTCCTTGCTAATCCATTGCACTTCCTGATTCACTATCTCCACATCATTCAACCTCTTCTCTCGTTCTCTTCATTCATCAGCCTCTCAAAGTACTCTTTCCATCTGCTCAACACACTCTCCTCGCTTGTGAGTACGTTTCGATCTTTATCCTTTATCACCCTAACCTGCTGCATATCTTTCCCAGCTCGGTCCCTATGTCTAGCCAATCGGTACAGGTCCTTTTCTCCCTCCTTAGTGTCCAACCTCTCATACAACTCATCATACACCTTTTCTTTAGCCTTCGCCACCTCTTTCTTCACCATGTGCCTTATCTCCTTGTACTCTTGTCTACTTTTTGCATCTCTCTGACTATCCCACTTCTTCTTTGCCATCCTCTTCCTCTGTATACTCTCCCGTACTTCCCCATTCCACCACCAGGTTTCCTTTTCCTCCTTCCTCTTTCCAGATGTCATGCCAAGCATCCTTCTTGCTGTCACCCTTACTACACCTGCTGTAGTTTCCCAACTGTCTGGTAACTCTTCACTGCCACCCAGTGCCTGTCTCACCTCATCCTTAAACTCAACCTTGCAGTCTTCCTTTTTCAACTTCCATCATTTGATCCTTGGCTCTGCCCTCACTCTCTTCCTCTTCTTGATCTCCAATGCTTCCTACAGACCACCATCCTATGCTGATAACTACACTTTCCCCTGCCACCCGTTTGCAGTCTTCAATCTCCTTCAGATCAACTCTTCTACATTGGATGTAATCTACCTGTGTCCATCTTCCTCCACTCTTGTACGTAACCCTATGTTCCTCCCTCTTCTTAAAATACGTATTCACCACAGCCATGTCCATCCTTTTGGCAAAATCCACTATCCTCTGACCTTCTTCATTCCTCTCCTTGACACCATACCTACCCATCACCTTCTCGTCTCCACTGTTCCCTTCACCAACATGCCCATTGAAATCCGCTCTAATCACCACTTTCTGTCCTTTGGGTACACTGTTCATCACTTCATCCAACTCACTCCAAAAATCTTCTTTCTCACCCATTGCACACCCAACTTGCGGTGCATATGCTCTAACAACATTCATCATCACACCTCCAGTTTCCAGCTTCATAATCATTACTCTGTCTGACATTCTTTTCACTTCCAAAACACTCTTAACATACTGTTCCTTCAGAATAACTCCTACCCCATTTCTCCTCCCATCCACACCATGATAGAACAATTTGAATCTATCTCTGATCCACCTGACCTTACCCCCCTTCCATTTAGTCTCTTGCATGAACAATATATCAACCTTCCTCCTCTCCATCATATCTGCTAACTCTCTCCCCTTACCAGTCATACTGCCAACATTCAAAGTTCCTACCCTCAGTTTCACACTTTTTACTTTCCTCCTCTCCTTCTGCCTACGGACACGTTTTCCCCATCTTCTTCTCCTTCTTATTCTTCGGCCAACAGTAGCCCAATTTCTGCCGGCACCCTATTGGCTAACAGTACTGGTGGCAGTCGTTGTTAACCCGGGGCTCGACCGATCCGGTATGGAAATTTGTATTGTTGTCCGCATATTGATTTGGCAAAATTTTACACCGGGTGCCCTTCCTGACGTAACCCTCCCCATTTATCCGGGCTTGGGACTGGCACGAAGAAACACACTGGTTTGTGCGTCCCCTGTGGCTGGGTTCTGATGTTAATTAATATAATTACTAAAATTTGCAGTTATTATTTCCTTTTATTGAGAAGACCTGACTATGGCTCGTGGAATTGTACATTCAGGTGGTTACGATGTTGGAATATATTGGGTGCCAGTCACACTTCTGAATAACCCAAGGTTCATCCCTTTGGGGAGTGTTGTACACATACGCATTTAAACTTGAAGCCCCTGCTTCTCTTCCCTTATTGGCTCAAATTCCTTCTATTACTTGAAAAAAAGGTCCAGCCAATCAGGCAATTTCATTTTTTTTTATCTTCAAGATTCGCCTTCATTACTTACTCTAGTATGAATCTCCCATTATGACGTAACAATCTCTTCCAAGCACAAGTGTCCGCATACTCTTTGGTGGAAAATGTGAAGAAAATATTAGTGAAAAGTAACACAGGCTATAACATCTTTGGCAATTATGTTAGACATTTTTGAATAGTTTCTTCTCCAGTGAGATTTTTCAAAAGATCTGTACAAATGTAACGCACCAAGGATGCCATATTGAGTACTATGTTTCTAAAGAAAGCTTTCATTTACATCACTTTCAGAAAGTATTCGGACCCCTTCACGTTTTTCACATTTTGCTCTATTGCAGCCTTGTGAAAAACTCATTTCAATTTATTTTTCCCTCATTAAGCAACACTCAGTACCCCAGACTGACAAAAAAGCGAAAACAGGATTTTAGAAATAAAAACTGAAATATCACATTAACTCAAGTATTCAGACCCTTTGCTATGACACTTGAAATTTGGCTCAGGTGCATCCCATTCTATTGATCGTTATTGAGGTGTTTGAGCTCCACCTGTGGTTACTTTTTTTGATTGCACATGTATATTAAAAGCAAACACCTGTCTAGAGAAAGTCCCAGCGTTGACAATGTGTATCAGACCAAATACCAAGCCATGAGGTCAAAAGAATTGCCTTGCAGGGGTTAGAAACAGGATTGTGTTGAGGCACACATCTGGGGCAAGGATACAAGAAACTTCCAACAACCCAGAAGGTTCCTATATGTACAATAATTCTTAAATAGAAGATGTAAGGAACAAAATAAAGTCCTTCTCAGGCTAGTCATCTGGACAAGCAGACTAACTGTGAGAGAGGGACCGTGGGAAGGGAGGTGACAAAAAACAACAAATTATTTCTTGATTTGCCCAAACCCACATCAGGAATTCCTCAATGGGCTTTAACATGCCATGTTTTTTGGGAACCCATCAGCCTTGACTCCCTAAGAAGACAAGAACCTGATGGCCACTCTGGCTGAGCTTCAGAAAAAATGTGTTGAGATTGGAGAAACTTCCAGAAGGACCACCACCACTGCATCACTCCAATAATCTGGCCTTCATGACAAAGTGACCCGGCAGAAGACCAGGAAAGCACACATAGATTCCCACCTGGAGTTTGCAAAAAAGGACTCTTTGTGTGTGAGGAACAAGATCCTTTGATGTGATGAAACCAAGATTACCACCATGTCTTGAAAAAACCAGACACCTGTCCATTCCAACAGTGAAAAATGGTGGTGACAGCATCATGCTGTGGAGTTGTTTTTAAGTGGTAGAACAGTCAAGGTTGAGAGAGAGATGAACAGAGCAAAGCACAGAGATATCCTTAATGAAAAACTGTCACAGAGTGCTCTGGATCTCAGACTGGGCTGAAGGTTCACCTTCCAACATGTGTTTCTTGATGAGGGAAAAAATTATCATAAATAATTTTAGCGCAAGGTTGAAACATAAAATTTGGAAAAGTGAGGGGGCCTGATGCCGTTCTGAATCCAATGTAGATATAAGTGGATATACTGTACAGTGCATCCGGAAAGTATTCACTTTTTCCACATTTTGTTATGTTACAGCCTTATTCCAAAATGGATTAAATTCATTTTTTTCCTCAGAATTCTACACACAACACCCCATAATGACAACGTGAAAAAAGTTTACTTGAGGTTTTTGCAAATTTATTAAAAATAAAAAAACTGAGAAATCCCATGTACATAAGTATTCACAGCCTTTGCTCAATACTTTGTCGATGCATCTTTGGCAGCAATTACAGCCTCAAGTCTTTTTGAATATGATGCCACAAGCTTGGCACACCTATCCTTGGCCAGTTTCGCCCATTCCTCTTTGCAGCACCTCTCAAGCTCGATCAGGTTGGATGGGAAGCGTCGGTGCACAGCCATTTTAAGATCTCTCCAGAGATGTTCAATCGGATTCAAGTCTGGGCTCTGGCTGGGCCACTCAAGGACATTCACAGAGTTGTCCTGAAGCCACTCCTTTGATATCTTGGCTGTGTGCTAAGGGTCGTTGTCCTGCTGAAAGATGAACCGTCGCCCCAGTTTAAGGTCAAGAGCGCTCTGGAGCAGGTTTTCATCCAGGATGTCTCTGTACATTGCTGCAGTCATCTTTCCCTTTATCCTGACTAGTCTCCCAGTTCCTGCCGCTGAAAAACATCCCCACAGCATGATGCTGCCACCACCATGCTTCACTGTAGGGATGGTGCCAGGTTTCCTCCAAACATGACTCCTGGCATTCACACCAAAGAGTTGAATCTTTGTCTCATCAGACCAGAGAATTTTCTTTCTCATGGTCTGAGAGTCCTTCAGGTGCCTTTTGGCAAACTCCAGGCGGCCTGCCATGTGCCTTTTACCTAAGGAGTGGCTTCCATCTGGTCACTCTACCATACAGGCCTGATTGGTGGATTGCTGCAGAGATGGTTGTCCTTCTGGAAGGTTCTCCTCTCTCCACAGAGGACCTCTGGAGCTCTGACAGAGTGACCATCAGGTTCTCAGTTTAGATGGCCGGCCAGCTCTAGGAAGAGTCCTGGTGGTTTCGAACTTCTTCCACTTACAGATGATGGAGGCCACTGTGCTCATTGGGGCCTTCAAAGTATCAGAAATTTTTTTGTAACCTTCCCCAGATTTGTGCCTCAAGACAATCCTGTCTCGGAGGTCTACAGACAATTCCTTTGACTTCATGCTTGGTTTGTGCTCTGACATGAACTGTCAACTGTGGGACCTTATATAGACAGGTGTGTGCCTTTCCAAATCATGTCCAGTCAACTGAATTTACCACAGGTGGACTCCAATTAAGCTGCAGAAACATCTCAAAGGATGATCAGTGGAAACAGGATGCACCTGAGCTCAATTTTGAGCTTCATTGCAAAAGCTGTGAATACTTATGTACATGTGCTTTCTCAATTTTTTTATTTTTAATAAATTTTCAAAAATCTCAAGTAAACTTTTTTCATGTTGTCATTATGGGGCGTTGTGTGTAGAATTCTGAGGAAAAAAATGAATTTAATCCATTTTGGAATAAGGCTGTAACATAACAAAATGTGAAAAAAGTGATGTGCTGTTAATACTTTCCGGATGCACTGTATATGTAGATATGAGTTTGCAAACTGTTGAATTTGCCACCATGCTGTCTTCATGGCTATGTAGTTAGCTAACTTTAAAGGTCTGATGCCCAAGTCTGATGGGACCCAAAACAGTATCAGATTTTGGTTTTCATGTACAATTTCAACCTTAAAATGGATTTGGGTTTGTTTCCTAATAAGCAAAACTAAAGTATAATTCATTTCTGCTTTACATTTATCTTTATCAGAAGAAATGTGTAATTAATTGTATGCTTGCTTGCTCCTTTGTTCCTCTTATGTAACAAACAGAGCTGTTTATAGTGGATGAAATAAAATGCACTCATGGTCTTCTGTACCTTGTTAGGATGTAGGTTGGCTACTGTTTAGTATCTCATATGAGAATATTATCATTTTTGTTTTGTTTTCGCTCTTGATAAACCTTAATACACAACACATAATATATTATCACATATGGGTGTCTGGGGACCACCTTCCTGGCTCTGACAAGGTAAGCAATACCTAAGAAATAGCTAACACTATCTTCTCCTTTCATCCCCACAGACAAGAAAAAGAGCCCAAGAGGACTGACTGACTCCACCACCCTGCCGAAAAACTCCGCCCCCTTCGGTCCTCAGAGAATAAAAACGGCTCATTCCCAGAAGGTGGCGTCAGGAGCTAACCTGACAAACACAGAAGACAAAGCTCCTATGATTCAATAGCACAGCTATTCTAGACCCTCAGACTTTTTTGTTTCGGCCGTTGTCTTTTTAGTTTTCGATTAAATGGGACTACCAGGGTGGTACCCAAACCTTTTTTCTGCATCTCTATCTTGTCTACCTACCTGGTCGCTTCTTACAATATAAGCATAACAGCATGTCCTTGTGTCCATTGGTATTAAAGCTGTAATAATGGATGGGTGCACAGCGCTTACATTGCGTAAACACAACAGATGGATGAGAAAATGGATAAAATCTTGAAATCTAACACTCTTCCATGCATATTTGAAACTTGTATGCTTAAATGCTTGTTATATATATGAGGGAAGACTCAAAATTGCCTGGAAAAGCATGGAAATAGGGTGTAGTTATTGAATAGGTTACTATGTGTGGTATGCCTACAGTTTAATCAGTGCACCGAGTAGGCACATGCGGATTTGATCTTTGACACTAGCATGTTGTTTAAAGCACATATTACAAAACTATCTAAAACGTGTTTTTTTCCAATCTTAAAAATGTTGGAAGATTAAGGCCTTATCTAAATATGACAGATACTGAGAAATTAATTCATGCATTTACTTCTAGTAAGATTGACTACTACAATGCAGTAGTCAATGGATGTTCAAATTGTTCTTTCAGTTCATTCTAAATGCCACTGAATTATTACAAGAACAAGAAAATATGACCACATAACTCCATTTCTTAAGTCCTTACACTGGCTCCCAGTTATGTTTAGGGCTGATTTCAAAATACTCCTTTTAACATGTAAAGCTTTAAATGGCCAAAGCCATATTTACCTCTCTGAACTTACCATTATATACAAACCTGAGCGTACATTAAGGTCTCAAGATGCTGGTCTGCTTATGATTCCAGGGATTAATAAAACAAAACTGGAAGGTCAAGCTTTTAGTTACAGGACCCCAAAGTTGTGGAATTATCTGCCTGTTTATAGAAGACATGCCTCATCAGTCTCATGCTGAAAACTCACTTTAGTCTAGCATACCCTGACTAGAGCTACTGAGTATCCATGTTAGTCATTTGCACAAAAACATAAGTAATATAATATTGAAAAATCATTAGTAACCCTCCTCTATTCTGTTTTTTTTTCTTGGTGCCCCGCTGTGGTGCCACTGCTCTACTGCTTTGCTGTTCTCCTTCACCTGAAATACTGGGAGCCATAGAAACATCATATTGAAAGATTCGGCCATCAGATTGGATGGCCAGCGCAGGCTCCACCACAGAATATTGGTGGAGATGGGTGGCCAGTTGGCCGAGGTCTCCAGGATTGTGACTGTGCGTAACTTTGTCTATTATAACTGACCATGGAACCCAGCAGTTTATTTTTCTCCAGGGATGTTGTCGACTGGGGAGTTTTTGTTTTAGTCCAACAATTAATTAATGGATGGGTACTGCTGGTTTCCATTTCCATTTATCAGTTTCAAATTACTTAGTTTTCCTGTGTGTTTAAGCAAATTTCTATTTTTACATGTATTTGTAATTAATAATTTGTAACATTTACACTTATAGTTTTCTTGAGAACTTGTCACATCGCCTTGTTTTTGGGCAGCAGTAAATTTTATTGGCATAAGTTAACCAATCAGGTTTCAGAATTGTAGCTATGCATTTTTTTTCCTTAATTTTCATTTTTTACACTGAAGAGACCCCCATCCACCCCAACCCCCAATTACTATATCACATAGCCATTCTCTAGTCACATTTTGGGTAAGCATATAGGGAGAGGCATTCGGCTTTATTTAGAAATTTTGTAATACATTTGATCATAAGGCAGTATATGCATATGAATTCAAATGAGGCTTGATAATGTTGCAAATCTGTAGGATATACTAAGAAAAATAAATACAAAATCATTCATTGATTAACATATTCTGGGGGTCCAAAGGCTATTCTGACAATTGATGAAAGGCAGAAATCGGATATAATTTCCCTTAAAACTGTGACATAAATAGCCACACTTTTTAAATTGGACATTAATTCTTTTTTTTTCTTTCCTTAAAAAAGTACTCAATTTATTTTATAATAGTATAATGACATTCACTGTATACAGATTTATAACTGAATCAAACTCACAACTGTAATTTGAAAATAGATGTATTTAAATATTTACATGTTCCAAATCACTTTGGTTTAGGAGATGTTGCATGGTATGACCACCAGAGGGTAGCATTGCTCCATCAGTTCAATCCATCAGCACTCACAAAGATGAGTGGTTTTTTTTTTTAGCAAGGTGATTGAGGAAGACTTTCATTTGTCTAAAGCAACTGGTTATCGACCCTTTATTTATTCTGCCTTACAAGTTTGCATCGATAAATAATATTTAAACATTTTCAACCAGCGACACAAATTGAAAAAATAAACCACAGAAAACAATTTTAAACATTTTTGCCCGTCAACACCTTTCATCACCTGAAACACTCAGGGAGCCGGCAGAGAGCAGTAGCACAACGTTGCAGAAATAATTCAGTAATAAAGAAAAAGAAACATTCTCCATAAGGCATCAAAAAGATGTATCTGCTGTGCTTATATTAGTCAGGGGTTCAAATGCATTTTGTGTCTCGAGTGTGGTTCACTATGGTAACATCTGCTCCAGATCACAAATGCCTCAGGGAGATGACTGGGTGTTTACAAGCACCAGTGATTGAGACAGGGAGACACAGAGACAGTACAGCTAGAGTCAGTGAAGTTGGGGAGCTGAAACAAATGGATACAAATAAAATATAGATAATTAAATATTAAATGCCATTGTTTTACTACTACTTTTTAAAGCCAATGCCAATGAGTGGATTTCTGGTGTCCTAAATGACTGAAGTGTCACTATGTCTCTTTTTACAAGTACACTGTTATCAGGGCAATGCCAGGTAGGCGATAAACAACATCCTGTAGAGCCAACGGCCAGCTTGAGTCAGGATACGCCACATGTGTCACATCACATACATTTGACAGCTCAGCACTGCTCTTGGACCAACATCACTCTGGCATTTACATTTGATTGGCAACACGGTGGCCCCCTAGTGGTTCAAGTGCTGTACAGCATAAAGTTGCCAGGTCAATTTCTGCACCAGATTCCCTGGATTACCCTGAGAAAAAAAATAATTTAATCATCCTGCACTCAATCTGTAGAAATAAAAGATGACATTTTACTTACAGTATGCATTCATCTATCTAATCATTTTCTGGGCCTGCTTTCTCCACTATATTATTGCAGGATGTTTCGTATCTTGATAGCTGAAGGCTGAATGGGATGTCAGTCCACTGCATAACATATTCACTCACATACACACAATATTTACAGCCAATGTTCACAATTTTTGGAATATGGAAGGTAACCAAAATACCCATTTAAACTGTGGATATGTGTACCAGCAAGCAAATCCACTACATTGGAATTCTTTTTTATGCCTGTTCACTCAGTAGAAATGAAGTTCCAGCTCTCATTCTCACCCATGGTGGAAATGTTCAAGTTGGCAAAGTGCGGGGTAATAGTGATGTTCAGAGACTCTAATGATGACCTGGGGATAACAATGAGAGCAGGCCGCCAGTGGTCAGTGACACTATGGTGACATATGAGAAATTAATTCATGCATTTATCTCTAGTAGGATTGACTACTGCAATGCGGTGTTCACTGGATGTTCAAACTGTTCTTTATACAGCCTCCAGTTAATCCAAAATGCTGCTGCAAGAATTATTACAAGAACAAGAAAATATGAACACATAACTCCAGTTCTTAAATCCTTACACTGGCTCCCATTTAAGTTTAGGGCAGATTTCAAAATCCTCCTTTTAACATATAAACCATTAAATGGCCAAGGTCCGGCTTACTTGTCTGAACTTATCATAACTTACAAACCAGAGCGCACATTAAGATCTCAAGATGCCGGTCTGCTTATGATTCCAAGGATTAATAAAATAACAGTGGGAGGTCAAGCTTTTAGTTACAGGGCCCCTAAACTGTGGAATGGTCTGCCTGCTACTATAAGAGATGCCCCTTCGGTCTCAGCTTTTAAATCCCGGCTGAAGACTCACTACTTCAGTTTAGCACACCCTGACTAGAGCTGCTGATTAACTGTACAGACTGCATCTCTGTTGTTAGTCATTAGCACTAAAACATAAGTAACATGATAGTTAGAATTTGTTACTAACCCTCACCTATTCTGTTTCTCTTCTTGGTACTCAAATGTGGTACTTAGTGCCATGGCCCACCTGTCAAGTTGTTTTGCCTGCCTAAGGTAAAGTCATCCCTGATGGAGGATCACAGGAATCGTGGGGTAGAGGGGTCCTTTCATCGGATTGGCTGGCCCAACACTGTTTCAGCTGTGGAATGGCCAAATGGGGGAGGCAGCTTGATGGCTGAGGTCTCCAGGACTCTAAACAAATCCAAATCTTATTACTTGATATCATCTACTGTTAAATTCTGCTCTGTACTTGTAAAATTTTTATTTTTATACTGAATTGAGGATTTGTTCTGTTCTGTGTATTGTATTGTATTGACCCCCTTTTTTTGACACCCACTTCCTACCTGGAAAGGAGTCTCTTTGTGAACTGCCTTTCCCAAGGTTTCTTCCATTTTTTTCCCTACAAGGGTTTTTCTTTGGGAGTTTTTTCTTGTCTTCTTAAAGAGTCAAGGCTGGGGGGCTGTCAAGAGGCAGGGCCTGTTAGAGCCCATTGTGGCACTTCTTGTGTGATTTTGGGGTATACAAAAATAAATTGTATTGTATTGTATTGTATATGCTAAAAATGCACTGAAGTTAAAGTACATCATGCATGGGAAGAGAATGGCTTGGAACCTCCTGCAATGGGGGAAAGCAGATGCAGGTGAAAGATGAGACATGGTCCAGGCCAAAATACAACACTTGGAAGAGGAAGCCCAGAGAACAACAGCAGCTGAGCTGGCATCCCAGGGAGCATGGATCAAGACGGATCTCTGGAAGAGGAAAGTCTCATCAGCTGGACTGTGGAGTCTGGAGCTGTTTCAGATTGCCTTTCTGTTAACGTCAGTGTATGATATACTTCCATCAACAGCAAACCTGCAATGTTGGGGCACTTAGTGAAAACCCACTGTGCAAGGTATGTGGGATGAAAGGCAGCCTAGCACATATCATGGCAGGCCGTGATGCTGCAAGTGCTCTCAAAGGAGATACAGGTGGTGGCACCACCAAATGCTCGTAATTCTAGCAGGCATTGTGCAGCAGGTGAGAAGGAAGCCTCAGTGAACCCTTAGGGCACAAGTATGATGAATCTAATTCAACAGCGTAAGGCAAAAGCCATCTACTGCAGGAGAGACAAAAATCAACATCCTCCAGAAGGCACAAGGTTGGCAGATGATAATGGACCTGTGAAGGATGCTGCAGTTGTCCCTGTTTTCCTAAATTCACTAAAGCATGATATTGTGTATTTGGTCAGAGCAGGTGAAGAAGGCCATCATGGTCAAACTAACTGTCCTGTGTGAAAATGGGAGTAATGAAACCCAATGAGAAAAAAGCCCCAAGTAACAGGACTTGGTCTAGAAGTGCAGGGATAAAGGGTGGCAAGCATGGCTGTTCAGTGTAGAGGGTACCCTCTCTAGGTGGGCTATAGAGGTGGGTGAAAAATATTGTGTTTTTTTCCTACCACAGCAAAACTCACAGGATAAGATGGAGTCATTTCTTGAGTACTTAAGGCCTGTTTTGATCAACTTTGTGATGTCCTCTGTCACCTGTTCAGTCTGTCAGTAAAGTTCCAGAAAGTGCCACCGCTGTTGAAAACATCCTGCATTGTTTATGTCTGAAAGAAGGCAGGTGCCTCTTCACTTATTGACTACAGACCAGTGATCCATGAAGACTTTCCAGATGATGGTTCCACCATAGTTTGCCTATCAGACAAATATTGGAGTTGAAGATACAATTATATATCTACTCCACAAAGCTTACTCTCACCAACACTGACGTTTTTCGATTTCTCCGGGGTCTTCAATACCATCCTTTAGATAAGGTAAGTTCGGGGATGTGCAGATGGATGAGCCTATGGTGTCATTGATAACGAACTATCTGTCAAGCAGTTTCTGAGACTCGAGGACTGTGTGAGTAACACCGGAGCACCACAAGGAACAGGCCTGTCACTGTTTCTCTTCACTCTCTACACCTCTGACTACAAATACAACACCAGATAATGTCACTTGAAGAAATTCTCTGATGATTCTGCACTAATTTGATGTATTGAATGGAATGATGGGATAGAACAGATAAGTCATGTGGAGAACTTTGAGATCTGTCTGCAACATAACCTCAAGCAAACCAACTATTTTCTTATTGATTTTCATACCACCAAAGAGCCTCTAAGTCTGGTTACTATTAAGGACAGGGGAGGGCAATGTTGGTCCTGGAGGGCTGTGGTGGCTGTAGATTTTTATTAATTTAACCCAATTGCTTAAATAGAAACCAATCCTTACTAATCTCTGACGTTGTTTAATTTTATGGCTTGTTAGTCAGTAAATGCTAGGTTCTTATATCGTAGATTTTTTCCTTTCCAAGGATATAATTCAAATGATTTGAAGTCTAAAACAGATAATTATCAGTGTGTCACATTTTTCTCTTAAGTGTTTTATTAAGCCAAATAGTGCATGATGAATCCACAGAGGTGTAGACGAGAGCAAGTTAGATGAGAGCTGCTGGCTCCTTTATCATTTGCATCATATTGCTAACATGGAGTCATTAAAAACAATGAATGCAGCTGTTTAAGATTAAAATAAGCAACTAAGGGTGTGGAACCTTAATTAGCGAGACCACTAAAATGAAGCATCGTAAGTAATAATTGACTTCTCATTAAGAAACTGGGTTGGAATAAAAACCAGCAGCCACTGCGGCCCTCCAGGACCGATGTTGTCCACCCCTGATTTATGGAGTGGATGTGCAGCGGTGCATTATCACAAGCACTTGGAGTTTCTACATTATGGACATCACTTCAAGAGAAGCCCACTGAATCCACAAGCTAATTTAAAAGGCAAGCTCAGTTATGGGACACACTTTGGACCCCCTGGGGTTAGTCGCTGACGAGAGAAACTTGATGAACAATATGGAACATACAGTACTCTGACTATCACACTGCAATGGAAAGTTGAATTTCAACTTGGTCATTTAATTAATTATAGCTTTACCTTCAGCAATATTGGTAATTAATTAAATAATTCAGACCTTTTTCTGTTGTAGGAGGAAGTCTCTGGCCTTTAGACTTATATCAAAGTAACTGAAGCAAGCTCATTTTAAGAAACAGAATGATACAATTGATTGATAAGCACAAGGATTACAGTATAGAAATATGAAAATTGCATATCTATATTGACATGAAAGACTAAACACAGACACACGAGACAGACAAATATACAGTTAGGTCCATAAATATTTGGACAGAGACAACTTTTTTCTACTTCAACTTTTTTCTTTTGTACATCACCACAATGAATTTTAAATGAAACAACTCTGATGCAGTTGAAGTGCAGACTTTCAGCTTTAATTCAGTGGGGTGAACAAAACAATTGCATAAAAATGTGAGGCAACTAAAGCATTTTTTTCACACAATCCCTTCATTTCAGGAGCTCAAAATTAATTGGACAATTGACTCAAAGGCTATTTCATGGGCAGGTGTGTGCAAGTCCGTCTTTATGTCCTTATCAATTAAGCAGATAAAAGGCCTGGAGTTGATTTGAGGTGTGGTGCTTGCATGTGGAAGATTTTGCTGTGAACAGACAACATGCGGTCAAAGGAGCTCTCCATGCAGGTGAAAGAAGCCATCCTTAAGCTGAGAAAACAGAAAAAACCCATCCGAGAAATTGCTACAATATTACAAGTGGCAAAATCTACAGTTTGGTACATCCTGAGAAAGAAAGCAAGCACTGGTGAACTCAGGAATGCAAAAAGACCTGGACGTCAATGGAAGACAACATTGGTGGATGATTGCAGAATCATTTCCATGGTGAAGAGAAACCCCTTCACAACAGCCAACCAAGTGAACAACACTCTCCAGGGGGTAGGCGTATCGATATCCAAGTCTACCATAAAGAGAAGACTGCATGAAAGTAAATACAGAGGGTGCACTGCAAGGTGCAAGGCACTCATAAGCCTCAAGAATAGAAAGGCTAGATCGGACTTTGCTAAAGAACATCTAAAAAAGCCAGCACAGTTCTGGAAAAAAACATTCTTTGGACAGATGAAACCAAGATCACCCTCTACCAGAATGATGGCAAGAAAAAAGTATGGAGAAGGCGTGGGAACAGCTCATTATCCAAAGCATAGCACATCATCTGTAAAACACGGTGGAGGCAGTGTGATGGCTTGGGCGTGCATGGCTGCCAGTGGCACTGGGACACTAGTGTTTATTGATGATGTGACACAGGACAGAAGCAGCTGAATGAATTCTGAGGTGTTCAGAGACATAGTGTCTGCTCAAATCCAGCTAAATGCAGTCAAATTGATTGGGCGGCGTTTCACGATACAGATGGACAATGACCCAATACATACAGCCAAAGCAACCCAGGAGTTTATTAAAGCAAAGAAGTGGAAAATTGTTGAACAGCCAAGTTAGTGACCTGATCTTAACCCAATTGAGCAGGCATTTCACTTGTTGAAGACTAAACTTCAGACAGAAAGGCCCACAAACAAACAGCAACTGAAAGCCGCTGCAGTAAAGGCCTGGCAGAGCATTGAAAAGAAGGAAACCCAACATCTGGTGATGTCCAGGAGGTCAAGAATTCAGGCTGTCATTACCAGCAAAGGGTTTTCAACCAAGTAATAGAAATGAACATTTGATTTCCAGTTATTTAATTTGTCCAATTACTTTTGAGCCCCTGAAATGAAGGGATTGTGTTCAAGAAATGCTTTAGTTGCCTCACATTTTTATGCAATCGTTTTGTTCACCCCACTGAATTAAAGCTGAAAGTCTGCACTTCAACTGCACCTGAGTTGTTTCATTTAAAATTCATTGTGGTAATGTCCATCCATCCATTGTCCAACCCACTGAATCCGAACACAGGGTCACGGAGGTCTGCTGGAGCCAATCCCAGCCAACACTGGGCACAAGGCAGGAACCAATCCCAGGCAGGGTGCCAACACAATTGTGGTAATGTACAGAACCAAAATGAGAAAAAAGTTGTCTCTGTCCAAATATTTATGGACCTAACTGTATAACATGGAAACAGCTGGCTGTTTACTGGATATTTAGAGTTCTGCTTTATCTTGGCACTGGCCTTTAAAAGTGATGTCCAATGTTATGTGGAGACTGATGTTATTGTTGCTTTGTTCTTGTTCCAGGTTCAAGTGGAGGATTATCCAAAATATCCATGAGAAGTTTCAGTATATTTCTTTACGGGGTGTTTGCCATGGCTATAACAATGTTGATTCTTGTGAAAGTATGGCTGTGGATCATATAATGTTAAATAAATGTGTCTGTTATCTGGATTAACTTCCATTCAGTTTGTGTGTCTCGGTCGTTCCATCTTGGTAATGTATGATTCTTCTATGAATTGGCAACAACAGGTTAGTGCAATATCCTACTTTATTGTATTTTCTTCTTCTTCTCCTACAATTTTGAATATTATTATTAATATTATCTTTACAGAAAAGCCTTGGCGATGGTATTAGAAAACTACAAAACATTGTCATGAATGCCAAATTCCAGCTCAATGGATGTAAAATCGTGACATCATTCATTCTCAAATGTGGCCTCCTACATTTCACTGGGAGTGAGAGTAGGATACTGCATAGCTACTGTACTTCTCATGTCCTGCTATGGGGAAGGACAAATTCTTATCTTTAGTCAGACTTTTAGTCCAATTCCTAGGAGTAATTCTAAGACGGTTGATGAATACGAACACAGCGCCGTCATTTTACTATCCTAGCCTAGAGCTTTCACATTGCATCTGATTAATTACTTACAATGAAAAAGGCAATTTGGTATTTCTTGGTTTTACTGGCAACCCAGATGGTCACAACTGATTTATTATTAATTGTCAAATCATTTACATCCTTTGTATCCTAAAAGTTTACTTCTGTGTGTTTTACATTGTTACCTTGAAATGAACTTTGGTTTGTTTTGAGGAGTGCCTGGTGATGGTTTGCTTTCTTAAAGGGGCTATATAAAGAATCCTTGTTAATTGAATTCTATTGCCATTACAAATGAGATCATTCATTATATCACGATTAAAATGAAGTAATTTATGGCGATAGTTTACTCTTTATGCATCAGTCAGATAAGCCGATGCATTCCAAACAACAAAGAACGGAAATAATTCAAAATGAAAAGTTACAGATTCTACCTTTTGGCAGTGGAAACTGCCAGGATTAATAATAAAATGTGATTTACTCAAACTGGCAGGCACCTGTGTAAAACTGTCACGTTTAGGGAAAACAAATTGAACATCCTGAACATTATTGTGCTTTGGCACTCTTTCTTTCACTCCTGGCAATATGACATACATATTGATAGCTTTCTGATTAAGCAAATCAAATTTTTCAGTTGTGTTATTTGTGAAACATAATCATAATAATGTTTACAGGCAATACAAAGGCAGATGATGAAACCTACAATGTTTTATATTAAAGCATCAAAAAATATTATGAGAAACATTGCTACTATATCGACAATCACTGTAGACAGTGAAACAAAGTGATCAGAATCTGACAAACTTTGAAATAAAATGGCTTTCTTGATTCTATCGAGGTTTATGCTAAGGCAGAAAGCACAAAGAAGGGTAGCCAGAAAATGGAGTGTCCATTTCCTCCATGAGGTGCCGGTCAAGCTACTACACAAAAAGGAAACGAATTGTGTGAATATATATGTATATATATATAGTGGTTTGGTTGTAAATATTCATCCTCTATTCTTTACAAAAAAGAAAAGTTCAAAATGGGCAAGTAGGAACACCACTGCTGGACCCACTAGGCAGATCATTTCAGTTCTTGTTAGGTGCAGATTCACTTACATTGGGCAACAAAGATTGAGTTTCCTGATCATTTTTGGGTATGAATCTTGACCTGCTGATCACAAATGTCACCTTTAATTTTTTTATTATGTACCAATTTTTTGCAAACACCTGTTTTTATGATTTCCTCTCATATGCATTACAGAGTACTGAGACCCCTTCACTGTTTGCACATTTTGTTATGTTGCACCCTTGTGCTAAAATCACTTAAATACATTTTTTCCCTCATCAGGTTACATCTACTTCCTCATAATAACAAAGTAAAATTTTGGTAATTTTTGCAAATGTTCACAAATATTCAAACGCTTTACTCACTTCTTCTTTTGACTGCTCCCGTTATGGGTTGCCAAAGCAGATCATCTTCTTCCATATCTTTCTGTCCTCTGCCTCTTGTTCTGTTACACCCATCACTTGCATGTCCCCACTCACCACATTCATAAACCTTATCTTAGGCCTTCCTCTTTTCCTCTTCCCTGGCAGCTCTATTCTTAACATCCTTCTCCCAATATACCCAGCATCTCTCCTCTGCACTTGTCCAAACTAACACAATCTCGCCTCTCTGACTTTGTCTCCCAAAGCCTCTCTAACTTGAGCTGACCCTCTAATGTCCTCATTTCTAATCCTGTCCATCCTCATCACTCCCAGTGCAAATCTTAGCATCTTTAACTCTGCCACCTCCAGCTCTGTCTCCTGCTTTCTGGTCAGTGCCACGGTCTCCAACCCATATAACATAGCTGGTCTCACTACCATCCTGTAGACCTTCCCTTTCACTCTTGCTGATACCTGTCTGTCACAAATCACTCCTGACACTCTTCTCCACCCACTCCACCCTGCCTGCACTCTCTTCTTCATGTCTCTTCCACAATCCCCATTACTCTGTACCATTGATCACCAAGTATTTAAACTCATCCACCTTCGCCAGCTCTACTCCTTGCATCCTCACCATTCCACTGACCTCCCTCTCATTCACACACGTGTTCTGTCTTGTTCCTACTGACCTTCATTCCTTTCCTCTCTAGAGCATATCTCCACCTCTCCAGGGTCTCCTCAACCTGCTCCCTACTCTCACTACAGATCATAATGTCATCAGCAAACATCATAGTCCATGGGGACTCCTGTCTAATCTTGTCTGTCAACCTTTGCAAATAAGAAAGGGCTCATGGTGATGGAAGTATGCAGGCACTTTACTCACTACTTATTTGAAACCCATTTGGCAGAGATCACAGTCTGGACTCTTCTTGGGTTTGATGGAACAACCATCACACACCTGGATATGGATGTCAAGATTAAGGATGGCATTTTTGTTGGTCCACACATAATATACATTATCAATTACAGGCAGTTCAAAAGATCTGCTAGTGTGGTTGGAGGCATTCAAGAATATTACGAAAATTTTTCTTGACAACTACAGAGCACCAAAGTAAGTCCAGCTGGTTGACAACATGCTTCAAGAGTACAAAACCATGAAGTGCAGCATGTCGCTAAAGATTAATATTCTGAATTTACACTGGGACTTCCTGTGACGGTGAGTGTCTGGCTCCATGCTCCCTGTTCTCATTTTGGGAGCCTTTTGAACCCGACACTGTCGATAACGTAAACTGATGAACATGGCAGATGGGGACAAAACACTCCAGGCAATGGGATGGTGCAAGTGTCCAAGTGCTTTTATTAAACAATAAACAAAATCATAGTAGTTTGCATCCAAAAATAGTGTGCTTCTAATAAAGGTTCAATAAATAATCCATAAAAACAGTAAAAAAAAAGAGTTTCAAAAGAAGACTAAAATCAATGTCACAGCAGGCGGGTTTTTATTTTTCTCCCGACTTGGACAAGTCCAACACTACACTCTCTTCATCTCCCCAGCTCACCCATAACTCACATAACTGGTGGAGACTTCAGCAGCCACAGTCCTCTCCATCCGGACCTCTGTCTTGGCTGCCTCCGTTGGCATCTATCAGACCGCTCAAGGTTGGTTGTCCTTCCGTCTTCCTTCACGCACGCACGTCCCTCGGATCCCTTGGGAGGATGGCACCTCGATTGTATTTGTTCTTCAAAGAACAGTCAGTGGGCATGATCCACTCCTAGAGCACCAAATCCTTGCTACTACATGGGGCAAATGACCATGCTACCTTTCACCATACTGGCTGGCTGCTGTTCTCACAACTCTTTTGCCCCGTTTCTTCCCTGTTCTTCCTTTTTTCCTGTGCTGGCCCATACATGTACGGCTCCGTGGGTGCAGCGTCTCAATCACTCACCACAGGAAGCCGATGAAGCAATTGAGAAAGATTGCACCCTCACATGCAGGTGCCTCTCGTCCCAATTACTTCACCAACTCCCTACAGCTGTGTGAGTGTGTCCATGGAGACTGACACGGCCAATGGATTATTTAAGAAAATAGCCGTAAACATGCTATACCACACTTCCTCCATGCTAATCTTGGTGCAGTCAATGACAAACACAGTGAAAGGTTTCATCAAGACATTGCAATGATGGAAAAGTGGAGTCAGGGCAAGTGGGATCCATGAATGCTGGTCAACTATTTTTGGACACTGAAACAAGATGCAAAATAAATACAAATGAAAATTAACAGCAAAACATTTTAGCCTGCAGTGGCCTTGCGCCCTGTGTTAGCTGGGATTGGCTCCAGCAGACCCCCGTGACCTTGTGTTAGGATATTGCGGGTTGGATAATGACTGACTGACTGACATTTTTAGCTTAACTGAGTTATTGTGATTTGTTAGACTCCTTAGCAATCAGATAGATAGATAGATAGATAGATAGATAGATAGATAGATAGATAGATAGATAGATAGATAGATAGATAGATAGATAGATAGACTTCATGGTGAGTAATTTGTTGGCTGGAAGTCCTCAGTGTTGGTATGTCAGAGAGAGGATGTGCACCATTGTTCATAATGGCACTCAGTTTTGTTTTAATTCTCCCCATTGGTGTGGTGAAAGTCAATAACCGGCTCCTTAGTTTTGCTGATGTTAAGATGCAGACAATTCTCTTTGCACCAAAAAGCAAAGTTCTCCTCCTTACTCCTCTCCTCTGTCTCATCCCCTTCATCAGTACGCACCAGAAGAGCAGAATCATCTGATAATTTCTGCAAGTGACATGACAGCTGCCAGCTTTGTCCAGGTGAGAATAAGCCTTGTGGAGCAGACAGTTAATTGCCTCCACCACTCCAATCTTTGTCCGACAGGCAAACTGCAGTGGGTCTAGGTGGTCATATAGTCCAGGACCAGCCTATCAAAGCTTCTCTCTTCACGAAGTGTCACTGGTCTGATGTCATTAGGTGAAGAGGCGCGCCAGCCTTCTTTGGAATAGAAACAAAGCAGGATGTATTGAACAGCAGTAGCACTTTTTGAAGTCCTACAAATTAAACACACTAAATTCAATAAACGTTAACTTCATGTTTCTCCAAATTCCCTTGTGATATAGTCAATCTGGAATTATATTTATGTTCAGCTTGAAGCTATCTATCATAATCACAAAACATTTTTTACAGGAATCAAAAAAATTGTTCTCCAGTGTTATGAGCTCAGCATGTTATGCAATAATTATAAAAATAGTATGAAAAAAGGGACATAATGTTGAATCTTAAAGAGAGAAACAGCAAGAATAACATACAAAAATAGACACATACAAAAATCAAGTAATGGCTATTTCCAGACTGGAAAAAAAATCAGAAAAGAAGGTTACATGCCTAAACATTTGTCTTTAAACCTTTTGCAGTGGCTCGTTGAGGGAGTCCTTCGCAAATACCAATGGAGTAGATGCAGAAACTATTCAGACCCCTTAACTTTGTGCACACTTTTTTGTAAAAGGCTTTTGTGTTCACGTTGGACCTTTTACCTTCACTTAAACGTGTAAGAATAGAATGGGTATTTTTTTACAATTTATAAAAACTGCTTCACTTTAGAATACAATTTAATGTAGCAAATTGATATAGGCCAAAATCGTAAAAAAATAAGTTTGACTTGAAAAATACAGAATTTATCTTTTAATTTTCTCGACCTGCTTATTCCAAACATGATAACTGGAGTTTATTGCATGTCATGCATGCACATCTGAGGTCTGTCTTCCAGGCTCATCTGAGGTAAGCACTACCACTCCAAGACATGAGGGGGTGCGGTCACTGTACGTAAAATCTCCTTTTTCTCTCACACACCTCAGAACCTGCCTATGGCCTAACCCTAATCCTAATCCTACCCATAACCTTAATTTCTAATTCTGCCTCCCCGGCTCTCCCTCCACTGTAAAAGTGAGACACCCTCGGCAATGTATCTCATTGTCTCTGGTCTTCCTTTCTTCTACCACTTAAGTGCTTCTCCACTGTCATCTTAATTCTAGACTCTGGAGTCCAACATGGCATGACTTTAAGCCCATCAAGCAATTGCCTATGGTGTCAGGGTTAGTTACAACATTTCCCTAGGCCACTAAGCTACAGTGCCCACTGGTAGACCCTCAAAGCTGTGCATTGCCATGTTTTCCTCAGCTGTTAAACACCCAGGTCTCCTAGGCAGCTCTGATGCTGACATTGTTTAAGGAGGGTCCTCCTAGGACTGTGTGCCCACAGCAGCTCAGAGTTGTCCGTATCACCTAATACTCTTCAAGGGCTCCCAGCACAATTGAAGAGCATAATGTGCCTGGTGGTGTCTTTTCTTGTTTCCTTACAATAACAATGCCATGGCCTTCTTCACCCATGCTTTTAGCACTTTGCAGGACTCTCTTGTCCCTCTCCTACCATTTCAATCCCCTTGGGAATCCCCTTCTATAGGGGACAATCACAAATGTCCACACTCACTCATACTGGAATGGGCCAATTAAGTGCTGTCAATCAAAAAAAACATCTTATAGGGATTTAGGAAGTAAACCTGAGCACCTAGAGAAAATCCTGGAAAATATGCAACCTCTGCAGTGAGACTCTAGAGCTATGATGCCACTTACTGAAGTCCCATTCAGTGGTTATTTAACTGTGTTTCATTTCCCATTTCCTTGCTCATTTAAACACTTTGACGTGTGTAAAATTCTGAGCCAAGTGTGAAGAAGCAGATGCTAGCTGTTGCCAGAAGCACAGCTGTATCTAAGTGGAGGTGATAATCAAAAATTCCATTTCTGCGTTGATGTGTTCAGGCCAACATTCCAACAGAAGCCTGGCACTCCTGTGTAGGAAGCCAAACTTTGAATTACTTACTTACTTATGAAATATTTAACTAGAGTTATATATATATATAAATTTAAATAGAGTTAAATATATATATATTTAATGTGGCAGGCAGCTGGCGTTCATGCCCAGCCGGTACGCCCCTGCACACTATATTCAGGGGGAGCAGCCCTGGACAGTGCAATACCTCCCCCTGGATGCTAGATGGCCGCCCCCCTGGGGTGGAGCAGTGCCTCGGTTTCCAAAAGGGCTCCCTGGGAATTGGAGTTGGGTGCAGCCCTGTTGGGTCCCACAGGCACCGCCAGGGGGTGCTGTGTTTGGGACTCCTGAGTCCGTGTGGGCAGCAGATTCATCACACCCGGAAGTGCAGCCGGAACTCGGTGTTCAAGCACCTGGAGCACTTCCGGGTGAACTATAAAAGGAGCCAGCGGCCACCATTCTGTGGCCAGAGTCGGGTGGAGGAGGACAAGGTTGCCTGGGAGGAGTGGTGGTGCCAGACGAAGGGTTGGTTGTTTTGATTAAGTGCTTGGGACTGTGTATTGCCTGTGGGGTTCACGGGGAAGATGTGCCCCACGGGTGAAGAAAATTAAAAGTCTTGTGGGTTTGACACGTGCCTCTGTGTGAATCTGTGCTGGGTCGGGTGCCTATATAGCACCTTAATTAACTATATATATATATATATATATATATATATATATATATATATATATATATACACAGTATAAATTAATAATTTGGAAATCTTTTAAATTCAACTTTAGAATATTTTATAAATAAGGTGAAAAGGATGGGTGAGCTTGTTGGACTGAATAGTCTGTTTTTGCTAAAGTTGTAATGTTCTTATAAACATCTATAATGAATTGAACTCTGCTACAATAAAACTTTTATCATGATTATATACAGTATGACTATCATATTAGTTATTTTAATTTTGTTAAATTAACTTAATTAAAAGGACAAATTCCCCGCTGAGAACAAATACACTTCTATCTATCTATCTATCTATCTATCTATCTATCTATCTATCTATCTATCTATCTATCTATCTATCTATCTATCTATCTATCTATCTATCTATCTATCTATCTATCTATCTATCCTGCTGACTATACTAAAATTAATATCTATCTATCTATCTATCTATCTATCTATCTATCTATCTATCTATCTATCTATCTATCTATCTATCTATCTATCTATCTATCTATCTATCTATCTATTTGGCTTTTGTTATTCACTTTCCATTCATAAATTCGTTTAGTAAACAGACATTTCTTATTACTTTATACAGACTGTTTTTTTATTTAATTTAAGCTGTGCTATTAACATATGCAATTTCATAGGTAATAGTGATTGTGAAGGGCAGACTACCCGTAAATTCCTGACATGTCACACAAATCCAGTCAACTGAGACAAAAAATTAAAAAATAAAACAATGCAGAGTTCATAATCGGATTTATTTGGAACAAAATGACTGGATGTGAGTTATGTCAGCTATCACTTACACTCTTGTAATCCTCAATATCCACCTGAGCGAGTACCAAGAGTACTTTCCTGATTGAGTTACTCAGGAACAGAAGAGCACTAATAGGCACTCCATACATCATAAGTAGTGTTCTAAACAACTATAGAGTTTAGGGTTATAAAAAGGTTTAAAATATTGAAATATCCTAATCAGCAGAAAAAAGCTGAAATATGGTCGATAACCTGCTCTATCAGTTACAGAGTAGCTGGTATATCTCTCTATAATAAATGAAAATTGTGAGACAAGACGAGACTATTTCCAAGAGATTTTATCAAGTCCCGCCCTCCTCTCAACCATTTCCGGTTAACGGCCCACGCCCGCGGTCCTCTCCCCTCTTATTCATGTGAATGCTTTTGTCAGACACAGTTCTGCGCTCTCAGCTCTTATAAATTTTTAACATTTTCCTCACCTTAAGTTCCCAATAAAAGAAGACCAATTATGTCCAAATCTTATTGAAGAAGGGTTATCAACAGAAGAAATGAGTACACGGGCAATCCTAGCACTGAGAAATGATGAAGCCAGACGAATTAATGTGAAAATTGTCGTTCGGTTACATGGCAAATTGATTAAATGCGTATCAATACACTATGTTGAAACAGTTGGTGGTGATGGTGCGCAAGATGAAAACATCAACTTACAATATCTCGTAGACTATCTACAACCGTCGGGTCTTCCACTGGCCGAATTACTGTTGAAAGAAGAATTTATCATAATTTTATTGCATAATTTATGTATGAATGATGGGCTATGCAATAGAACAAGGTTAGCTGTATTCAAAATTGGTCAAACAATTCTAACAAGTAAAATTTTAACAAGCGACAAGAAAGGTAATGTAGTACATCTTCTACAGATAACATTAGACACCAAAGAGGATCTTGATATGCCATTCGTATTAAAATGTTTACAGTTTCCCGTTAGTATAGCTTTTGCTATGACAATTAATAAAGTCACAGGGACAAACATTCGAAAAAGTCAGTTTATTTATTAGAGAGGAACAAACAATATTCACTCATGGGCAGTTATATGTTGTGTTGTCACGATGTAAGTCCAAACACAGAATCAAAATTCAATGCAATATTAATGAAAAGTTAATTCCAAATCTTGTTTGTACTGAAGTTTTACAGTAAAAGTATAAGTTTAAAAAGTATTTGCGTGTTAATTTCAAAGCCAAACAGAACGAAAACATATAAGGAAACGAATACCTCTGATGCAACATGAAACAATTTTCTTTCAATTTATTACATTTTACTAGTTTTTGCTATTGTTAATTACTCAATGTAATGTAAAATAGTTAGTTCTATTAGGCATATGCAACAATTCCCATGAAAATAAAAATCTGTTTAAATTGCACATCCGCATCCCCATATGCAGAGACTGCGAAGTGGCTAGTGCATAGCGCCCGCACGGGAGTTGGAAAGCAAAGCGAGCGGTCTTTAAGTCTTTAAAAATATTGTGCAAAACATTGTCCAAGCTGAAACAATAAAATGCACTAACAATGATAGAAACGTTGCTTTATGCTTTGTTGTGATGTGCTGGGCCCTGATAACATCATTTCAGGAGAGGTCCACCGAATTAACAAGCTTATTAAACGGGCAGAATCAGTTACAGGACACACTCTGGACTTCCTGGAGATCGTAGTGAAGGAGAGAATAAAGTCAAAACTGAGTGCCATTATGAACACTGCTGCACATCCTCTCTCTGACACACCAACACTGAGGACTTCCAGCCAACAAATTACTTACCATGAAGTGTGTCAAGCTGCACTACTCGGGATCCTTTATACCAACAGCAATAGGCCTGTATAATGTCTCACTGGGACTGGCAAGTCAGACGTTTCCTTTCTTTTTCAATTTTTTCCCTTTCTAATCTTTCCAATGTGTGTAGAGCAAATACTGTGTGTATGTATATATATATTTACTTATCTCTTTATGTATTTATTTATTTAAAGAGCTCCTGTAAAATGGCAAATTTATCCCTGGGGATAAATAAAGTTCTGTCATCATCATCATCATCCTTATCATTTAAAGATGTATACCAGTTAATTTAAAGCTTTGTCAGATTAAATATTTTGTGATGTGACTTTTGCTTCCAAGTCATTTTTGGGTTTAAACCTGCTGAGACTCACCAGGTTATGTCACTTACAGAAATTCTTAGATGATTCTGCATTAATTAGGATAAATTGACAAGAGGTTTGAGACAGAGGAGAGGAGTCAGGGGGAGAACTTTGAGAACTGTCTGCAAATCAACATCAGCAAAACCAAAGAACTTGTTAGAGACTTTTGCTGCTCCAAAGATGCTGTTATTTAGTGAGTGGATGTAGAGGTGGTGCATTTCTACAAGTACTTGGGGGTCCACAGCAATGACAGGCTGGTCTGATCTAATAACACAGAGGAACTAGAGAAGAAAGGGCAGAGTAGGCTCTTTTTCCTTAAGGGACTGTGTTCCTTTTAATGTGAGAAGTGACATCCTTCACATGTTCTAACATTCTGTGATAGTTAGTGCGAATGTTCTGGCAAGATCACTTCAAGAGAGACCCACCAAATCAACAGTCTAATTAAAAAGGGATGCATTTTGGACTCCCTGAAGGTTGTAGCAAAGAAGAGAATTAAAACAAACCTCAGTGCCATTATGAACCATGCTGCACATCCTTTCTCTGTGACACACAAACACTGAGAACTTTCAGCCAACAAATTATTCATCAGATGTGTGTCAAGAAACGCAACTGGAGGTCCTTTATACCAACAGCAATACGTCTACAAAATGCCTCACTGGGGCTGCTAAGTCAGAAGTTTTTCTTACCTCTCTTTGCTACATTAATAGTGAGAACTTTCTGCCAATAAAGTGTGTAATGAAGTGCTACTGACAGTATTTATCTTTCTAATGCATTTTCTATCTATCTAACTATCTGTCCTCATATGTGAACAAAATGACAGCATTAGAAGATCAGTTCTCTTGAGCAAACTGATTTGTCTGATCAGGTCCAAAGTTTTGTGTCTGCATTGACAGCACTTTTATTACAAATACTGATGAGCGAAACAGACAAGTTTTAATTGGCAAACAGTTTTGCAAAACTGACACTAACATTTGTTAAATGCAAAACTCTATAAAGAGTATTTTTGGGGATTTAAGGGTTATTTTTGGGATGGTAACCAATAAATAGCACTCCCTGAAGACTTGTTCACACTTCCGTGGGTATCTGTTTTCTTTTCTGTATCTGCGTAAAGCATACAATCTGGTAAACTACACTGGAAAATTAGTTCTTCTTGTGTTTCTGCCTCTGGTAAACATCTCCAAGAGTGCTGTACATTTTTAAAAAAATGTGATATATTGCATATTTTCTACATGACGATGTACTAAAACACACCATTATGCACATTACAGTCTTTTCTCAACAGAAAAATTCACTACATAGAAAGTTGAATTCCCATTAACTGTTACCCAGCAACTGCCTTATTCTAGCTCTGGATATACACACCTCCAGTAAATTTTTTCATCTTTGTCAAGGAGATGTTTATTTGAATAGTGATGAAAGGCAAACTTATGTGGAATTAATGCATGAAAATGATTCCAGACAGGCACTTAATGCTTTTCTTCATTTGTGAATGGCTCAGTTGTCACTGGAAGCAAAACAAAAATGCATTTTTTGAGGTTTTTTTTCTGTCATCAATAATTCTGGGTAATTCCCATACAATCCCAATCTAGCTGAAGCTTATATAGGGAACAAGGCTATAACTATGTACCACATCTGAGCGCTCAACACATTTCTGATGGTGTGAATATCATGTGCAAGGCAAACAAAATGTTGAGTTTCATTGCAAATTCAATTTCATGTTAATTGTTTTCCTTAAAATTTGTTAGAAACAACACTCATATTGTAAGGTTTCTAAACTCTTTTTGGACTCCCACAAAATGGGATGACACGCAGAAGAGCGTCCTGAAGCGCGATCGCCAATTATGAATCAGTGGTTGCTTGTACTGTAAAGCTGTCCCTCTGTATCCATAGAGGATTGGTAATACCAAAATTCATGGTTGCTCAAGTCCCTTATATAAAATGTTGAATTATTTGCATACTAGTCATTTAGCCCGTTACAATAACGGGCGCTAGAACAGTACTGCATAAACATTAGCAGGAACAGTCTATATTAAATGGCAAGGGACTTTGACCTCATTCTTTTTGTTGGTCGTATTTTTCTTTGTCTTTCAGCCTTTCTTTTGTTGATGTTTACTTGCTGAGCTGACCGTTCTTCGTGGGCTGCTGCCGTGTATTGTGTGTCTTTAATTTTCTGTGACAGTAATACTGTCTTGTACGTCCGCTGGCTTGAACATCCATAATATACCTTTAATTTTCTCTGCCGGTAATACAAGCGTACGTGTCGGTAATGTGCCTTTAATCTCCTCTGACAGTAATACTGGCTTGTATGTGGCTGTAATATGCGTCACTGTATTGTGTACCTTTAATTTCCTCTCGCAGTAATACTGGTTTGTATTTCCGTAAAATGCTTGTAACTTTCTCTGACAGTAATATCGCGCATCGCACCGTGCCCCACGCATGCGCACTTCACCAGAAGACACACACGGACACCTGGACGCACACAGGGATTTTATTAAAGAGGATAAACTTACTGCTTCTCCCCGTATCTCCATGGGTTTCCTCTGGGTGCTCCGGTTTCCTCCCACAGTCCAAAGACATGCAGGTTAGGTGCATTGGTGATTCTAAATTGTCCCTAGTGTGCTTGGTGTGTGGGTGTGTGCGTATGTATGTGTGTCTGCGTGCATGCCCTGCGGTGGGCTGTCGCCCTGCCCAGGGTTTGTTTCCTGCCTTGCGCTTTGCGTTTACTGGGATTGGTTCCAGCAGACCCCCGTGACCTTGTAGTTAGGATATAGTGGGTTGGATAATGGATGGTTAAACTTACGCATATCGTCCCATATCATATCAATACTTACAATACTGTGAGGTTTCTGAACTCTAGCACCCCCGCCAACGGGACGACATGCCAAAGCGTGATTGCTGTGTCTGTAGAAGACAGTTTATCCTTTGCCGGGGCAACCACAGGCTCCCAGCGCGGCAGCGGCTTGCCACAAAAGCAAATCCGAGCCGACTGTGGTCATGCTATAATAAGCGGCTGTAGCCGATGGGTGATGCAAGGAACATTATAAATGCAGGGAACAGGATTACCTGGCCACTAACCTGGTCACGACCCTGCCTGATTGCTGTGTCAGTGTATCAGAGAGTGGTAGATCACACTCCAATAAATAACCGTGCTGTTCCTGTTTCATGCCGAATAAAGCTAGTTGTGCTAAAGTACTGAGACTCAGTCTCGTGTTTTGGGGTGCAAGACAGGGACACATGCGACACAATATAAACAAACAGAAATGCACATAAGGAAACTATACAGCACCCACAGATTCTAAAATGAATTCTAGTATGAAAAGACAATTAATTTACATGTATTTCTAAGCATGGCCGCTTCATGTCTGCTCAGAAATATGGATGACTTTAGTCTGGTAGTTTTGGTGCCATGAATTGCTGACCTTTACTGCTAGTGTGTGAGCTGCCTCGGAGGTATGAAGATGACTAGTTTGCACTAGCGAAAAACAGAGAAGTGCTGTGTGACTTGTGCTGAAGGTGCCTGGACTTCACACCTACTCAAATGCTGTCTATGTGGAAAATGCTTTACCTTGGAAAAAATGTCTATATAAATGGATAGAGATGTTCAAAAATAGTGGGAGAAGTGTAACAGAATCCAAATGCTCAAGGCAGCTGTCAACATCACGGTGTTGTGTTTATTCTGTGCATGATATGCATGTGTTTTAATTGTTTGCTCAGTCCTTTCCATGGCTATTAATTAGGTTCACCAAACCCTTTAAAACAACAGAGAGAATATTCAGAATTTGACTTTAGCCTGTTTTATATGGAGATGTTATCATCAGTTACCTACAGCCAGCACAACCAGCATTACTCCACTGGGAACTACAGGACAAAGACAGCTGGGAAACAGGGCTGAAGGGAGGTGTACATGTCAGGATAGGACCCCACAGTCCTGGCCAATGGTCATTTGCTGGATGATAAACTTGATCACATTAGAGCAAGACTGCCTTCACTTCTTCTTCTTCTTTTGGCTGCTCCCGTTAGGAGTTGCCACAGCGGATCATCTTCTTCCATACCTTTCTGTCCTCTGCATCTTGTTCTGTTACACCCATCACCTGCATGTCCTCTCTCCCATTCTCTTTACTTTCCTCCTCTCCTCCTGCCTTCCGGACACGTCTCCCCCCCTCGTCTTCTCCTTCTTCAACCCAATTTCCGCCAGCACCCTGTTGGCTAACAGTACTGGTGGCGGTCGTTGTTAACCTGGGACTCGACCAATCCGGTATGGAAATTTGTATTGTTGTCTGCATATTGATTTGGCAAAATTTTACACCGGATGCCCTTCCTGACGTAACCCTCCCCATTTATCTGGGCTTGGGACTGGCACAAAGAAACACACTGGTTTGTGCATCCCCTGTGGCTGGGTTTACTAGGAGACATCAAATACTGCCATGTTTTATGTTTCTCAGCAACTGCTGACATTATCAAAAGTGAGATCTCCTTCATATCTGTTTGGTTTTCTTCTAGACAACAATGCGATCAGAAAGACATGAAACAGAGACATTTTCTTTTGTCTCGTGCTTCTCAGATTTTTCTCCAGAGGAAAAAATCCCCTGATATTCTCATAAGTGTATCGTTTTGAGTTTCAGTGAAGAACTCAGCAAAGTCACACAATGGGCTTAAGATTATCCAAGTCGTGCCTTGATATTCATTTGAATTTGAAAAGTATTTGCATTGTGTGCTCAGTGATATATGGTGAAATGTATGGACAGTTGTTTCTGGTAATAAAAGACTGTATTATGATTACAAAACTGTAGTATTTCCTTCTGAAAAATACTGTTTGTCTATAGAAGAAAAGATGGGCAGTGTGGCATAGTATTTAAGACTCCAGACTTCAAACCCTGCAGTTGTAGGTTCAAATCCCACTTCTAACACCACTGTGTCATCACAAGCAAGTCACTTGGAACCACTAGAAAAATAAACGAAATGTAACATATGTTAAATGTTATAAGCCACCTTGGATAAAAGCATCAGTCTAATAATAAGTAAAAAAAAATGAAGCGTTGAAAGAGATTAAAATAAGACTATAAAGAGACCTCACAAAATACACCTTACTTTTCACACCAAATTCTCAATTTTGTCTTATTTTTACCTTAGTTGTATCTCATGTCTCCTTTTCTGTCTACAGCATTTTCTCCTAAGGAATTTTAAGAGAAACATCTGTGACAAAGCTGATTCCTAACTGAAACATAAAGGAGAATCTCATTTCTCAGTCACCAAAGATCAAAGGTTCAGCAGTAAAATTGTCCTATTGGTGGACCCAGTAAGACGGCTGGTCTGTTTACTGTTTGAACTGGAGAGAGTCGGCAGAAATAACAAGAAGATGTGGGGGGTATTTTTCGTATATGGATTACTCGTTTAGCCGGATGTAATTGTTGACGATTTGGCCTGATCCTGGATCTGTCGGTTTTTCAAAACTCTTGCTGGATGTGTTATCATAGCAACACATCCTAATCCTCAAACCTGCTCGGAGCAGGTTTGTTTGATGTAAACAAGGATTAGCTCACACACTTAATCAGTGTCCGTGCGTGGACTTCATTCAGTCATGACTTCGCCGTTCATGAATGAGCGACCAATTGATATCGGTACACAAAACATAAGAAGAGAATTTTATATAGAGAGGGGTTTGCGCGATCGGCAAGATCCTTTATTGCTCCCGGAGGAAATTCTTTTCAAAAGATACCGCTTTAGCTGAGGGGGAATATTGTACCTCAAAAATTTATTAGGACCTTATATTCGAAGTCAAACTCGGGCTCTCACAACCACACAGACAGTAGGCATTGCTTTGAGGTTTTTTGCAAGCTGCACTTTTTTATATACTATAGGTGATGCAAAAAATCTAACTAAAAGTGCAGTTTGCCAGGCAATTTGTAAAGTCTGCTTGGCACTGAAATAATTCCTTCGGGTTTTCATAGTGTTTCCTGGACACCTGCATGTGCAGACAAAAGAGGCGTTTCATGCCATTGCAGGTAGGTAATACACAGGCTAAAACACCCACAGTTCCATGAAGAATCTCACAATCAGCCTAACATTCTCATTACCAGGATTTCCAAATGTGATTGGGGCACATGGGACTGATCAGAGTGGAGTATGATCAATTATTATTTGGAAAATGTACCTCTCCTCCTGATGAATAATCAGACACAGTGTCTTCATCAAATATTTGACCTTTGTCAATATCTCGTTGGTCAGACACAGGTTCTAGGGATATGACATTCCCTGCAACTGACCAGAAAAAGAGGGCTATATGGAACATACCTATGGCACACATGGAGGACAAATTTATGCAATGACCATCCTTTACCTGAAATCAAGTGAGCACTGCATCCTGCCACTGGTTCTGAGGAGGAGCTTCCCCCTGGAATGCCCTCAAAAACAGGGTGATGGGCATTTTGCTAGAGAGCCAACTCTTCTGCAGGGGTTAGGTCTGGACCGCGTGGGCCTCCACCTGTTTTTTGCTTGTCTGCCTTCTTATTAGCTTTAAAATTAATGTTTTTTATATTATATATGATTCTTTATGTCAACAATTCTTTAAATAGTTATATACCAATATTTACCAGTTTGAAGTATATTCTTGTACTTCACTTTAACCTGTTCCCATGTTCTCCTTGTGCTCATGTTTGATCTGGAATTATGACATATTAAATAATAATTAATCTGACACATAGGAAATGAAACGCTGCTTTCAGTAAGTACAATGCACAGTACTTAGTGTTTAATTTGTCGGCCACTTTTTGCCAGCCGTCTTTTCTGGTTTGGGCTGCTTTTGCAGTGTTACCCCTTGTGCATATTAAATCTTGAAATTCTTCATGTCCTTCGAATAAAAGGTCTTGCTCCACTTGTGTGAAAAAAATGCGCCTGTTCTTTTGTCATTTTGTTGCAGCCAATCAAAGACTTGCTGATCGTGTTTTCTAGACTCAATATATATGGGCTTTTCACTCAGTGCGGGCACGCGCATTCATCTCGGATGATTAGATCCAGCTCGATTAATCTAATACACCACTGCGTTTGAAAAACCGACCTATCCCGGATGAGTGTCACCGGCATTAACTCATCCAAGATGAGGCATCTGATCTCGGATGATTTAAGCGACATACGGAAAATACCCCCATGGTGTGAATTTTATGTTAAACAAAGCCTGGCACACAAATGTTAAACTTAGTTTTAAAAAACTGCACTAAACTTATCAGGAATATATAACTTATAATAATACTTATAAAAACTTTTAATAATTTTTAATCTGGAATATTTAACTTTATGGATGGATAAAGTGCCGACCATTTTACCTTCTGAGAGATTTCTCCAATGTTTTTCTGACTAATGTTAATATCCCTTGTCAATAACATTTCTCTGAACTATGACAAATTTACATCTTGAGAAGTTATGTATTATGCTTAGGGACTTCAGCAGAACACATTTAGAGAATTTTACCCTAAATCTCATCAAATACTGCCATCCCATGAGGAGTGCTTGCAAAAATAATCTGCATATCTCTTACACAGGATCACCAGGAACATCCAAAATTTACTGAAGATTCACAATGTAATGCAGTTCTGGTCCACCAACAGAAAACAGGTACACAAAGCAATTACATTGGTTAAACATCAGCTTATAGATAGATGGGTTAGAAACTGAAAATTACCAGGAGTTGTGATGTATGTAAAATATGTCAAGGGTTATGGATGACAAACAAAAGTCTAAATTCTCTCTTGGGTGGTTTTCCTGCCCATTTTGTTAGGGATAACTTTCTGTGGAAGTACCTGCAGGACCACATGATGTATCATTCTGTGTTTCTCTGGATGACATTAGGCAGATTTTTTTTAACTAATATTAATTAAATCTTTAATTTGACATTGACAGAATCTTTAATCTCCACTTACTCCAAAAGGCAACAATTTGTTTTTGCAAAAAATAATGTGTGTTTTTGTTTTTTTCCTCCAACCATCATGGCAGATTTTTAAAATACAATGATGATTGCATTTTTTGAATGCAAAACTAATATAATCAAATAACTGAAATGCTAGAATTTTCACAACATGATGTGCCTCTCACCAGTGTTTAATTTCTTTAATTACACTATTGCCCATCTAAAAACACTCACACCTGATCACAAAATGGTAACCCTTCAAAAAACAAACTGGTGTTGTGATAGCAGATTCATAACATAAATAAAAATAACTCAAGCAATTAATATGAATTCTTTAGATTTCACAATTCTAGTTTAAATGCATATATTATTTAAAGACAAAAGAAAACTGAGTAGGGTGGCACGGTGGCACAGTGGGTAGCGCTGCTGCCTCACAGTTAGGAGACCTGGGTTTGCTTCCCGGGTCCTCCCTGTGTGGAGTTTGCATGTTCTCCCCGTGTCTGCTTGGGTTTCCTCCCACAGTCCAAAGACATGCAGGTTAGATGCATTGACGATCCTAAATTGTCCCTAGTGTGTGTGCTTGGTGTGTATACTATACTATATAATATAATTAACCCTGAGCCACTACAGACAACAGACCGGTGCACTCACTCCCATCAAGAGGAGATGCCTTGAGAGATGGTGCTGGGACAGACTCAATGTACAGTACATCCAGAAAGTATTCACAGCGCATCACTTTTTCCACATTTTGTTATGTTACAACCTTATTCCAAAATGGATTCAATTCATTTTTTTCCTCAGAATTCTACACACAACACCCCATAATGACAACGTGAAAAAAGTTTACTTGAGGTTTTTGCAAATTTATTAAAAATAAAAAAACTGAGAAATCCCATGTACATAAGTATTCACCGCCTTTGCTCAATACTTTGTCGATGCACCTTTGGCAGCAATTACAGCCTCAAGTCTTTTTGAATATGATGCCACAAGCTTGGCACACCTATCCTTGGCCAGTTTCGCCCATTCCTATTTGCAGCACCTCTCAAGCTCCATCAGGTTGGATGGGAAGCGTTGGTGCACAGCCATTTTAAGATCTCTCCAGAGATGTTCAATCGGATTCAAGTCTGGGCTCTGGCTGGGCCACTAAAGGACATTCACAGAGTTGACCTGAAGCCACTCCTTTGATATCTTGGCTGTGTGCTTAGGGTCGTTGTCCTGCTGAAAGATGAACCGTCGCCCCAGTCTGAGGTCAAGAGCGCTCTGGAGCAGGTTTTCATCCAGGATGTCTCTGTACATTGCTGCAGTCATCTTTCCCTTTATCCTGACTAGTCTCCCAGTCCCTGCCGCTGAAAAACATCCCCACAGCATGATGCTGCCACCACCACCACGCTTCACTGTAGGGATGGTATTTGCCTGGTGATGAGCGGTGCCAGGTTTCCTCCAAACGTGACCTGGCATTCACACCAAAGAGTTCAATCTTTGTCTCATCAGACCAGAGAATTTTCTTTCTCATGGTCTGAGAGTCCTTCAGGTGCCTTTTGGCAAACTCCAGGCGGGCTGCCGTGTGCCTTTTACTAAGGAGTGGCTTCCATCTGGCCATTCTACCATACAGGCCTGATTGGTGGATTGCTGCAGAGATGGTTGTCCTTCTGGAAGGTTCTCCTCTCTCCACAGAGGACCTCTGGAGCTCTGACAGAGTGACCATCGGGTTCTTGGTCACCAACCTGACTAAGGCCCTTCTTCCCCGATTGCTTAGTTTAGATGGCCGGCCAGCTCTAGGAAGAGTCCTGGTGGTTTCGAACTTCTTCCACTTACGGATGATGGAGGCCACTGTGCTCATTGGGACCTTCAAAGCAGCAGAAATTTTTCTGTAACCTTCCCCAGATTTGTGCCTCGAGACAATCCTGTCTCGGAGGTCTACAGACAATTCCTTTGACTTCATGCTTGGTTTGTGCTCTGACATGAACTGTCAACTGTGGGACCTTATATAGACAGGTGTGTGCCTTTCTAAATCATGTCCAGTCAACTGAATTTACCACAGGTGGACTCCAGTTAAACTGCAGAAACATCTCAAGGATGATCAGAGGAAACAGGATGCACCTGAGCTCAATTTTGAGCTTCATGGCAAAGGCTGTGAATACTTATGTACATGTGCTTTCTCAATTTTTTTATTTTTAATAAATTTGCAAAAATCTCAAGTAAACTTTTTTCATGTTGTCATTATGGGGTGTTGTGTGTAGAATTCTGAGGAAAAAAATGAATTTAATCCATTTTGGAATAAGGCTGTAACATAACAAAATGTGGAAAAAGTGATGCACTGTGAATACTTTCTGGATGCACTGTAGATGCCTGTTAAATGCAGGTACTGCTATGGAGTTTGCAGTGTGCTCTCCTTGCCAACTGTGAATTATTTTTTCAGATGCTACAGATTCTAAAGATTATTCTAGATTGGGTGTGTGCTTGAGTGAGGCCTCCGATGGACTGCAATCCATGGTTTGTTCAATCCTTCTGCTTAATTACATCGGATTAGGCTCCAGTGCCCATATTTATCAAGCACCTCATAATTACTCCTTTGAATTGAATAAAATGTCTGCCTAGGATAAAAGCTTGTGTGACGATTTGCTGTCAGTAAACCATCCAGCCCCAATTATCTTCACGGTGCTATGCTGGCTACAATAAAGTTTGTATCCATGACCACATGTGTGCTAATTCTGTGATCTTGCTTGATCTCACATCTGCGTACTCATCCACACTTGGGACAATGATCTTGATGTGCATGCCAGTTTGCATGATTATAGCTTGCTTCAACATTACATCACATGGAGTGTGGGGGAAATGTGTTCAATATGTGTGTTAGGTCACTTATTGTAAGGGTGTTCAAAGTTTGGTGCATAATTCCACAAATGACTGGTGGTGACATAGTCAAATCATCGCTATTGCAAAGCTGCATTTTCACCTTGGGCAAAAAACATAACATTACCAGCACTTTATTTTCATCTGACACTGCATGGCTTCTTTGAGTAGATGGAGCAATGACGTGATGTATAAGATTTGTTACACATATTATTCCATCACTGTTGAATTGATATACTTTATGAGTTCATTATTGTCCAAATTTGTTAGATTTATGTTGTTAAATTTATGTGCAGTGTTTGACACCATTGACCATTCTGTTTTACACTAGAAAATGACATTGGGCTCTAAGGCACTGTGCTTGCCTGGTTTAGTTCTTATTTATCAAATCAATACCAGAACATACAGAAATGTGCTGACAGTATGCCATCATTATACCCAGAAGTTAAATATGGTGTCCCGCAGGGCTCAGTACTGGGACCTTTACTGTTTTCACTTTACATCCTTACATTAGGAACTATCATTAGAAAACAATTTTTACTTGTACAATGATGACACCCAGATATACCTGTCCTTAATTAATAGTGCTAGTGAGTTAAAGGAGAGGATTGATGTGAACTACACTACTTGTCTCTGAGTACAGAAAAAATAAAAAAGTTAATTATTGGAGGTAATGATGCTGACTGAAACAACATTCTGTCCCTCTTTAACAAAGTTGGAATCAACATTATTATCTTTGACACTAGCATGTCAGTTAAAACACACATTATACAACTACTTTCTAAATATGCAGGATAATGAGAAATTAATTCTAGCATTTGTATCTGGTAGAATGGTCTACTGCAATGTGGTGTTAACTGGCTGTTCTAATCATTCTTTATTCAGCTTTCATTTAATTCAAAATGCTGTTACAAGAATTATTTATACAAACCAGAAAATGCAAAAATATCACTCCAGTTCTCAAGTCCTTACACTGGCTCCCAGTTAAGTTTAGGGCAGATTGCAAAATCATTTTTTTAAACATAAAAAGCCATAAACAGCCAGGGTCCTGCTTATTCATCTGAACTTATTATTGCTTACAAAGCAGAGCACACATTGAGATCTGAAGATTCCAGTCTGAGTTTGATTTCAGTGATTAATAAAATAACAGTGGGGGGTTGAGCTTTTAGGTACAGGGCCCCAAAGCTGTGGAATGATCTGCCCGCTATTATAAGAGATGCCCCTTCTGTCTTAGTTTTTAAATTCAGGGTGAAGATTCAGTACTTTAGTCCGGCATACCCTGACTAGAGCTGCTGATTATCACTGCATACTGTACCTCTGTTTGTTTTGTACAGAAATATAAATATCATAAGATTTTTAAACCATTAATAACCTCAATTCTGTTTCTCTTCTGGGTATCTGTATGTGGCACTTGGTGCTACTGCACTGCTGCCAGGCTGCTGTACCGTGTAAGGAAAGGTCATTTTGGATAAAGAGCATTGAAATCATTAGATAGAAAGATTCTTTCATCATATTAGATGGCCAGCACACACTCCATTATAGAAAATCCAGTAGGGGGTAGGTGGCCAGTGGGCTGAGCTTTCCAAGACTCTGACTTTGTTTTTGACATTTCTTTTACAATTTTAATATCCTCTGTTATCAGCTTGCCATATTTCATCAATTGATTAATTGACAAATATTGTTGGTTTCCATGTTTGTTTAATCAGTCTCTACCTTGTTCTCTCTGTGTTTTAACAAATCTGCATTTATAGTTGTACCAGTTCTGTCTTTAGTAATTAGTATAATCTATACTTGTATTTTAACTGAGAATTGTTCACAGTGCTCTGTGCTTGCACTCACTGACGAGTGCTGTACCAAAACATGAGACTGAAGTTGTTGTAGTTGTCCAGTAGTTCCAAAACATGCCGCCTTTCTTGAAATGTGTCTGCTGATTTCTCCTAGTGAGTTAGGACAGCTCACAAGGTCTCCTAAATCCTGGTGAAGTTGGGAGTAGTTTACTGGGTTTGGGGGCGAGTGACCGAAGCAAGCAGGGGGCAAAGCCCCCTAGTTTTGTATAAATATTGTAAATGACATTGTTTTTGGCCTTGATTGAATGTGGATTGCTTTTTACAGTTTTACTTTTTAAATGTTTGGTTGTTAAAAAAATAATTTAAAGAATGTTAAGTATGATCATTCTGGGCAGCACACTGCACCAGAGATTAATGCTGTATCCTCATAGCTCTAGCACCTCGGCCTCTTTTTTCCATCCAGGTCAGTGTCTGTATCGGAGTTTGTGGATTTCTTCCTGGGTTCCTGCCTAAAGTATGTGTACAGCTAATTGGTAACAGTACATTATTCTAATGAGAGTGTTGGTGTGAATGGTGGCTTTCACATCCAGATTTGGTTCTACTTTGTACCAGATGCTGACAGACGAGGATTTAATGCCCTTCTACTCTGTAATGGAAATAGTCGGCTCATAAAATAAATACCTGTACAGTTACAGTATATTTTAGGAATAACATTTTGATCTGTTATTTCAAGCTTAAGGCTGCAGTTGAATCTTATTGCTTAGCAACATGCTAATGACAAAAATATTATCCATTTACCTTGCTTCTACCTTACAATGTGGAGTAACTGTAATTTTAGATAAGATGGCTCTCACTCTCCTGTGTCTGACAATGAAATTTGCATATCTTATTAACCCTTGAGTGCTGATCCTCATTTAAATGCTAAGAGGATTTATCTCATTAATTTACTTAGTGCAGTGGAAGATGCCCCCCTCTGTTCTCGGCCCTTTGAAGCTGTTTATTGTTTTCCAGTGCAATACTGATAAAATATATTTTTTACTGCCTTAAAACTAAAGAATGCTCATTTAAATATTTTGAAAAGCACATATTGGTGACCTTCTCATATTTTGTTTTTAGTATTGCATTAATGGAAGACTAATTGAGCTCTGCTTTAGTTGCACCTAAGCAGGAGGTCTCATTCATCTAAATCATAAATTTGAAATTACATAAATAAGCACAGTATACTTAACTCGTGCTGCCAGATGTTTTTTGTAATTGTTTATATTACAAAATGTAGCTTTTTTGTTGCTTTTTTATGTCAGTAGTATTAGTTGTAGTAGTGGTAATTAGCACATGGCTTCCCCACCAGAAGGAGCGACATAGTTATTCATCCCAACACAACATGTAGCTGATGATTTTCCTTATAATACCTTAAAATTATGGCTTGGTTTTCTGTCTCGATGGCCTTAATGGTGTATTTCTCTAACAGGTACAGGATAGTTGCCTCGCATATTTGTAACTCTTCTTCTAAATCGATAAAATTGCCATCACCTTCCAAATTATTAATTCTTGTCAGGAAAGATGAGTCCTCAAACAGCATGTATTTTTTAGTTGGTTATCACTCAGAAACAAAAAATCATTAAGGGCATCACAATAGTCTTGAAAATAACCATTCACAAGATCCAGGGATTTCTTCAAATAATGCAGCTCGGCTTATACAGAGCTGCTACAAAAGGGACAAGAATTTAAAAAGCACAAGCTCTTCAAAAACTGTATATAACAGCCCCAACAAATGCAAGGATTCATCAACTTTCAACTTAAGGGAAAACAAAGAATATTTATAAATAAAGATATTTATTTCACAAAAATGCTCAATGAAGCTATGAAGAGCACAAAAGACCCAGGAGGAGCTATATAAACAATAAAGGCAATCTATGGCAGACTAGTTCCAAAAAACACAAAACCAAAACCAGCAACCGAATTCAATGAACCGCAAAGGACTGCTAGTTTCCTTGGCCTTTATAGAGTTTAAGGCAGTTTCTTGATCGACATGGACAGGTGGCCCCACCTTTTGTGGAACCACCCACAAAAAATATGATGCATAATAACACATAGATAAATAGAAATAAAATTATGCACAAAATAATAATACAAATAAGAATAATGTAAAGCAGAACTTTTCCTGTTGACCTCAGATGAGCTCTCTGTCTCACTCAGCACCTCCCTTACTGCATACCCTGCACACACCATCCCTCCATTGTGCTAAGGCTGCCAGCTACAATAAGTTTATTGTTGTGGAGTCACACAAAACACATGCACATTTGAACTTTGATAACAGACAAATAGCCAGCCACAAACCCACAACGTCTGGATTAAAACCTTCCTCAGAAGTACCCCTGCTTTCAGCATTTTGAGCTAAAGGAGAACTCCAGCAAGTGTTCACACATGGATGGGGCTGTGAGCAATTTGAAGTGGAATGCTTCCTTGTGTCTGACGTGACAAGCTTTGTACACTTGGATTTTGGGATTTTCTGCCGTTATTCTCTACAGATCTTGTCAAGCTCTGTCAAGTTGGATGGAGATCATCTGTGAACAGCTATGTTCAGGTCTCTTCAGAGAAGTATGATTGGGTTCAAGTCTGGGCTCTAGCTGTGCAACTCAGCACAATTCCTAGAGCTGTCTCTAAGCCAGTCCTGTGTTTTTGGTTATGAGCTTATGGTCACTGGCCTGTTGTCCTGTTGAACCATCTGTCCAGCATGAGATCTAGAGCTTTTTTGGAGGATGTTTTTATTAATGATATCTCTGTACTTTGCTTCCTTCAGCTTTCCCTCTACTCTGTTTAGTTTTTCAGTGCCCACCACTTAAATAAAACCCCACTACATGATGCTGCCACCACCATGCTTCACCAGTGGAATGGGATTGCACAGGTGATGAGTGGTGCTTAGTTACCTCCACACACGTGGATAATCTTGGTTTAATCAGACCAGAGAATCTTGTTTCTCACAGTCTTAAGAGTCCTTTAGGTATCTTTTCCAAACTCCAGTAAAAAACTGCATTTATCTTCTATAGAAGAGATACTTCTGTCTGGCCCCTCTATCATAAATTCCAAATCAGTGGTGTGCTGCAGTAATAATTGATCTTCTGAAAGGTTCTCCTGTCTCCACACCAGTTCTCTGAAGCTCATCCAGAGTGACCACTGGGTTCTTGGCCACATCTCTTACCAAGGCCCTTCACCCATGACTGTTCAGTGTGGCCATTCTACAAAGAATCATTGTTGCACCAAACTTCTTTCAATTAAAATTTTTGAAGGCCATTGTGTTCTTGGGAACCTTCAGTGCTGCAGAAATTGTTTGTAGCCTTCCCCAGATCTGTGGCTAAACACAATCCTGTCTCTAAGCTCTATAGAAAATTATTTTGATCTCATGGCTTGGGGTCAGTTAAGCATAGGTGGACTCCAAACAAGGTGTTGAAACATCTCAACATGTACCTGAGGCAAATTTTAAGTGTCAAAACAAAATGTTTATGTGGTTTTTCAGGTTTTTTTTTTTCTTTTTTTTTAACATTTTATTGAATTTATTAAAAGCAAGTAACATTCCATAAAAGTAAGTCAAACTTTACAAAACCAAGTTCAAATCAACTTATTTGTAATAAATTAGTGAAACGTTTTTTAAAACCTGTTTCTGTTTTGTCATTCTAGGGTATTGAGTGTTATTTGATGTGGAAAGAATGAATTTAAATGATTTTAGCGCAAGGCTGAAACATAAACAAATGTGTAAAAAGTGAAGGGGTTTGAAAACTTTCTGAAGGCATGGTACATTGTTTTTGGGGTCTTGTATACTTGTTTCAGTCCACTGTATAATAATAATAATAATAATAATAATAATAATAATAATAATAATAATAATAATTAATTACTCAGATTGAGTTAGCTTTTCGTTTGAGGAACATCTTTTGAGACATAGTTTGTGTATGTTTGTATTACATTTATACCCCAAAATGTAGTTTATGAACAGAATGGATACTGTAATTGGACCTTTCTCAAAGAAATCTGCAAGAGCAACTTGAAATATTAATCAAGTTAGAAAATGTCTGCATGGTGTAACCTTCAGGTGCGTTCAGGGACTTAGTCACCTGCAGCATTTTACACTTTTTAGTTACTTCGTCCAAAAGTCCATTATCACATTTCTTTTTTATTATTGTAACAATAAGTCATATTCAAAAATATCAGTGCCAATAGAATGTAATTACACGTGTTACTAAGCTACAATAAATGTGTGCTTTCTAACAGCACATTACAATATCACTTAGTTAAAAAGGAGCACAAATTAGGCTTATGGTTGCTCAATAGCTTTCATACACAGAATACTCCACTTCAAGTGATATGTGAAAATGGCATTGACTGATGTGCTGTTAATAGTTGTGGAGAGTCTGTGAGTAATTGTGTTTTTTTTTATTTATTTGGTTTTTTTTTTAATAATGGATAGAAAAAGTGATAAAAACCCCAACTACCATGCAGCAGTTATTTACTGCAGTAAATCCTGTGGGTGACGAAGAGGAAGGACAGCCATCCTGGCCAGGTTTCATACCTGGCCAGGAGGCTATACTGGAAGGAACAGGAGAATGGACTTACCAGGAGCAGGTCATTTCCACACACAGCATGTGGCAGTGTTCCTTAGTGCTAAATTCAATTTTGACAGGATTGCATGGGAGATGAAATTTGGAAGCGCAACCCTGTCAGGGTCTTTGAGGTTCGCCGGGGGGCGCTGTTGGGGGAGGACTGCCCTGGTTCTACACAACCCAGAAGTGCTGCGGATGACTTGGACAAGAAACCAGAAGCAATTCCCGGGTCAGGCTTAAAAGAAAGCCCATTGCCTCATTTGGATGGAGTCAGAGTCGGGAGGCAGTGGGCTATGCTCTCGGAGGATTAGGAAGAAGGAGGATTCTGCTTGGTGCTTTATTTTGTTAATTATTCTTGTGAAGGAGGGGTTGCAGTTCAATAAAGCCCTTTATTTGAGTTGAAAGTGTGTCTTGGCATGACTGTGTCTGAGGTATGGGGCTCTCTGGTACCCCTTTTTGGTTACAATCCAAACTTCTCTTTCTCAGCCTTAGTAGTAACAGCACACCATTCAGTTACTCACTAAATTCCAACTCATAGTGCATCAACAATAACATGAAATTGACAAAAAAGAAAAATAACTATAAATGTAATGAATTATTATTATTATTATTATTATTATAAAAAGAAAATGAACAATAACAGTGAAAAATCACAATTGATATTGTTCCATGATAGAAGAAAAACACCTGGAATAAGTTAACCATTTGGCTATTAACATTTGTTAAGACACAGTAATTTATTAAAACTATCTAAACAACTAAGAACTTGGAAACAAGCTGATTTATTTTATAATGGAAATACCAAAGTTGGCACTTATCTTAAAATTTTTAAGTTCAGTGTGTGATGGACAGCCTGCAGCTCAACCCGGCTGAGAAGCCCATGGAATGGAAGGATGTGGGAAGGCACATACTTAGCAACACTGCTTCCCCCAAAACACTAGATGGCAGCTCCCCTGCACTGTGGAGGTGCCCCGGATTCCCGCAGGGCATCTTGGGACTTGGAGTTCTGAAATGAACTGATGATGGTTTGTAAAGATGGTGGTTTTAAATTTTCAGACTGGAAGTGATGTAGGAGAGCCGGAGTGACCTTCTTCTGACATCAATTGCTGCACTGGAACCAGAAGTGATGTTAGTCAAGCTGCTGGGGCCGGAAGTGATGTCGTCCTCACCACCGGAAACCGGATGTGACGTCATCCTAGGCGCAGGAACTGGAAGTGATGTCTTCAAGGTTGAGTCAGACAGGTTTTCCTGCAGTTGGTCGGCAGAGATAACAGGAGAAGATTTAGCACACCCTGGCACCCCCTGGCCTGGCGTGGAATTACCTTGGTCCATACAACGTCCTCCTACTCAAACGTGCATGACAAGTGTCAAAATACATATAAGGAAAAACGACTCTTCAGACCACTGAATGGTTACCAAAATACTGTTAATTCAGTCTAAGCTTATTGAGTGGCTTTTCTTCTTCTTTTAATACAATTGAACCACACCTATTAATCAGAAGGCTCTTTGGACAATTTAATTTGGCCGGTAACATTGTGGGCTGGCTACACAATTTTTTAACAAACAGGACACAGAAAGTAAGGGTAAATGGCATTTTGTCCAATCCGGTCTACTCTTCATCTGGCACTCCACAAAGACGTGTGTTTTTGCCATATTTATTTATCCTACTTTATATACGAATAAGTGTCAGAGCAGATGGGAGAACAGGATTACTTTAAAGTATGCAGACGATTCAGTTATTTTGAGTCTACTCCAGCAAAATGACTCAGATCAAAGCCCGATAGTGCAGGAGTTTGTTGAGTGGTGTGAGCAGTCCCAGCTTCAGTTAAATGTATCTGAAACTAAGGATATGATCATTCATTTCAGGAAAAATGGTAGTAATCATGAAGATGTATGTATTAACGGTCATCTTGTAGAGCGTGTGATGTTGTATAAATATTTAGGCACAATAATTGATTCTAAATTAAATTTTGAGGCAAATTGTGAAGCTGTATGCAACAAGGTACACCAGAATTTACACCGTCTACAACAGCAACAACAACATTTATTTCTATAACACATTTTCATACAAATTATGTAGTTCAAAGTGCTTTACAAGATGAAGAAAGAAAAAAGAAAAATATAAAAATAAGATTAGGCAATACCAAGTAACAAAGAATAAAGTAAGGTCCGAAGGCCCCAGGGGGAGAAAAAAAAACAAACAAACAAATAAAACACTCCAGAGGGCTGGAGAAAAAAAAAAACAAAATCTGCAGGGGTTCTGAGGCCACAAGACCACCCGGCCCCCACTGGGTATGGGAACTAGGGAAACTGTTTTATTTCCAGCCATCCATCCATCCAACCATCCATTTTCCAACCCGCTGAATCCGAACCCTGTTAAAACTATTTTACCATACTTTTATTGAATCTGTTGTTATCTTTCCCTCTTGTATCTTGGTTTAGAAATCTTCATTTTAAACACAGAAGCAAAATGGATCAAATTGTTAAATGGTCAAGTAGGATGATTGGGGACTCGCAACTCAGCCCATCATTTCTGTGCTGTAGGCCAGGGGTTCTCAACATCGGTCCTGGGGGCCCACTGTGGTTTCAGGTTTTTGTTCCAACCAGATTCATAATCAGTGACAACACCCGATAACACTGATCTCAATTAATTAGCTGATATTTTTTTCTCCTCTTATTCTACATTAAGAAAGCACCGCAGCATGTTTTACATTTATAAGACATTTAGGAATATTTCTGCTTTTGCTATAGATTTAAATGCTTAACAACCTTTTGTGGATTTCATTCTATTTTGCCATTTCTCTGTGCAGTTTGCTCCCTTCATTGTATCTTAATAATGACAACCAGCAGAGCAGACAGCCAGACAAACAGAACTGAATCATGAAAGGCTGCAACTACTTCAGCGTTAAACCCACTAATTAGAAAATAATGAATTAGATAGATAGATAGATAGATAGATAGATAGATAGATAGATAGATAGATAGATAGATAGATAGATAGATAGATAGATAGACTAATTAAACAATTAGAACACCCGGCAAAAAACTGAGTGAAAATCAAGATGAAAATATTGTTAAAAAGAAAACAAAAATACATTATTCCCATATAACTGCTTGGTACATTTTAATATACTGTATATACATATATATATATATATATATATATATATATATATATATATATATATATATATATATAAATTTTTTTTTTTACCAAACTTAGTTTTCTAATTTCTATATTTGTCCCACAACACAGAATCTGGCAAATAACAATTCACTTAATTAGACCCAGGAGTCCAATTAAAAACTGAAGCTGGTTGGAACAAAAACCTGCAGCCACAGTGGGCCCCCAGGACCGATGTTGAGAACCCATGCTCTAGGCAGTTTAAAGCACATGTGAATTTCCCTTTGGGATTAATAAATTATCTATCTATCTATCTATCTATCTATCTATCTATCTATCTATCTATCTATCTATCTATCTATCTATCTATCTATCTATCTATCTGTCTATGACAAGCGCTAAATTATGTAATGTCTCCCATTCTTTGCATTCTGAATTTCAGTTACTTCCCTCTGGAAAAAGTTGTACTGTTCCCAAAAGCAGAACAAAAAGATATAAAAATAGCTTTGTTCCAGCAGCAGTCATACATCTCCATAAATCTTCAGGATTCAGGATGTATTCATTATTAGATTTTTTATTATTTTGTGTTTTTCATGAAACCTTTTTTTTTAGCACGTTTTTATTGTATACAATACAATACAATGTATTTTTGTATAGCCCAAAAATCACACTTGAAGTGCCGCAATGGGCTTTAACAGGTCCTGCCTCTTGACAGCCCCCCGAGCCTTGACTCTCTAAAAAGACAAGAAAAAACTCCCAAAAAAAAACCCTTGTAGGGAAAAAATGGAAGAAACCTTGGGAAAGGCAATTCAGAGAGAGACCCCTTTCCAGGTAATATGGGCATGAAGTGGGTGTCAAAAAGAAGGGGGTCAATACAATACAACACACAGAACAGAACAAATCCTCAATCCATCCACCCATCCATTCTCCAACCCGCTGAATCCGAACGCAGGGTCACGGGGGTCTGCTGGAGCCAATCCCAGCCAACACAGGGCACAAGGCACGAACCAATCCTGGGCAGGGTGCCAACCCACCGCAGGACACACACAAACACACCCACACACCAAGCACACACTAGGGCCAATTTAGAATCACCAATCCACCTAACCTGCGTGTCTTTGGACTGTGGGAGGAAACCGGAGCGACCGGAGGAAACCCACGGAGACACGGGGAGAACATGCAAACTCCACGCAGGGAGGACCCGGGAAGCGAACCCAGGTCTCCTAACTGCAAGGCAGCAGCGCTACCACTGCGCCACCGTGCCGCCCCCAAATCCTCAATACAGTATAAAAATAAAAATTTTATAAGTACGAAGCAAAATTTAACAGTAGATAATATCAGATGTGAATGGAATTCTGTGTGTGTGTGTCTGCTTTTATTCATTTGTTCTTAACAGGACAGCCAATCTCTTGTACTGCAACACAATTTTACCTGTGGTACTAATAAAGTAAACCTTACCCTGAACCCGAACCTTACAGAGTTTATTTCCTCTCCCGCTCATTTCTAGACTTTCTGGATGACTTTTTGTGTGTTTCTGTTCGAGTGGCTTGAGCTCACACCCCCTGTGGAGTTTTGACTAATTTGTACTGGAGATCCAAGCGGCTGTCAGACGAGTAAAAGAGGAAAATATACAAATTGGTGTAAAGTAACATTGAAATTGTAGCACTGCCACATAAATTCTCTATGGGTATACTATACATACTGTATGTGTCATGTGTGACAGATAGGGGGTGCTGTCGTCCCCTTAAACCCTCAGACCACTCGTCAGACACCAGATAAAAGTCCAAATATTAATTTTATTATAATAATAAAGTGCACAAAGCACCCTCCACTCCACCATACACCAATGAATCAATCACAGTAAATCAATACAATCCTCCACTCCCAGCAGCTCAGTCACCCTTCCTCCCAAGTTGGCTCGACTTGCTGGGGTTTCCCACAGTCCTTTATAGTACTTGACCCGGAATTGCTTCTATCCCTTAATCCATGTGATTGATTTCCCAGCACTTCCGGGTCAGATGAAAACTCCTTCTTTTCTTCAGCCCAGAACTACATCATTTCTTCCATTCCCATGACTGGGAAGTACTTCCGGGCTATATGGAAAGTATAAGTCCCTGAGCCTCTCTGCAGCGTTCCCTGGCGGCCCTCACGGTATCCAGCAGGGCTGTGAATTGAAACTCCAAAGTCCATAATGCCCTGCTGGAATTCGGGGCACCTCCATGTTGCAGAGAGGGCTCCATCTGGTGGCTTGGGGGTATTGGCCAGGATCAACTGCCGGCCATATACTACACATGTTTTGTACAATGTCTGTCTTTTGTGTACTGGTCATCTCTTCCCAGTCTTCCACACGTTTAAATAAAGGTGGTACAGTTTTTCTTATGACAGGACTGTGAGCCACAAAGTGGTGATCAACAGCCTTGCACTTCATGGGTGGGATTTTGAAGCATCAACGAGAAACTGTTCTGGTCAGTAGGCAACGAGGGGTCAGACCATCAGACTCAAAAGAGGAGAATCCACAAGAGAATGCCCAGGCTTCATTTTCTGTTACAGGAAGAATTAAAGAGATGGACTCTTATCAACACCGAACCAAATAGGTATAACAGAATCACCCACGGTATCGTGGACAAGATTAGTGAAGTGACCCCCAGTATGCCCTTTTTAAGACTACCTTTGCTTTCTCATCAGAAGAGGGTGAGAAATTAACCTTTTTTGTCTTTTGGATAGTATTATCTCTTCCTTCCTTTTCAATATTTGCATTGTTATCTTTCTACGAACACATTCAGACAATACCCCATTTAATCTTACTATCATGTCTGGAGTCTCATGTACATTAAGTTTTCACCAAGTGTTTTTTGATTATATTTATGTATAATAGGGGGCTTTCCCCCCTCCTGGCTGCTTCTCCGGTAGGCGCCATTGTAAAGAGGGGGGCTGAGTGCACCCCAAGGAGATGCGGCCGCTCCTCCGAAACCCCTCTTAAACAGTGATACATTGGGAAACAAGTAACAGGTGTTTTTTTCACCTCCTCTTTGCTCGAGAAGCTGTTGGCTTGCTGCTGCTGCATGCCGTGTGATCTCCATTTCGTATGACTCTTCAAACGTTTAAAAGCCTGTACAGCACCTGAATATTCAATCTCTTTTCGCTGTTTCGTTATTTCCCCGAGTAATATTTTCAGTTTATTTGCGCTAATGTGATCTTAATTCTCATTTTTTGAGACTTTCGAATTTTCCTACTTCCAATATTCCAGACCAGTGTATCACGGGACTTGCACCTGAAGGTTGTAAGTATGACGTGACTTGTCCGTCTTGCAGGAAGTGAAAGTGTCTCTGTCTCTCTTCAAAAGATCGCATCTCGTCTCGTCACAAGTTTTACTTTTTTTATAATAGAGAGATGACAGTATGTGGGGTTGATTGAGTGTGTCTTTCGTAGATTAAATTTGTATTGACTGTGTGTTATTTTTGCTATTTTTGCATATATCAAGTTACGTAATCAGGTGTAGATAACTATTTGTATTGAGTACTTCTGTGATTATTTATGTATTGTCACAAACTCGACACAGAGTTATATAAAGGTTTGGGGCAGCCACCCATGTAATTGCTTTCCTGGCTGCAAAAGTTGCTTTCAAATGAAATAGTGCACTGATGTGCATACAACCGAGTCCAAGACGGAACTGAGGGAATAGGGAAAAGGTGCAGGCTTTTAAAGGGGAAGACAGGAAGTGAGGTCATAGGGATCGGGCTCATGTTCTTCAGCCATTGGTTCGAGCCTGGACGTGGTATCACAGGGGCCGGAGCCGGCAAGGTTTCGTTCCATAGTCTCGGTCCCGGAAGTGACGTCAAGAGAGCCAGGTGGAATCTCTCGTGAATGGTCTACAGGAAAGAGAGAAAAAGAGTCAGTGCACTCTGCCACATCCCAGCATGCCTCGGAACTGCCCTTACTCAAGCCCTTTAGCTGTCTCCCATGCGCACGTGTGTGACAGTATATATGGGTGGGATAAATTAAATGGGATGAAAGCGGAATTTGTTTTACAGTCTGTGCTCTATGTAAAATCAATATACAGTATTTAAAAGTATGTGAATGATTCTGTATGTTATTTTGGAAGGCTGTACATAGACATTCAGCTAATATATAAATATTTTTTTGTCTTTTGGATATTGCAATTGTTACCTTTATTGTATTTATGTGACTGCAGACTTTGGGAGTGGAAAGTCAGAATGATCCATCATTCCAAAAATAACTTCAGTTAACGACTCAACTAAGAGTCTAGGAAATGAAGTCCACTGTTATCAAATCAACTTCAATTAAGACTCAACCGAGAGTATTGCATATCTGGCCTTGAGTTTAGGATGATAGTTACAAAACAGTAAACAATTTCATAGTTGAGGATGTACTGAATGTTTCTCTGTTTTAAGACAGACGAGTTCATAGATTTGCCAATATATTTCAAAGCGAGATTTAGAAATTTCAAAACTTTGTTCATTGCTATCTTTGAGATGCTTCAACATAAAATTGAGCCGCCTCGACAAATTAATCCTTCAAGAATAAGCGGGCCAAATCTCAACAAAATTTGGTTTGAGTTTTTTCATGTGAACAGATGGACAGAGAGACAGACAGGCAGACATGGCCACCACAATAGGTGCTTCACGCATTATATGTGAATGGAGATTTTGAGGTAACCCACAGCCTTTTTCATTGAATTGATCGAGTGAGTTTTTTTGTGAGTGAGAAAAAAAAATGTATCTTCAGAGCTCAAAATGGAGCAGCACTTTACCCGACTGGAGGAAGAATTGATTAAAATAAAGAATAAAACCTGAAATTAAAATAATTGTTGGTGTTTTATTGAGGAAGTGTTTGTTCCTGCTTCCTGCAAAGAACAGATTGGACCCAAGTTATCTTTTTACGTAGGATGAAATTGGCAGGTGTACTTTATTTGTGTTTTACATATGGTTCCTATTACTCACACTCATAAAATATAATAATTAAAACCAAGTGAACTCCTCCAGTATGAGTGACTTTTAGTCTGTGTGTGAGTGACAACTGACACACGATCCAGAGATCACTCCTACCTTTAGCCCTGACATACTTGAATGTGCTCCCCTTCAACCAATGAACATAATTAAATGTATGAAACCTGTAGACACACCTAAGTGATTTGTTACACATGATCCATTATAGCTTTATTCAGATCAGTAGCTTTTTCATTCTTGTTCACCATTTAATAATTTCCTAAACTAGAGCTGCCTACATTATATATTTGAAAAGAAGATGTAGAACAGCTGTTCTGCCTTTCTATCGTATAAGCTATCATAAATCAAACGATTAGAACTCATTTTATGAGCAATTACCTTTGCTGCAGGCTATAAAAGAATATCATAAAATGGTTTATCATTATGCTTACATTTTCTACACTTACAGGACATAATATAGACTCACACACGGCATATATCACTGGGTCATTTACAGAAACGTCAATTGTCTCTTGATGTAGACTTTCTTTGGATTGCTGTATTACATTCCAGATTATTCTAAATATTACTATCAATTTAGATATGTTCGGTAAATATATTGGAAGCAACTCCTGTCTTAAAGGTGCATTGTACTTCACATGTTCCAAGTTATGGTTTGAGGTAATGAGGACTCACCTCAGGTGACACTTTGGTCAGAGGGGGAAATTTCATGTAACTTTTTTTTTTTTACCATCACAAACTAACAATACAAAAAGTTAAGTATGAACTTTAAGTATGGCATACACATCCACTACCATATTTATGTGGTGCCTTAAAAACTTGTGAGAAATATTCTCATTTGAAAAGTTACAAATTTCACAACACCTTTGTACACTGCAAGTGTCTGAAAGTTAAAATGGCACATGCATGTTTCTAAGCCACATGCCAGTACTTGGTATTCAAGTCATGTCAAGTTGGACAGCATGCACTGGCAGTTTTTACTTGGTATTGGCATTCATATTCTTGATTTTTACCATATCGCTAAAGGTAACATCTGTGAAGGTGCAATCATACTGGAGTGATGTTAGACAATAGCTACAATAGTAAAGAGTCTGAATTAGCTTAAGCCGCTAATTTGGGATGTTCATAAGAAATGTAATGATATACTGCATGATGTACAAGTACATAATGATCAAGGATAGTTGTGTCAAATATTTGAAATATTAAAATGTGTGTTTAAAGTCTAAATATTCTCAATTGTAATAGGAACTTGTCCCTTTTCATCCACTTGTCCTGCTCCACTGACAGACTGAGGAGATTGTTCCTCCCCCACACTATGCGACTCTTCTATCTATCTATCTATCTATCTATCTATCTATCTATCTATCTATCTATCTATCTATCTATCTATCTATCTATCTATCTATCTATCTATCTAATTATAGAGGTCCCTAGAGGGCTAGATTCCTAGTCAAGGATGAAAACTCAGAAATAACCTCATATTCACAATCACTGACCTGCTTCTTCTCCTTCTTTTTTCTTTCCCCCTGTTAGGGGTCGCTACAGCGGATCATCTTCTTCCATATCTTTCTGTCCTCGTCACTTTGCTCTGTCACCCCCATCACCTGCATGTCCTCTCTCACCACATCCATAAACCTTCTCTTAGGCCTTCCTCTTTTTCTCTTGCCTGGCAGCTCTATCCTTAGCATCCTTCTACCAATATAATAATTAATAATAATAATTCTTTGCATTTATGTAGCACTTATCTCACTACTCAAAGCGTTCGGCAAATGCAGGTTAAGGGCCTTGCTCAAGGGCCCAACAGAGCAGAGTCCCTATTGGCATTTACGGGATTCAAACCGGCAACCTTCCGATTGCCAGTGCAGATCCCTAGCCTCAGAGCCACTACTCCACCTGATAAATACCCATCATATACCATATATATATATATATATATATATATATATACAGTATATATATACATATATAGATATATATATATATACCCAGCATCTCTCCTCTGCACATGTCCAGACCAACGCAATCTTGCCTCTCTGACTTTGTCTCCCAACCATCCAACTTGAGCTGACCCTCTAATGTCCTCATATCTAATCATGTCCATTTCGTCACACCCCGTGCAAATCCTAGCATCTTTAACTCTTCTACCTCCAGCTCTGTCTCCTGTTTTCTGGTCAGTGCCACCGTCTCCAACCCAAATAACATAGCTGGTCTCACTATCGTCCTGTAGACCTTCCCTTTCAATCTTGCTGATATCCATCTCTCACAAATCACTCCTGACACTCTTCTCCACCCATTCCACCCTGCCTGCACTCTCTTCTCCATCTCTCTTCCACAATCCCCATTACTCTGTACTGTTGATCCTAAGTATTTAAACTCATCCACCTTCACCCAGTCTACTCCCTGCATCCTCACCATTCCACTGACCTCCCTCTCATTTACAATCACTGACTTGTAACCACACACCTGCTTGGTGTGTGGGTGTGTTTGTGTGTGTCCTGCGGTGGGTTGGCACCCTGCCCGGGATTGGTTCCTGCCTTGTGCCCTGTGTTGGCTGGGATTGGCTCCAGCAGACCCCCGTGACCCTGTGTTCGGATTCAGCAGGTTGGAAAATGGATGGATGGATGGACCTGCAAATAGTCTAAAACAATATGCTTATGTTTGAAATTTGTCATTTAATACTTTCTGAGAGCAGCTCTTAGACCATTGTGAGAAATTGTGAGCAAAATACATTTTTGTGTCAGTTTTCTGAAAGGGTATGTGAATTGAAAGATCCATGTTACACTCAATTATTATTCAGAATTATTCTGGTGTGTTAATCTGTCCAACTCAGAGTGTAGCCACCATGGATTATATTTAAATTTGCAGCCAGGGAGTATTTCTTCACTGAAAGAGTTCTAGGAATCTGGAAAAAAACTATCAAGTCATGTAATTGAAGCAGAAACCTTGACCATGTGATGCTTTATGTGATGCCCCATGTACTGGGACCCTACACAATCTCTCAGGCTCCGGCATCTAGAGTCATACTCAAGTGGATCAGTGGTGAATGAAATGAAAGCACAGACCAAAATACTGTATTTGTCCAAAAACCAATTTATGACAGTGGCAGAAACAATGTTTAAGTGTCATGTACTCAAACGTATATGCAGTCTTCTGCAATGAAACAAAATTATATTTATATATACACTCACCAACCACTTTATTAGGTTCACCTGTTCAACTGCTCATTAATGCAAATATCTAATCAGCCAATCACATGGCAGCACCTCAATGCATTATGGCCTGTAGACGTTGTCAAGACCACCTGCTGAAGTTCAAACTGAGCAACAGAATGGGGAAGAAAGGTGACTGAAGTGACTCTGAATGTGGCATGGCTGTTGGTGACAGACAGGCTGGTCTGAGTATTTCAGAAACTGCTGATCTGCTGGGATTTTCACGTACAGCCATCTCTAGGATTTACAGAGAATGATTTGAAGAAGGGAAAATAGGCAGTGGGTGCAAATGCCTTGTTGATGTCAGAGGTCAGAGGAGAATGGCCAGACTGGTCTGAGCTGATAGAAAGGCAACAGTGACTCAAATAAGCACTCGTTACAACCGAGGTATGGAGAAGAGCATCTCTGAACACACAACACCATAAAGCAGTTGGGCTACAGCAACAGGAGACCACACCGGGTGCCACTCTTGTTAGCTAAGAACAGGCAACTGTGGCTACAATTCACACGAGCTCACCAAAATTGGACAACAGATGATTGGAAAAAAACGTTGCCTGGTCTGATGAGTCCCAATTTCTGCTGCAACATTCGGATGGTAGAGTCAGAATTTGGTGTCAACAACATGAAAGCATAGATCCATCTTGCCATGTATCAACAGTTCAGGCTTGTGGTAAGGGTGTAATGGTGTGGGCGATATTTTCTTGGCCCACTTTGGGCCCCTTAGTATCAATTCAACCTTGTTCATCCCTTTGTGACTGTAGTGTACTCATCTTCTGATGAATGTCACAATGTCAATGTCGCCATGTCACAAAGCTCAAATCATCTCAAACTGGTTTATTGAACATGACAATGAGTTCACTGGACTCAAATGGCCTCCACTGTTACCAGATCTCAATCCAAGAGAGCACTTTTGGGATGTGGTGGAATAGGAGATTTGCATCATGGATGTGCAGCCGACAAATCTGCAGCAATCGTGTGATCCTATCATGATAATTAGAGACCAGAATTATGTTTCCAGCACCTTGTTGAATTTGTATCATGAAGAATTATGGCAGTTCTGAGGGAAAAAGGGGGTCCAACCCGGCACTAGCAAGGTGCACCTAATGAAGTGGCCAGTGAGTGTATATGCCCCTTATTTTACAGCGTCTACATGTCACACACAAAAGCAATGCCACCAGCATGTATACATGCACCTGCCTTGGTCTTTCAGGTAATTTCCTGAACATTTTCCCTGAGAACTTAACTCTCTTACGAAGTAATGGTGTAATATCAGCATGTCAGCTCTCAAGGGTACAAGCTTTTGGACGAATTGTACATGCGTCCTGTGGTGTGACTATGTGTTGGTGCCCATTTCCTTTCAAAGCCTTCTTAAACCTACCACCCAAATAAACACACCTGTATAACTATTTATACAAAGATAAGTAAAGCTATAAGTAATTATGCTATACAACAAAATCAAATCCTGTCATACGGCTTATTATGGACAAATTTTTACTAAGAATCTGGATAAGATATTGGAACTGCTAGGAAATTTTCTACAACAACAACATTTGTTTCTATAGCACATTTTCATACAAATGATGTAGCTCAAAGTGGTTTACAAGATGAAAAAAGAAAAATATAAAAATAAGATTAGGCAATGCTAAGTAACAAAGAATAAAGTAAGGTCCGACGGCCAGGAGGATAGAAAAAACAAAAAAAACAAAACAAAATCTGCAGAGGGTCCGAGGCCACGAGACCACCCAGCCCCTACTGGGAATTCTACCTAACATCAATGATCTCAATCAGTCCTAATGGTTTTCAGGCTTCACATGGAAGAATTTGATGATGATGGTCAATCTAGCCTTCAATCCATCAATGTAGGGACTGCAGGGTGCCCTGATCAGGTGGTGGTGGTGCAGATCACACAGAAAACTGGAAAAAGAACAGCAGAGAAAGTAGGGGTTAGTATGGATTGTGGAGTCATGATAAAAATGATAATTAAATGCATATACAGAATATCAAGGTTACACTAACATGAAGCTATGAGAAAGCCATGTTAAAATAATGAGTTTTAGCCTGCCGTGTTTCTATCAGTAAGCTATTCCAGATTTTAGGTGCATAACAACAGAAGGTCGCCTCTCCGCTTCTTTTAAATTTAGCTCTTGGAATTATAAGCAGACACTCATTTGAAGATCTAAGGTTACGATTTGGAGTGTAAGGTGAAAGGTATTCCAAAATATAGGACGGAAAGAGATTATTTAAGACTTTGTAAACCATAAGCAGTATTTTAAAGTCAATTCTAATCACACAAACTTGATGGACTGAATGGTCACCTCTCGTTTGTTAAATTTCCTATGACCACTGTCACGGGCGGCTGGGTGCCATACCCTCCCGGGATGCCTGGAAGGACCAGGGGCCTCATGTATAACGCCGTGCGTAGAACTCACACTATAATATGGCATAAGCACAAAAGCGGGAATGTGCGTACGCACAGAAAAATCCATATGCAGGAATCTATATGTACGCAAACTTTCACGTTCTTCCACTACATAAATCCCGATCAGCGTGAAAAGTAACGTACGTGCACGCGCCTTCTGTCCCGCCCCAACTCCTCCCAGAATTTCGCCTCTTTGAATATGCAAATCAATATAAATAGCCTTCTGTGAAAAGACAATGGGAAAAGCACGGGGGGAAATATAAGAATTTCAGCGAATACCAAGTGGAGGCAAAGGAAAAACGTACTCTTTGTTGGTTTAAACAGTGGTATAATCAACAAAAGGAAGTTGATCGAGTGACAGAGTGTCGGAGAAACTCGAAGGCTCAAGTTCACAAAGTCGCACAGTGCCCGAAATAAAAAAGAAATCGCATATCAAAGTCGCCGTGAAAAGGCGAATCGTAGCCCACCGTCTGAGTGTCATATGAAAGCTTATTAGGGTACAGACAAAAAAAATATGCACACAGTGGGAAAAATGCATGAAATGTCAACTTTAATATCGAAATTTCCACTTTAATCACGTAGTTTATTTTGCCCTTAAAGTAGAACATCATAAACTTCATCTTAAAATCGTTTAATTTACTAGTTTCTCAAATCCCATTGTAACTAAAGTGGCACATTAAATGCTTTGTTCTGTATTTGATCTTCTTTGTGCTCTGTATGTGAATCACTACCTGCTTCTTAAACGGGCTTTCTCTTTCTCCGACAGGACACGTAATCCATTACATTCGTGATATTACAGCTCTCTGAATAATTAAAATGCTGAGATGTATATGTGATATCTTTTTCATGATGATAGGAATGAAAGCATGTTATTAAACATGGGAACACGGTGGCGCAGTGCTTGTTCATGTCTCACGCAAGAGGCTTGCGGCGCCATGCGCAACCTTCGATGAAATAATTTATTGCAGCAGTACTGTCTCTTTCAGACGTACTAACCTCCAATTCCTGTCCTTACTTTTCTTTCTCCAAAAACCCAATCGCCACACAATCAGCTATATAGACGTGAAGCCATCTGTAAGCTTAAAACGCCGATTCTTCAAAATTTTTAAGGAACATTGAAATATCTTCGTAGTACATGTTTAATTATTCTATCCGTCTATCCTTCCAGTGTCCAGCAAGAATACAACAAAATGCAGGAACAATCCCTGAACTAGCTAGCGCTGCGGCACCGTGTCCTCACATCTTTAATTATTAACAATAAAGATTATTTAAATGAAGTTAAAGTTTTATCTGTATAATATAATCAACATATTTTGCTGCATTTCATCTTTAAAATGATATCGTCATCATATGTAAATATGCGCTTCATAAAGTGGCACAGGTTGTGCAATATTATAACTGTAGTGCAAGTTTACAGTGAGGTAATTGTACTTATAAGTCCAAACAGTTCTACAAGGAGCACTTGATGGACTGACTGAGTGCGTTTATAGTTCTTGGGATGAAACTTTTTCTAAACCGTGAAGTCCGTACAGGAAAGTCTCTGAAGCATTTTGCCTTGGCTCAGGCAGTGTCTGCTTCATGCTGTGTACCGATAATTCTCTTTCCGATCAGCTGCTGCTGTGATTACCCACTCAGATACAGTGATATAAATACTCTGAGTGGTGCAGTGAGAGTAATATGGAAAAAGATGATCTGCTGTGGCAACCCTTAACGGGAGCAGCTGAAAGAAGAAGAAGATGCAGTGAGAGTTACAACACTAAAGCAGTTATGGTATTTGGAATACTATGGCTATTCCCTGGCCCATTATATTGCTGCAGGTTAATTACAATCAGATGCATTACACTAATAAACAATATGCAGTTAGTTTCAGTGTATTTATAAAGCCGCGTCAGGAATGTGGATCTAAGAAAGAAAGGGTGACCACACAGGAACAGTCGCACTGCTTTGACGCTGGGTGCCACCAGTCTGCAAAACCGAGCGGAGAAATTGCGTACGCCAAGGTATGAGGTACCATGGAAAAGTGCATGGCTTTACGCCAAGTTTAGGTTTTATACATCGCGATTTGAGCGTGGAAACGTTCGTACGCAACATTTCTGTGCGTACGCACCGTTTATACATGAGGCCCCAGGAGAGGGATTATACCTCCCCCGGGCCATGAGAGGACAGCCACCCTGGTTGCTAAGGGGGTCACGGGAACCGAGCTGGTGGCCCATGGCCACCACCAGGGGGCATTTACTGAATCCTAGAGCCCTGGAAGCCAGGACTTCCGCCACACCAGTAAGTGCTGGCGGAAGGAATTCCAGGGTCATCCGGAGTGCTTCCGGGTGCTCATGCGGCATTTCCGCCACACCAGGAAGTGCCGGCGGAAGTTCATCAAAGGGCACCTGGAGCATATCCGGGCATGTATTAAAGGGGCGGCCTTCCAACAGTCAGAGAGCTGGTGTCAGGTGGAGGAAGGCAAGGCTTCAGAGAGTGGAGAGAAGGCAGCCTGAAGAGGACCATTGTGAGGCCATAGAGAAGGGTGATTGTTACTGGAGCAAAGTGTGCGGTCAAGGACTTTTTATAGACTTGTAAATAGTTTAATAAACGTGTGTGGCATTCGACTTTCGGTGTCTGTCTGTCTGTGGTCGGGCTGGCTATCACACCCTGTATTTCCATGTATTGGCAGAAACGGCCCTGTTTCACTTACTTTGTTACTACTCAATATTACTATGGTGGGCTCGTGTATCCAGCACAGAACATTGTCACCATGTAGCCTTATTAGTGAAAGTGAATAAAATCAAGTGAATAGTGAAATTTATAATGTACTAGAGAGACCTCATCTGGTTACGATGCTGTAAAAATGAAAGCCAGCCATGACACTGTGCTGAAAAGAGAATCCAAATGCATTCCAAGACTAAAAGGCACATGTCCCACTGTAACAGGCTCAGGGAATTAAAAATGATTTAGTCTTGAGCAGAGAAAGCTGAACTTTAAAAGGCACTATATAGAACTAAAATGAAATGTCCAATTATTTTCTGTCATTGTACAAGTATAGGCCAATGCTGTGTCTCAGGTGATGACCATCACTACAAAGAACCACTCATGATGAAGTCATATTTTCTCAGGGTGTGGAAAGCAGCACGGACACAGACAGGCAGACACAGATGGTTTATATCCAAGCACACGTTTATTCATATTTCTATTTATAAAGTGCGCACGCACAACCCAGTGCCCCTACACCAAATCACCCTCAGTCCAGGCCTCTCTCTGTAATGTCTCTTCTCCTGACTGCCTCCGCTCTTCTTCTCTAAGCTCTGTCCTTTTCCACCTGATTCCAGCTGACGAATGGAGGGAAGCGGCCCCTTTTATGTTCACCCAGACGTGCTCCAGGTGCCTCCTGATAAACTTCCGCCGGCACTTCCTGGTGTGGCGGAAGTGCCGGCTGAGCACCCAGAAGCACTCCGGGTGTCCCTGGTAATCTTTCCGCCTGCACCTCGGGGCGTAGTGGAAGTGCTGACAGCCACGGCTCTTCAGGCGGTGACCATGGGCTCCTGTAGGGTTGAGTGTTCCATGATCTGTTCCCGTGGTCCCCATACCAACCAGGGTGGCTGCTCTCTTGTGGTCCGGAGGAGGCGTAGTCCCTCTACTGGTCCTTCCAGACGTAGTAAGGGATAGTGTCCTTCTGTGCTCTGCTAAGCTCCATTAATTTCATTCATTTCCCTTAAAATTGCTTATTATTATCCTGTATGGCAGTTTTGTTCTGAACATTTTGTACATAATGTTGTTTGTCCAACTAACTACACAATACAAGCGAAACACAACAGAATAAGCGTAAAGTGAGGAGAAAATCAGTACTGACATAAAGATTCAAGTTGACTATAGGCAAAAAAAGACATAGCAGCACATGAAGCTGTGCAGAGGAGAACAGTCAGGAGTTTCCCACGATTTAAGGACATGTCCTACAATGACAGTCTCAGAGAATTAAACCTGTAGAAGAGACTCTGTGTGTTAAGCTGAGCTTAAATGTTGTTATTTAATACGTTTGAAAAAAAGAAAAAAAAAAAAAAGACAATCGATCTTGTGGATGTTTATTTAAATAAAGATTGAGTGTGAAGAGGGTTAGAGACTGCTTCCTGAAATCAGGGTCAGCGTAGTGCTGCACGGAAGAGACGTTCAGTTGTTAAAAGAAGGCGTGGAGAAGGCAATTGTGAACAAACAAAAGAAAAAAAAGGGTCACGGAGGAAAGCTTAATGTGTTAGCTGATTTTGGAGTTGTCACTGGTTTGTTAATAATTCCCTTTTTTAATGTGAAATGTTTCTGACTAGTGACAGCTATGGCAAGCCGAATTAACATTTAGAGATATCTCAAAATGAATTACAAATATCTAAAACTGCATCTCTTTTAAGATATCTAAAAAGCATTTTATGATATCTCAAATAGATTTCAAGATATCTTGAAATGATATGCTGTACATTTTGAGATATCTGAAATGCAATTTGAGATATCTCGAAATAGGTTCCTGTGCATTTTGAGATATCACAAATACATTCCGAGATATCTTAAAATAACTTCCATGTGCATTTCAAGATATCTCAAATACATTTTGAGATATCTCGAAATAACTTCCTGTAAAATTTCCTATTTGTTCAATGGGACTTCCTGTCTATTTTAAGATATTTCAAAATGTATTTGAGATATCTTGAAATGTGCAGGAAGTTATGTTGAGATATCTGAGAATGCATTTCAGATATCTCAAAATGAATTTGAGATATCTTAAAATGAGTGGGAAGTTATTTTAGGATATCTCAAAATATAATGAAGATATCTTAAAAAGCATTTAAGATAACTTAAAATTCACTGTTGTTTGAGATATCTAAAATACATTTTTAAATATGTAAAATACATTTCAAGATATCTTAAAAAGGGTCTCTGCTCCAGTTCAGATATCTTACAATATATTTCTAAATATCTCAAGTTGTATTTCAAGATATTTAAAATACATTTTATGATATCTTTAAAAAGACACTTAATTATTTCAAGATATCTCAAAAGCATTTTCAGATATCTACAATACAATGTAAGCTATCTGAAATACATTTCCAGATATCTCAAAACAGCTTCCTGTCCATTTTCAGATATCCCAAATACATTTTCAGATATCTCAAAATCACTTCCAGCTGATTTAAAGATACAGTATCTGAAATACATTTTAAGATATCTTATAATAAACAGGAAATTCCATTGAAAGAATAGGCATTTTTATAGGAAATGGTTTTGAGATACCTTAAAATACATGATAGGTCAATTTAAGATATCTGAAAATTCATTTGAAGATATCTAGAAGTGCAGGCACGGTTATTTTGAGATATTTGAAAATGTAATTCGAGATGTCTTGAAATCCAATTGAGATATCTCAAAATGTAATGCAGATATCTTAAAATGTAAAGGAAATTATTTTAAGATATCTCAGAGCGAGTTTCAGATATCTTAAAAAATAAATTACATTTTAAGATATCTGAAATTCATTTTGAGATATCTCTAAATGTTAATTTGGCTTGCCATAGACAGCTTTTATTTATGTAAAAGATTAAGTAAGTTAAGTTAATGCGTGATAGCATGGAAGCGTGTTTATTTTTAGTATTTTTAGTAGTATTTTTAGTATGTATATACAAAATTGTTATAGCATGAATGAAAATATGAGTTTTCTTGTATTTTCTTTGATTATTTAAGGTTATCAGTCTACTCCTAATTCAATCCTGTTCCAGTTGTTACTATTGCTCTTACAACCTGTTTATTATTAAACAACATCAAATAACAAAAAGGAAGAGTTGTTCCATGCATCCTCTTTAATCAGCTAAAGGCCTTTTTCAAGTCCGGGTCAACATTGATGTAGTAAACCTAAATAATGTGACAGTGTGGGCACCTAATCCTGGTGTTCAGAATTCTCAAAGGCATTGATAAAGTGGTTTGAATTGAATTCTTTCACCTTAAGTGTGAATTATGTACTCAAGAACACCATTGGAAATAAAGGGGAGGGAAGTGCATTTAGGACTGAAGCTAGGAAGCACTTCTGAACTCAGAGAGTTGGGGGAACCTGGAACAAACTACTGAGACATGAAGTTGAAGAACAAAATAGTGACCACCTTCAAGGACAGTCTAGAAGACTTTTTGGAACAGCTTAGCTATTTGCTAAACAAAAAAGCCAGATGGACTGAAGGGTTGCCTCTCATTTGTCAAATTTCCTATGTTCTTCTGTTCCTATGTCTTGGCAGGAGATAGTCCAGGATGATGTACTTTTCACTCTTGAGTGCAGCTAACCATAAAATGTTTTGGGGTACCTTTGTCAGGTAGAAAGCCTCTGCTGACATCTTCCACGTTGGTTGAATTGTGGAATCCTATAAATCTTCCATGACAGACAACTTAAAATAAAGAGTGTATCCCATTAGAATTCTCTTCATGGGACCACCACTGTCTCCCAATACTCCTGTTTACCCTCATGGGCTTTTAGATGGAATTCTGAGTCACCTGTGTCCATTTCTCTAGGTAAATAATGATAACTATAAAGAGAAAATTCATAAGAATGAAACTTTTTAAGTTAGTTGATGCCTGTTTGATATGTAATACCACTTTGGAGACTTGAATTTCAACAACAGAAGGTGAAATGGGAAACAGACTGTGGAAAAAATATTTGAAGCAAGAGGCGGACCCTAGCCAGGTGGCCAGCATGAGATCTGAGAGGCAATGCGGAGAAAAGTAGATTTCAAGGCGTGCAGAAGTCAAGGAGAAAGCTATAAAAAGGAAATACACTGCAGGTTGCCTAAGAACACAGGAATGAACTTGAAATGAGAGGCAATATCTGGCCGTGAAGAGAATAACATTAAGTGTCAGACTTTGTGAGTTTCTTATACAAGAAGGCCAGCAAAACTTTGGTGTTTTATGTCTGTACCTATTGAATAAAGGGAACTGTCATTGATGTAGGCTGTTAAAGTATATGAAATTGTTAGATGGGATTTCATAATGGTGGCCCTAATGGTGCCTGAAGTTTTTAAACTTTATTATGGCTGCTATCTTACTGAGATTGTAATACAGTACACTTTTTATTTCATTCTATTTTTATACTTTTCATTCTATTTTTAGATTTTAGTCTTAACTGGATATTGAATTGAATGTACTTGACACCTGATTTCTGTCTGCACCAAAAGCAAAAGAATTTCCTAAAGCTTTCGACAACCTGATCAGTTAGGAACTTAAGAAGAATCTGGATGGGCTATCGGGGCAGCTAACAAACAAACTTGATGGACTGAATGGTCTCCTCTTGTTTGTCACATTTCCTATGATAGATAGATAGATAGATAGATAGATAGATAGATAGATAGATAGATAGATAGATAGATAGATAGATAGATAGATAGATAGATAGATAGATAGATAGATACTTTATTAATCCCAATGGGAAATTCACATTATCCAGCAGCAGCATACTGATACAATAAATAATATTAAATTAAAGATTGATAATAATGCAGGTGAAAAACAGACAATAACTATGTATAATGTTAAATGTTAACGTTTAACCCCCCCCCTACGGGTGGAATTGAAGAGTTGCATAGTTTGGGGGAGGAACGATCTCCTCAGTCTGTCAGTGGAGCAGGACAGTGACAGCAGTCTGTCGCTGAAGCTGCTCTTCTGTCTGGAGATGATACTGTTTAGTGGATGCAGTGGATTCTCCATAATTGATAGGAGCCTGCTGAGCGCCCTTCGCTCTGCCACAGATGTTAAACTGTCCAGCTCCATGCCAACAATAGAGCCTGCCTTCCCCACCAGTTTGTCCAGGCGTGAGGTGTCCTTCTTCTTAATGCTGCCTCCCCAGCACACCACCTCGTAGAAGAGGGCGCTCACCACAACTGTCTGATAGAACATCTGCAGCATCTTATTGCAGATGTTGAAGGACGCCAGCCTTCTAAGGAAATATAGTCAGCTCTGTCCTTTCTTGCACAGAGCATCAGTATTGGCAGTCCAGTCTAATTTATCATCCAGCTGCACTCCCAGGTATTTATAGGTCTGCACCATCTGCACACAGTCACCTTTGATGATCACGGGGTCCATGAGGGGTATGGGCCTCCTAAAATCCACCACCAAGCTCCTTGGTTTTGCTGGTGTTCAGTTGTAGGTGGTTTGAGTCGCACCATTTAACAAAGTCATTGATTAGGTCCCTATACTTCTCCTCCAGCCCATTTCTGATGCAGCCCACGATAGCAGTGTCATCAGCGAACCTTTGCACGTGGCAGGACTCCGAGTTGTGTTGGAAGTCCGATGTATATAGGCTGAACAGGACCAGAGAAAGTACAGTCCCTTGTGGCGCTCCTGTGTTGCTGACCACAATGTGAGACGTGCAGTTCCCAAGACGCACATACTGAGGTCTGTCTTTAAGATAGTCCACGATCCATGCCACTAGGTATGAATCTACTCCCATCTCTGTCAGCTTGTCCCTAAGGAGCAGAGGTTGGATTGTGTTGAAGGCACTAGACAAGTCTAGAAACATAATTCTTACAGTACCACTGCCTCTGTCTAAGTGGGAGAGGGATAGGTGTAGCATATAGATGATGGCAACCTCCGCTCCCACCTTCTCCTGATATGCAAACTGCAGAAGGTCAAGGGCATGTTGAACCTGTGGCCTCAGGTGGTGAAGCAGCAGCCTCTCCATGGTCTTCATCACATGTGATGTTAGAGCAACAGGCCGGAAGTCATTCAGCTCACTAGGACGTGATACTTTTGGGACTGGAGTGATGCAAGATGTTTTCCAAAGCCTCGGGACTCTACCCTGTTCAAGGCTCAGGTTGAAGATGCGCTGTAGAGGACTCCCCAGCTCCGATGCACAGACCTTCAGCAGTCGTGGCAATACTCCATCTGGACCTGCTGCTTTGCTGGCACGAAGTCTCCTCAGCTCTCTGCTCACCTGCGCTGTTGTAATTATGGGTGGGGATGTCTCTCCTATGCTGGTATCAGCAGAAGGATGTGTGGAGGGTGCAGTACTCCGAGGTGAGAGTGAGAGTGGGTTAGGGTGGTCAAACCTGTTAAAGAAGTTGTTCATTTGGTTTGCTCTCTTCACGTTTCTCTCAATGGTGGTACCCTGCTTCGAGCTGCAACCAGTGATGATCTTCATCCCATCCCACACTTCCTTCATGCTGTTATTCTGCAACTTCTGCTCCAGCTTTATCCTGTACTGTTCCTTCGCCACCCTGAGCTGGACTCGGAGTTCCTTCTGCACGCGCTGAATGTTCTCTTGTATGTAATCAGCTGGCACAGAAAATTGTGCTGTGTTGAGAAGACAAGCCACTGTGGCTCACTAGCAGTGGTTTAGCCATTTTCACATTTACTTATTTGGCTAATCCCAGTATCCAAGCATTTATGATACAACTGGTTCCATTTCTTTTGGTTTTTCAATTGGAGCACAGGCAGGTCAAGTGACTTGCTCACAGCATCATTAGGGGGATTTGAACCCAAAACCTCAGGGTTTGAAGGCCAAAGCCTTAACCACTACACCACACCATGAGTGTGTTATGAATGGACCAGCAATACTCGAAGGATAAAATAAATTTTAACATACAGCCTTTGGTTAGTTCAATTAGGTGATTTCAAAACCAAGCAAGAGTTTGCTGAGCATAAAGATCAAGAAATTTCCAGGAGTTGGCCTGAACAAAATATAAAAAACACAAGCATAAGGTCCACTTCTATGGCCTATTTAAGAGACCATTTGAACTGAGATGTGCTATGATTGAAGATTTTCTTTCTAAAATACCTGATTAAATAATAAATATATTCATTTTTTTAAAGTAATTGCATTGTAACCCTTTTGTAACTAAACTTAAGTTAAGAGACAAGGGCATGTAATTCTAAAGGCAAGGAAGTGTACTGCATGCATTGAATATGCTTTACATATCCATAAATGCTGGAAATATAAATACAGTATAGCAAATGCTATAAATATAAAGTATAAAGTATAAATATAAATATATAATATAAGTATATAAATATAGCAAATGCTATGCTGGATGGACTGGCATCCCAATTGGGATGGAAGGTGGATCTTTGCCAACTTGGGAAGCCAGCAATGAGAGGTGGCATAACATGGCCAGGATGGGGTTTGATTATTATCTTAGTCGGCATGAAAGTTTAATGGATGAACTAGGGGTGGATGTTTATCAAGAGCAGTTCCTTACCTAGTACAATAGATGGCAATGGTCTTCTGGCATGGACCCAGTATAGACACCCGCAGGCATCCATGGGATTTATAGTCCTGAGGAACAAACCTGTTGGGGTCCTTGGATGCCACAAGAGGGTTCTGTATAGAGAAGGGTTCCCTGTTTTGTTGGGCTTCTGTGTGACCCAGAAGTGCTTCCACCATTCAGTGCTATGGCATCAGAAGTACTCCTGGGTCCAACATAAAAGAATCAGCTTGACCTCATCCATGTGAATTGGGAGGTTGAGGGCAAAGCTCACCTGGAGGAGAAGGAGATTTTGTGAATTGAAGGTTGTGGTGTGCACTGTGAAATAAGTGTTTGTAAATAATAAATGTTTATTTGCACCTGGGGCTGTTTTGGTGTGGTTGTGTCTGGGGTTTGGAAACTTAGTGATGCTCCCCAAGGTCACTACATATATAGTCAAATGAAAACATCTCTTGGTATGATGCAATTGTTTGGCTGCCAACCCAGCCACAACCCAATTTAATAATAAACAGATCAGAAACAAAAGTTCCATCCAGAAGGACACAAAATAAAGCTAATATGTGCTCTGTACACTTAGTAACCACAGAGAACTCCATTTCCTGGCTTGGGTCATTAGACAACTTCCATTTCTCAACTTCCCATTTATATTGGCCTACTTATGGATGGGGCAGGGCTCATGATGCCCAGCGGAGGCAAGGCTAGGTGGCAAGTTCTTGTTGCTGCTCCATACTGTGGATGAAACAAAACAGATGTTTAGTAACAGTGCCCCCTCCTGCCTGGAGGTGGTGTTACTCATCTTACCAGAGCCATCTGGGAGGTCCCCAGGCATGCATGCATAACTATATATATGTGGTACCTAAAAAAACTATTCAATCCCTTTTACTATTATACCATACTTACTGTCCCCCGCAGCTCTACCCACATAGTAGTGAAACAGTACAAACGTTAAAAATTAATAAAAGAATAATCAAAAATGTAATTTTTAATTTCAGGAGGGGGTGGGTGGAGGTGACTAAGTCCGTATGATCAAAAAGGGGGGGGGGGGGGGTTATCGTTAAATTAAAGTGCATATGTCCTTCTTAAGTTGGCATATGCTGGGTTTATGTCCAAGTGTCTGTTGATGGCATTTTCATCTGATAGCCAAGACTCGGCCAACTCTCTGGCGCTTTTTGTACTGGCCGGACTTAGTCACCTCCACCCACCCCCCCCGAATGTGCTGCTATATATTGCCTTTGATTCTTGTAAGTCTAAGCATTATCCTCTGATGAAGACCCCTGATAGGGGTTGAAAGCTCAGGAATAAAACTATTTTATGATACGTGATTCGTTTTTTCTCCCTTTGTGGATCTCCAACTGCAAATATGCAAACCGTATCACAGACCTTCTCTTCCATATATATATATATATATATATATATATATATATATATATATATATATATAAAATCCTAACCCTAAATGTGCAACAATTTTGTGCAATGATTTAATGTGACTTATTTGTCATGCTTTAAATCGGGCTTATTTTAAAACCTACATATATATGTTTGGTATCATTCTTTTCAGAATTTATCGAACTTTAATGTGATGTTGTTAGATTTTTAGATTCTTATTCTGTTTTTAAATTCTAAACTAAAATATCAAGAAAGTTGTGGTTTATAAGAATGTCAGTTAAAACAAATGGATTGTTTATTTAGTCTCTTATAAATACTCATCAAGCATAGTTATAGTCATCAATACATAGTTATTGTCTGTTTTTCTGTTTTTCACCTGCATTGTTATCATTCTTTAATTTAATATTATTTATTGTATCAGTATGCTGCTGCTGAAGAATGTGAATTTCCCATTGGGATTAATAAAGTATCTATCTATCTATCTATCTATCTATCTATCTATCTATCTATCTATCTATCTATCTATCTATCTATCTATCTATCTATCTATCTATCTATCTATCTATCTATCTATCTAGTGGACCTCAGTTTAACGGGAATACTCCAATCGATAAGAGAGTAAATATTTTATTCTCATGTCATGATTTTTACTCTGTTAAATAATAATTAATTTTTCTTTTACATATTTATAGAATTTTGTGATTCCAATTAATAATAATTTTCTTTTGTACATTTACAGATTTTACTAATATTCTGGCCGCAACTGTGGGTTGGGGGCCAAAGGTGCCAGGTGGGCATGCCCCCCTAGTATATATATATATATACAGTAATCCCTCCTCCATCGCGGGGGTTGCGTTCCAGAGCCACCCGCGAAATAAGAAAATCCCCGAAGTAGAAACCATATGTTTATATGGTTATTTTTATATTGCCATGCTTGGGTCACAGATTTGCGCAGAAACACAGGAGGTTGTAGAGAGACAGGAACGTTATACAAAAACTGCAAACAAACATTTGTCTCTTTTTCAAAAGTTTAAACTGTGCTCCATGACAAGACAGAGATGACAGTTCCGTCTCACAATTAAAAGAATGCAAACATATTTTCCTCTTCAAAGGAGTGCGCATCAGGAGCAGAGTCTGTCAGAAAGACACAGGAAAGCAAACAAATCAATAGGGCTGTTTGCTTTTAAGTATGCGAAGCACCGCGGCACAAAGCTGTTGAAGGCGGCAGCTCACACCCCCTCTGTCAGGAGCAGAGAGAGAGAGAGAGAGAGAGAGAGCCAGAGAAAAACAAAACAGTGAAAAATCAATACGTGCCCTTCGAGCTTTTAAGTATGCGAAGCACCGTTCAGCATGTCCTTTCAGGAAGCAGCTGCACAAAAGATAGCAACGTGAAGATAATCTTTCAGCATTTTTAGATGAGCGTCCGTATCGTCTAGGTGTGTGAACAGCCCCCCTGCTCAATCCCCCTACGTCAGGATCAGAGAAAGTCAGCGCAAGAGAAAGAGAAAAGTAAGCCGGGTAGCTTCTCAGCCATCTGCCAATAGCGTCCCTTGTATGAAATCAACTGGGCAAACCAACTGAGGAAGCATGTACCAGAAATTAAAAGACCCATTGTCCGCAGAAACCTGCGAAGCAGTGAAAAATCCGCGATATATATTTAAATATGCTTACATATAAAATCCGCGATGGAGTGAAGCCGCGAAAGGCGAAGCACGATATAGCGAGGGATTACTGTATAGATTGAATGCTAATGGATTTAATGATTTCATTTGATTTTTTTTGACACGCCAGAGTGGTAAGATTTTGCTGATTGCTGATTTTGACTCTGCACTTTTATTCTTGATTTTAGTGCATCTATTGGATTTATTGCTTTATCTTGAATAATTTCATTAAGCACTTTGCACAAGATTTTGTTGTTTGTGTCCTCATTGTTCTCGTCCGTCCGGTTATGACTATCTGTGCACACAGATTATGCTATTTTCTCTCTTGTGCTTTTGCTGCAACGGAAATAATAGCACTTGTTTTCAACTCTGTGTTTATTAATAAAAAACACTTCTTTTATTAGTAATATTACATCGCCTTTTTTTCCCCATCATGACACAAAATAATTGGCATTTTAAAAACAATCTGACATGTTCATTAAATAAAAGATATTTTTTGCTGGTGCCTAAATTGCTTAATCATAACATACAATGCGTCTGCATTTCTGAGTCATAAATAATAAGTAAGAATTTGTCACTACAGACAGTCTTCATAACCTAACAACAAAATCAACTTACTGCTCACTCAACTTATTTATTAACTTTAAAGGAAAAGATAAAATGAATAAATATTTCTGAAGAATGAAAAAAATCAAAAGTAATTATTAAAATACAGAATTTGTCACTGCCAATGTTTTTGACACTCGGTGTGAAGAGTGTTGCTGAGGTTTGTGAATAATGTCGTCAATGCATGGAGAGGTTTTTGACAAGGCAGCCCACATCCTCAAGGGTCACTTAAGGTCTGTGTTTAGTTTTGAGAGCTGTAATGGCTGAAAACCCAGACCTACATACATAGGTGGTGCTTAATGGTATCAAGACCTTCGTTGGTGTACCATAATACTCCAGGCACTCTGAAGCAATCTCGCACTAGAATATCTGCGAGAGGACTTCACTGAAATGAACTCTCGAGGTGCCATTGGATGACATGTCTATGAGTTTTGATTAGGACGTGTAAGTTTTGCTGGAAATTTCTCAGTCTGTTAGAGCTGTGAGCTCTGGAGTGCTGGGCTGGGGTAGGGACTTAGGCCAGAGAATATGAGATGGAGAATTACACAATATGGACAAAAGTATGTAGGCATCCCTTCAAATTGCTGAGTTCAGATGTTTTGTTAAATACAATCAAGCATGGACTGTAAGAAACGAGAGTCTCCAGTCTCATGAAACTGAGATTAGCGTCATGACTGGAAAAATCACCTGTGTAGCATCATGTTGACACACGGGAGGGTATGGCTGAATAATCCCTCTTTAGAGGTCCGGAAGGGTGACCTTCCTGCGGTGAAGTGTCCAGGTGGCGCAATGAGGGACCGGGAGACTAGCGGAGTTGAGGGACAGCAGAGTGGAGCAAAGCACAGAGAGAATCCTTAATGAAGATCTCAGACTGGGCCTGAGGACAATGACCTGTGGACAGTAGGGGCATCACTGAGCCTCAAGCCTGAACACAGTCACCGGTTCAAATACAACATTTTTTATTTCTCCCAGATACCTTGGTGGGTCCATCAGAAAGGTTTCCCTTCAGCACAACATAACATAGGGATGGTGAATCCTTCGTCTTTCTCTTCTTCCTCACAGCAGGTGTTGTCCTCTTCCTCTCGACTTCAACTCCCCAAGGTGAGGCAGAGAGTTCCCTTTTCAGTACTCTTTCAGCAAAGTCCGGGGGAGGTACTACTGAGTCAGGCTTAAGCTAAGCGCCTTGAGCGTGGGAAAGGTCCTATATAAATGCAATTTATTATTATTATTATTACATAGCTAATCTCCACTGGTATTATAATGGATAGTTTCTTATTCTCCCATTTTTTGTTACTGCACACATCCATCTCAACATTTTCCTTTCTGCCACATTTAACATCTTCTCCTGAACTCCCTTTACTGCCCATGTCTCAGCTCCATACATCACTGCTGGTCTTACCACTATCTTAAAAACCTGACCTTTCACCTTTGCCTTAATTCTTTGATCATATAACACTCCTTATACTTTCTTCCAATTGTTCCACCTGCACTGCACTCTATGGGTTATCTCTGCATGTAATTCTCCATTTTGGGCTACCACTGATCCTAGATATTTAAATTTAGACACTTTTTTCTCTCCCTGCAGGCTAACTTCTGAAACCTGATCATCATTAAACCTCATATATTGTGGTAGAAATTATCATATTAATTAAACAAACTTGATGGGCTGAATGGTGTCCTCTCATTTGTCAAATTTCCTATGTTCTCTCATATGTAATCATCTGGCACAGAAAATTGTGTTGTGTTAAGAAGACAAGCCACCTTGGCCCACTAGCAGTGGTTTGGCCTTTTAGACATTTACTTATTTGGCTAAACCCAGTATCCTCTCTCCATTGCGTCTTTTATTCACTCTTACAGAGAATGCCGAAGAGGGAGCACTCATCACAGCAGTCTGTTACAGCATGGTCAGAATGCTCGAAAAGTGCAGGTAGAGGGTTATATTTATAGACAATTGAATTTGCATAACAGTGCTGAATTAATGCTTACACGTCTACTCTGATTGGTTAAAAGACATCAGGTGTTTTTGCATAGAGCACAATCAGCATAAAATAAATATCTTTCTCAATTATATCCCTGTTCTTCAATCTCTCCTGAATTCAGCTCTTATTTTGTTATGAGAACTGCATCCGTGTGTCATATCTTCTAGGGGGTGAATAGCCATAACAAACACCCACTGCTTGTCTTATTACTGAATTATCTATATATATAATTCACTAAGTCCATGGCAAGCAAGACGCACGCAAGACATTGCAAGCAAGACACATGCAAGACAGAGCCACGCCCGCCAACTCACAGAGCCCCGCCCACCAACTCTAAGATCATGGGATACGCACGACACAGTCTCGCCCGCCAACTCTAGCCCTCCTCCCGAGTCCACCCTCGCTCTCAAGGCACGCAGCACCTCAACAAACACCGCCTCAGTCGCTTTCGTCTCTGCTACAGTCCACATGCACCTCTGAGCCACATTGACTTTTCATTGTTCTTTTCGGTTCCGGCTGCTTTTCTATATATAATCCACCAAGTCGCTCGACCATGGAATACGCACGACAGAGCCCCGCCCACCAACTCTAGCACTTACTGTCGCCGGTTGCATTAACAAGCAACCTTTGTGGTGTCACATGCATGTACTTACACTGACAACAAATATGACAGCTCTTGCTCACGAACAAGATTTCGCAAGACGGGAAAAATGGAACACCTGCAACATTACCTTCACATTGTTTTCCTTTTATTTCTGATCCCATTGAACAACTATGTGGCGACATCGACTTCTCAACTGTGACTCCGGAACAACTCAGTACGCGAGCTATATTAAGCGTCACCAACGAAGAATCGCTACACCTTAATGAACAGGTACTGAAACTTATCCCTACCAACGAAGTAACTTTCACTAGCGTTGACTCCATCGTCACAGACGATCCCACACATCAACTTTCATTCCCCGAAGAATTTTTTAGCAGTCTTACTCCCACTGGCATGCCTCCGCATAAACTCAAACTTAAAATTGGTTCAATCGTCATGCTTCTCAGAAACCTCATGCCAGCAAGAAGTCTCTGTAAAGGCACTAGACTTTCTGTTACCAGCATTCACCGCAATGTACTAGAGTGTAAAATAATCGCAGCTGCTACCTCACAAACTGTCCATATTCCCTGGATTTCCCTGACCCCATCAGATTCAAATTTGCCTTTTACTTTTACACGCAGAAAATTTCCTGTTAGATTGGCCTTTGCAATGACAATTAATAAGGCGCAGGGACAAACTTTCAAAAAGATATGCCTGTATCTGCCAAAACCAGTTTTCAGTCACGGACAATTGTATGTTGCTCTCTCCAGAGTTCCATCTTTTCATTCACTCACAGTCGTATCCTCAAACCCACCCCATTTGGACAACTGTGTCTTTCAGGAAGTGTTCACCCATCAATAAATAATTATGCGGCGTATGCTACGCCGCGGGTTGGCTAGTTTTATTAAATCCAATAACATGTGAACAAGGTCTTAATCTCTTACAGTGCATGCCTTCATTAGAACATTCTGTCTCTTATATCTTACAAATTATCACAAACTCCCAGGATAACCCTGCTTCAGATTACTAATGTGACGTGTGAGTCTCTGTCTTGCATCCCAAAACACGAGATTGAGTCTCATTACTTTAGCAAAACCAGCTTTATTCCGCTTGAAACAGGAACAGTATGGTTATTTATTGTAGTGTGATCTACTACTCTCCTATACACAGACACAGCAGTCAGGCAGGGTCGTGGCTAAGTGATACTGTCCCCTGCATTTATAATGTCCCTTGCATCACCCATCGACAACTGCTGCATATAGCGTGACTGCGGTCAGCTCGGATTTCCTTTTGCCGCGAGCCACTGCAGTGCTGGGACCCTGCAGCTGCCCTAGCAAAGGATAAGCTGTCTTCCAGAGATGTGGTGATTGCACTTCGGGACACTTTTTGGCGTGTCATCCCAAAAGAGTTTAGAATCCTCACAATAGCAATACCCTTACTAATATCAGCTGGGACTGCAGATGGTTAATGTGGCTTACTTAAGTCTGTCCAAGATACTACAATGTGCCAATTAGCAAATCTCACTAGGTGCATGATAGAACATCAGCCAGTTTCTCGAATGTTCTGGAATGTTCTGCTTGTTTACCTGACCATTTCAGCAGTCTTTTTATGACATTAGGAAACAAATGCTTACATATTTCACTGTGCATTACAAACCAAAATACATAACTACTGTTACCTCTGCATTATTCTCTCACAATCTTCCAAAGCCCTTCTCCATTTTTCCAACTTCCTCTCCATTTCCTCCTTTCTGGTGCTACACAATACAATGAGAGAATTTACATGTACTACACAAAAGTGGAATAAAATGAATAATGTCACTAAGGCAGAACCCATCGTTTACATGCCCAAGTCCACTGGTGGAGTTCCGATAGGCTCCAGCATCATTAAACTGAGTCAAATTATTTTAACGTCATCATCGGCTGCCGTTCATGTGAAAACAAGCATGAAGTTTGCGATAATTTTCTTGTGTTTTATAAATATGTTTAGCCTTTCATGTGCTGTGAAATAAATACCGCCCTTCCCTTCTGTACATTCTCAACATGAGCACCCAGAGCGTTGTGGTATGAACACTGCCTTACACATCACTGTTCAAACATGTTTGTAGCACATAGCGGGATTAAAACTAAACTCTCATATGTAATTCATATGCTTCTGTTAGTGGATTGCATGCAGCACCCTCTTTTGAGCCCTGCAAATAGCCAACATACCAGTATATGTGCTTTTTGCCTTTGTGAACGCTAGGTGGCACTGTTGCCCCTTAAACCTAACAAAAAGACATGCAGGACACAGGTTAACAGCACCAAGAAGTATTTGAATTCTTTTTCTCTTCTTATATAGTGCCCCTAAGCACCACAACCACCAATAAACAATAGTTATTGTTAAAGTAATCAAATAACAAACACAGATCGATCTATCTATCTATCTATCTATCTATCTATCTATCTATCTATCTATCTATCTATCTATCTATCTATCTATCTATCTATCTATCTATCTTTCTTCCACCTCCACCTGACTCTGGCTTGCTTGCTGGTTTCACTGCAGTCCTTTATATAGTCCTTGACCTGGAAGAGCTTTTGCTCTTCCACATGGCCGGATTAAGGTGGGTGCTATTGATGCTGAAGCATTAGGCCCATTCCTGAAATAGGCCCAAATGAAAACAGACGAGAGTTTTCCGGAAGCTGAACAGTTTTCCTTTGCTATATTAACCTCAAAATAATTCTTAGAATGAAATTTGGAGTCCGACTTTCAGACGCCTAGACACAGTGTTTCTTATTATACAGTTACTATTGTTCTTTGCGCTGTGATGTAACTATAACGTTGTTGTGTTTATTGTTAACCGAAGATTTCAAGTTAATGCTATCAATTTTACGTTAAACAGTTTACTTAGTAATTTAGCTGTGTTTTTTGCAATATCTTGGGGATTCTTGCCACTTTATTATTGTTCGGTAAGTGCCATGTAGTACATTTTTCACCTTGAAAGTTAGTTGTACAGTAAAAATCGATGGCTATTTAAATGGTTATCTGTAAAGGTAAAACTAAAAGACGGCCCATGGGCCCAGCATGGATGTTTAGAATTTTTAAAATCCTCAACAGGATTCTGGTCTATTATGAAATTTAAATCGTGGACAAATTTTTACCCTCAAGAGCCTGAACTGAGTCACTTTGACCCAATGTCTCTGCAAATTCATTTTTTCTTACTCTGTTTTGTAAGAGAATTGCGAAATTTTGTGTATTTCATTGTTAGGTTTTCTGCATTAAGTGCAGTTTTCAGACAATTGCTATTGAATGTTGATGTTACATAGTTTGATGTTAATCTTGAGTTGTTACGATACAACGTCGTTATTATTATTCATGTTCAATAAAGGCTGGCTGGCTGCGTCGCAAGCAATTAAGGCTCCTTGGTCGGTCTGAGTGCACATGTACGGTGAGTGTCGAATATACATGCACCAATGCAGAGAAAAAATAGGCCTTTTTTGCACTGCAGCATCAGGCCCAATTTCGCCTTAATCCAGCCCTGCTCTTCCGTCCACGTGACTTGCCTGCACTTCTGGGTCAGATGGAGAACTTGAATTTTCTTCAGCTCGGGGCTTTCATCCTCGTGACTTGGGAGTACTTCCTGGCTATGGATGAGACATGACTCCCCTGGTTCTCTTGCAGCATCCCCTGGTGGCACCCATGGTAGCCAGCAGGGCTGTGGTATTAAACTGCATGTCCCATGGTGCCCTGCGGGAACCCAGGGCACCGCTACACTGCAGGGAAGCTGCCATCTAACGTCTTGGGGGAAGTAGTGTCCCAAAGAGGTTGCCTTCTCCCACTCTGTGGGCGTCTCGGCCTGTTACACCTTACACCAACTGCTGCTGGGATAATAAAAATGTAGATATCTTTACTACAACAAAATTTATTTTATTTTGTTTTGTAAATTTTGTGTATGGTAATTTATGTATTGTGTTAGGTTACTTATTTCTTTAAAAAGTAATCAGACTACGTAACACGCATAACTTTTAACATGCTACCCCAACACTGCTCCCAAGATTGTGCTGCTGAGTCTAGCACTGCATGTTTAGCTCATCAACATAAATTTAGCGATTTCTGAAAAATTGAGACAGATTATTTCAGAGAGGAGAAGGAATAATGCAATCACCCAAGAATTTGGCTCAAGAAATGTATCCTGTTGATGCTTACCCCTTATAAATATAAGATGTTTATCGGCAGGAAAAATAAAGTAGGATTGAAAGTGAGTGACAGTACCTCAAAATGTTAAATAAAATTGCAAATGTCTTGAGTATGAGTATTAGAGCACAATGTAACGTAATACATCATGTAATTTACATCAAGTCCTGACATTTCTAAATTAATGGGGTTTTTAGCTTTGATCCTGATGATATCATCCCAGTTGTATTTACATTCAAATGCAACAATTTGAAGTTATACAGCCCTGAACATCATTAAAACTTTGAGAAAGTAGATAAAGATCTCTGAGATCTCTCAAATTGAGCTAAATGTTATTGACACATATAAATGAAGGTAAAATGATGATTCATAAATGACATTATCTTAAACATCTTTGGAAAAAAATAAGGCTCAAAGACAAGCTCTGTGGGACATTAGAGGAAAGGGGATCTGAAATTGTCGGCCACAACAAGCGAACCACTCAAGAACGGAGACAGGCTGCACTGTTGTAACAGAGTCTGAAAGTCATAGGAGAAGCAAAGCAAAACAGGATCCAGAATCACAGCTTAATTACAGACAAGTCAATATTTATTTTATATAATTCCATTAACAGCATGTACCATGACAAAGTGCTTTTCAGGGCTAACAAGATTACCTAGTCCCAGGTGGTCTCGATACTGTGAGCTTCAGTGAAAGGAAAGTGCAGATGCTTGGAGAGGTCATTAGAAGTCATATGATACTGCAATTGAACTGGAAATAGCTCTCTCTAAAACTTTAGATTGGAAAATAAGTAAATAGGCCACAAATGTGGCTACTGCAGAGCACCGAGGATAGTTTTTAAATTAATGGACAACTTATTTTAAGTTTGGGAGGATCTGGGACTGGGCCATTAAAAGACCAAATTGGCTTTAAGAAAGATATAGGAATTAAAATTAGTAAGCAGCCTGTAGTGTTAAGTGATACAAGAACCTGACAGAGAGTAACAATGTTATTACATTTGAAGTTGGGACGAATGAGCTATTATACTTCACTTTACGAAGATGCAGAAGTTTTAAGATATTTGCAACATATTATTAACAAAATAATATATTAGAATCTTAAAATCTGTATCTCAGTAAAAACAAAATGTTAAGGTTTCTGTGCTGATGTAAAACCCATAATCAACAATTAATGTTAGCCCAAAGTGCCGAATCTGGGGACTCGGGGAGGCCAGGACCCCCTAAATAACCCTTTGGAATTCTGAAAGCCTTATAATCAAGCTTGTGGAGGGGTCACTGAATAGTAATTTTATAAAAATCGTATCATGGTATTTATTATAAATGACACATTAACAGGTGGCCAGCCTGTACCAAGTTTTTGAACATGTAAAAGACCCAACTACAAAAACAATGTACGGGGCCTTCAGAAAGTTTTCAGACCTCTCACTTTTTCACGTTGTTATGCTGCAGCCTTGTGCTAAAATCTTTTAAATTCTTTTTTTTTCTTAATATCAAATAATACTCAACTCCAGAACATTCCCTAAGCCCACTCGTGTTGTTACCTGTGCTTTGTGCTTAGGGTCATTGTCCTGTAGGAATCTGAACATTTGGCCCAGTATGCAGCCCAGTGCACTCTTGAGCCAGTTTTCATTAAGGTTATCGCTGTACTTTGCTCTTTTTAACTTTCTCTCATCTCTGTTCAGTCTCCCAGTCCCCTGACGGCATGATGCTACCACAACCATGCTTCGCCTTGGAATGGTATTTGTGGTAGAAATTAAATTTGGAATATATATTACAGAAAGAAATCTTGTCCCACCAAGACCTCTTTGAAATAGGAACCAGGCAGGAGGAAGCTTATCCATTGCATCTTTCATTACTCTGCATTCATCACAGAAAATAAGAAGGGCAGAGGTTCATTTTATAAAAAACTTAATTTATATAACAGTACTGATTAATAAAAACATTAACTATTATTACTTTGTGGTTTTATACCCAAATAACTTATCCAAATAAAAGTATGTTCTATTACTCTCTTGCTCTTCTAATATCTCTTATTCAGCTGTCACCCTTGAAATCTCTGTGTATGTGACAACTGTCCGGTCTTCTTGTTTACAGAACATCAACTGATCTCTTAATCATCTCCATGTACACTTTATGTAAAGCATCAACCATTCTCCTAGTACATTCTTGTCTTTTATTCACCTAACCATTTCAGTAGTTCACGGCATGATATTTCTAAAGCAAATGTATTTCAATGTGCATTGCAAACCAAAATACTTAACTATTGTTACCTCCAAATTATTCTCTCACATATTACTAGCTTGGTTTCTTTCAAATATGACACATAGAATTGAGCCAGAGAGTTCACTCTTGGTTTCTTCAGAACAGAGAATCTTGTTTTTCGTAATCTATGAGTCCTTTAGATGCCTTTTTGCTAACTCCGCTTCGAGTGTCATCTAGCCACTCTGTCACCTTCAATAATATTTTCTTTTGTTGATCATGCATGAGAGGTTAGAAGGTCAGGGCCTGATCTGTATAAGCAACGCACTACCACAGCTCAAGGCTTAGTGGTTTCCACATTTCGGCTCACATGAACATTGACAGTTGCTGCATTGTGAAAAGTGCTCAGCTGACTAATGTCTTTCTTGTTCTTCCACTTGATTGCAATTATTTTACCTTTTTGACACTATAAAACTTCACGTGACCAAATTCACCAGATATATTATGGCAATTCATTTGTACAATATTGTGTGCATCAGTTTCACTATCTGTGTCAACATGTGATGACCATTTCCCATCCCCATCACAACTGCTTGAATCAACTAATAGTTCAGTTGCAGTTGGTTCTAAAACTGGGTTTACAATATTACCTTTATTGTGTGTTTTGGTTGAAGGAAACGCCCCACAGATGAATATTGATGAATTACCATAGATTGGCAAAACGCATAAAAATAGTCATGATTTTATTTGCAGCATGATGTTATTTTATCTGCTAGATGGTAGCAGAATACTGTCCAAAGTGCTGTTCAGGCTTAACAGTGTACCTGCGAATTAAACAGGTTAACCTAAAGAGACACTTGGACTTAATCAGATTTATACAAGAGACACAAGGAGGTTAATAAAATTGCCACATGATCCAAAATTGTAAGATCTGATAGAATAAAGAGTGAATTATTAGCTGAGCATACCATTAGTCCATCCATTTTCTTATTCTGCTTATCCAGGGCAGGGTCGTGCAGAATTTGGAGCTTATCCCAGCAAGCATCGGGCACAAGACAAGAACAATGCCTGGACATGTGCCAGTCCATCACAGGGCAAACACACAAAATATTTACTGAGACCAATTTAATGACATCAGTTCACCTAACATGCATGTCCTTGGGCTGTGTGAGGAAACCCATGTGGATGCTGGAGGAACATACAAATTGAGAGGCACCTGGGGACGTGAACTTCATTCTCCCTGATGAGAGGCAGCATTGCAGCCATTACACCACTGAACCACCTGCTGATCATACTAAATCAAGACTAAGGTCATTTCTATGGGCAGGGAAATGTTAAATTCTAATATAAAGTAAATCATTTAAATATATTCATAAACTCAAAAGCAAATTTGTTATCTGAAATCATCTAGTAGAAGCCAAGCAGGACACAATGAATAGACAGATAGTAGCAGCACGGAAAACTCAGAAAGATAAACAAAGGACGATTTGGACAATGGATTATAGATAAGTAAAATTAATATAGGCTGGCAGGCTGAAATTCTACAGGCTAGATAATCAAAAAATGTTATGCTTACCAGAAGAGCTGATTTGATTATAAGATGTGCAAAGTAAAGTGCAGCCAGGCCACCACACAACATTTTGAACAAGATTAATCAATGTTTGTGTAACCTGGTGGATTAGCTTCATTAACTAACAGATATGCATAAGGATGTTCCCATCTTTCAATTACACATAATATATCGGGTTTTTTATTTCAAGTAAAATTATAATGAAGTGAAGTTTGCTCTTCGGAGAGTCGTCATTAAATAACACAAAAGAAGCAGCAGTGTTTTGTTTACCTCAAGAGCAGGTTTTTGAAGCGGCTGTAGATTAAGGAAATTAAGCTCAAGATGGCTGTGTGACACATGCTTGTATAATCAAAGTCCACACGACTTACCGATGCACTTTACAAAGTTCCTCCATGAGCCTACACGAGTGGAAATTGGGGTGACAGTAATCCTTTAGACTCAGTGCTCAAGGAAATCGAATGAAGCTGTGCATAAATTAAATTAAAAGCTATATAATTCGATGAATACTTTCTCCAGCATTGCATCTATAATTATGATGATGAATGATCATGAAATCTCATTATTCAAGAAGACTGCGTCAAACCCTATGAATTAAGTTGAAGGCAATATAATTCAGCGAGTCCCTTCTATTCAACATCTAAGAATACATAACAGAAGAATGAATCCAAAAGCAGCAAGGAAGGTAAACCTGATTCTAATGCCACAGGTTACAAAGTTGGAGTGAAAGTCTGATGCCACCAGAAGTAAGTTTAAACACAGCCAATTAACTCCAAAAACAATGGACACCAAGAGCAACATAAAAGTGCCAGTCTACCATGAAAACCTTTATAAATGCTGACTCAAAGCTATGTGCTTCCTGCGGTTTTATGACTCCATTCCGACACCACTTTTTCGTGGCCCTGGACATCAGATTTTGAACCCTAAGTCTATTTATCTCTTGTGTGGTGCTCATATTTTTGTGACTCAGTTGGTGCTCACGGGTCTGGTAGACCGAAAACATTATTAGGTTTTTAAAACAATAAAAGCATAACATTTTATGTTAAACTAATTAACAGATGATAACTTTATATGATTTACAAACAATATAGACAGCAAATAAGTTTAACATTTACAATTTACTCTTTGCTAGACAACATTTATTAATGAAAGTGCTATTTGATTCTTGTGACAAAATAGAAATTTTGAGTAGATATCAATAATAATCAAGACATAGATGGAATATATCATATTAATTAGAACATTAGAACACTCTAAACGAAAACAGGCCATTCAGCCCAACAAAGCTCGCCAGTCCTATCCACTTATTTCTTCCAGAAAATCATCAAGTTGAGTTTTGAAAGTCCTCAATGTCTTATTGTCTACCACACTACTTGGTCGCTTATTCCAAGTGTCTATCGTTCTTTGTGTAAAGAAAAACTTCCTAATGTTTGTGCGAAATTTACCCTTAAGTTTCCAACGGTGTCCTCGTGTTCCTGATGAACTCATTTTAAAGTCACAGTCTCGATCCACTGTACTAATTCCCTTCATCATTTTAAACACTTCAATCAGGTCACCTCTTAATCTTCCTTTGCTTAAACTGTAAAGGCTCAGCTCTTTTCATCTTTCTTCATAACTCATCCCCTGTAGCCCTGGAATCAGCCTAGTTGCTCTTCTCTGGACCTTCTCTAGTGCTGCTATGTCCTTTTTGTAGCCTGGAGACCCAAACTGCACACAATACTCAAGATGAGGCCTCACCAGTGTGTTATAAAGCTTAAGCTGAACCTCCTGTGACTTGTACTCCACACATCAAGGCGCTATATAACATTCTGTTAGCCTTCTTAATGGCTTCTGAACACTTTCGGGAAGTCGAGTAGAGTCCACTATGACTCCTAAATCCTTCTCATAAGGTGTACAGTGATCCCTCGCTATATTGCGCTTCGCCTTTCGCGGCTTCACTCCATCGCGGATTTTATATGTAAGCATATTTAAATATATATCGCGGATTTTTCGCTGCTTCGCGGGTTTCTGCGGACAATAGGTCTTTTAATTTCTGGTGCATGCTTCCTCAGTTGGTTTGCCCAGTTGATTTCATACAAGGGACGCTATTGGCAGATGGCTGAGAAGCTACCCAGCTTACTTTCTCTCTCTCTCTCTCTTGCGCTGACGTAGGGGGGTGTGAGCAGGGGGGCTGTGTGCAGCTGCTTCCTGAAGGACAGGCTGCACGGAGCTTCGCATACTTAAAAGCTCAAAGGGCACGTATTGATTTTTTTTATCTGTCTCTCGCTATCTCTCTCTCTCTCTCTCTCTCTCTCTCTCTCTCTCTCTCTCTCTTCCTGCTCCTGACAGAGGGGGTGTGAGCTGCCGCCTTCAACAGCTTTGTACCGGCGGTGCTTCGCATACTTAAAAGCCAAAAAGCCGTATTGATTTTTTTTTTGACTGCTTGCTTTGCACTCCTTTGAAAAGGAAGATATGTTTGCATTCTTTTAATTGTGAGACAGAACTGTCATCTCTGTCTTGTCATGGAGCACAGTTTAAACTTTTGAAAAAGAGACAAATGTTTGTTTGCAGTGTTTGAATAACGTTCCTGTCTCTCTACAACCTCCTGTGTTTCTGCGCAAATCTGTGACCCAAGCATGACATTCTAAAAATAACCATATAAACATATGGTTTCTACTTCGCGGATTTTCCTATTTCGCGGGTGGCTCTGGAACGCAACCCCCGCGATGGAGGAGGGATTACTGTACTCTCGATTTTCCGACTGCCCATTGTGTATTCAAACCTAATATTTTTACTTCCTATGTGTAATACTTTACATTTACTGACATTAAATTTCTTCTGCCGCAAATCTGCACAAGCCTGTATGCTATCCAAGTCCTTCTGTAATGATATAACGGATTCCAAATTATCTGCTAATCCACCTATCTTGGTATCATCTGCAAACTTAACCAGCTTGTTACTTATATTCCTATCTAAATCATTTATATACAGTATATTAAAAATAGCAGCGGCCCTAGCACTGACCCCTGTGGAACACCACTCTTAACATTGGCCAGTTCTGATGAGGTTCCTCACACCATCACCCTCTGCTTCCTGTGTCTGAGCCAATTCTGCACCCATTTACACACATCACCCTGAACTGCCACTTCTTTTAGTTTGATGCCCAACCTCTCATGTGGCACCTTATCAAATGCTTTCTGAAAGTCCAGATAAATAATATCATGAGCTCTACTTTGATCATGTCCTTTTGTTGCCTCCTCATAGAACTCCAGCATGTTAGTAAAACACAACCTCCCTCTACTGAACCCATGCTGACTGTTCAGAATAACTCCTGCCCTTGCCATGTGCTGCTCAGTCTTATCCTTAATAATTCCTTCCATTCATTTTCCTGTGATGCATGTTAAGCTTACTGGCCTATAGTTGCTTGGATCTGCCCTGTCACCCTTTTTATATAATGGGATGATATTTGCCATTTTGCAGTCCTTCAGAATCTCTCCAGTGCGCAGTGACTTCCAAAAAATATGTGTCAAGGGTTTATATCTGTACTCACTAGCCTCCTTAAGAACTCGAGGGTAAATATTATCTGGTCCTGGTGATTTGTTTGATTTCATCTTATTTAATCTGAGCAGCACTTCTCCCTCTATAATTTCCAAATCCCTCAGTACCTCCTTAGTAGTCCCTGTTACTGCTCTGAGGTTATCCACTTGCTCACTTGTAAACACCTCAGAAAAATGTAAGTTTAGGGCATCCGCTATTTCACTGTATGTATCTTTTAACTCCCCTTTACTATTTCTGATACACTTGACCTCCTCCTTGACTGTTCTTTTACTACTAAAATACTGAAAGAATCTCTTAGGGTCGTCTTTCGCCTATCTGCTATATTCCTCTCCAACTGTCCTTTAGCCTCCCTGATATCCTTCTTAATGGTTGCCCTCACGTTCTCATATGCTCTACGATTCACTTTGCAGTCATTAGTCTTATATGCCTTATAAAGCTGTGTTTTTTCCTTTGCAACTTCTTTTTTAAATCTTTATTAATCCACCGTGGAGTTTTTTTAGTTTCCTATTAATTCCAGATTTAGGTATGTATCTGTCCTGCATTACATGTAAAACATTTTTAAACCTGTTCCACTGCTCCTCGACTGTCTCCACACTTAAAAGCTTATCCCAGTGTATCCTGCTTTGACTTTGTCGCATCTGCTCAAAATTAGCCCTACCAAAGTTCAACTTAATAATTTTAGTCTTTGTATCTGCACTCTTACAAAATACTGAGAATTGTATTACATTATGGTCACTTGACCCTAGTGGTTCAATCACCTCTACACCCTCAATTCTATCCTGATTATTACAAAATACTAAATCCAGACAGGCTTCACACCTTTTTGGTGCTTTAACATGCTGTGTTAGAAAACAGTCACTGATTACTTCTAAAAACGTCTGCTCTTGTGCTCCTCCATCTGCAAGGTTAATCTTGAACAAATATAAATGAGACATGGTTTCCACAGCTATTTTTTTTTAACAACAACATTTATTTATATAGCACATTTTCATACAAATAATGTAGCTCAAAGTGCTTTACATGATGAAGAAAAGAGAAAAAAAGACAAAGTAAGAATTAAAATAAGATAACACTAATTAACATAGAATAAGAGTAAGGTCCGATGGCCAGGGAGAACAGAAAACAAAAAAACTCCAGACGGCTGGAGAAAAAAAATAAAATCTGCAGGGGTACCAGACCATGAGACCAGGCCCGGCCTTAGGCATAGGCGAAGTAGGCGACCGCCTAGGGCCTCGGCATCCGGGGGGCCCCGGATCGACTCCTTGGTCTAATTTTCATGCATTTCACAGAGCTTCCAGGGGGGCTCCACCCCCCTCAGGGGGCCCCTGGACCCCCCTTTCGCCTAGGGCCCCATAATACCTAAGACCCGGCCTGATGAGACCACCCAGCTCCCTTTAGGCATTCTACCCAACATAAATGATCAGTCCTCTTTGTATTTAGGGTTATCATGGAAGGACTTGATGATGATGGTCATGTAGACTTCTGGTTTTTAATCCATCAATGTAGGAACATCACAGTGCTATAATCAGGTGGTGGTGGCGCAGGTTGCCACCACAGAAAACCGGGGAAAAAAAAACAGAAGAGAGAGTAGGGGTTAGTACGGATTTTGGAGCCACCATGAATAGTTATGATAATGAATTGAATATACAGTGCATCAGGATTAAACTAAAATGAAGTTATGAAAAATTTATTAATTAATTAACTATTAATGTTTATTGTTTTGAAATGGACAAACTGAAAAGACAAAGTCTACACATAATGTTATACTGAAATTATATAATGAGCCCAAATTCATACCATCTACAAACCACATGAAGGATACGTTTTACAGTTTGTGCATTACAAATGTAATGTTTTTGCACTTGATGCATGCAAAGTGCTTCTCTCTATCCTTCTTCGGTCCACAAACATCTCTGTGTTTGCTATTGCTGCTACTGGCTGGTTAGTTCTAAAAGTCTACTAACTTACTGTATACAGATAGATAGATAGATAGATAGATAGATAGATAGATAGATAGATAGATAGATAGATAGATAGATAGATAGATAGATAGCATTATGCAGATGTTTTGCTGTTGGTATAAAGGACACCCAGTCGCGTTTCTTCAAATACTACTACTGAATGGTTGAAAGTGAAAGTCCTCAGTTATAGTGTGACAGAGAGAGGATGTGCAGCATTTTTCATAATGGCACTGAGTTTTGTTTTCATTCTTTCCTTTGCTTTAACCTCCTGGGGGTCCAGAGTGTGTCCCATAATTGAGCCTACCCTTTTTAATTGCTTGTTGATTTGGTGGGCCTCTCTTGAAGTGATGATACCAGCTTAGTGCACCACAGTCTATAAAATCCCACTGGCCAACACAGAGCTGTAGAAGATGTGAAGGATGTTACTTTCCACATTAAAGGAATACAGTGTCTTAATGAAGAAGAGCCTGCTCTTACCTTTCTCATATAGTTCCTCTGTGTTCTGAGACGACTCCAACCCATTGTTGATGTGGACCCCCCCCTTCACTGTCTCTTCATCCCCCTTATCACTACACCACATAAAATCAGAAATATCAGAGAATTTGCACATGTGACATGACCTGGTGTTATATTTATAGCCTGAGCTGTACAGAGTGAAGAGAAAAGGAGACAGGCCTGCTCCTTGTGGTGCTCCAGTTTTGCTGACGTGGTCCTTGAGCATCTCAAACTATGGTCTGCCTGACACATAATCTATCATCCTGGACACCACAGGCTCATCCACCTACATATCTCTGAATTTCATTAGGAAAGTATTGAGGTCCTGCCCCCAACAGTGCCCTCTAATGGTATGAATGGACCACGACAGGGCTGCATTTCTGGACTCCATTTCCCGAGCACCCCTGCCGGAGTCCCAACTGAGTTCCCATGTGAGGACTGCTGCCATCTAGCATATGGGGGATGCAATTGCTCCTGACTGCTGGCTATTGCAGATCCTTCCATTATTTAATACCTGCCAGATACAAAGTTATTTTTCTATTCTGCCAGCCAAACCTTCACAGTGGCCTCCCATCCGGGTAATGAATTATTCTCTGTCCCAGCCAGGATGCCTGTTCTCCTACTAAAATGTATATTCAATTTATGTTTATTTACATCAATCATTACTACTTAAGGTCCTGGAGTGGGAGGTCCTGTGACTCCAGCTTCCTCCTCCTGAATCCCTTGCAACTCATTACCAACTGAGCAGCACTTCACAAGTTTAGTTTTACCTGCAGTTAATTAACACATTTAATAATAAACTTTGCAGAATAAAACTTAGAAGAATAAATCCTGACTGAATGGTTTTGTTCTCCCAAAGCAACAACTAAAGTTTTTGAAATAAAAGTACGGGGCTGCTAGAATTTTCAGAGTGCTTCATTTCTCAAAGGCTGAACAATTAGGTTTTGTGTCTCTAACACTCTGATGACAAATGGAACAATTTCAAGTAAAACTCAACAGCTGCACATTTAAATTGTTTATTTAAAGTGAATAATGAGAGTTATTTTTATTTTTGAGCAAAATACAACTAGTAATTCTGCAGAGAAGGAATGCACATATGTAAAGACCAGGGAAATGGATTTGTTCCAATGCCATATGTGATTGGGAGTGATAAGGGTGCAATGTGTTTTACATACATTTACATAAGAAATATCCCACTATGGCTTTGCTCTCTGCTTCAGTTGGTATTATGTCTGTCTCCTTGCTGTTTCTTCTTTTTATTTAGTTTGGCTTCTCTTTCTCTCTGGCACCAGAATGTCTCTGCATGCTTTGCTGTGCTCTTAAAGGAAGATGGATGGAGGTTGGCTATAATCACCCTAGTGTGAGCAGATCTTGGTGTGTCCTCACCACTATGAAATAAAGATAAACATACTGAAAGTTAAATTAACAGTATGATTATCATCAGTCCAAAATACAGTTGTTTCAAAGTGTATCACCATGGTTTATGTATTGTTAGGGTAAATAGCAATGCAAAAATGTAACAAAAAATTGTAATCTCCCATTCATATATTCAGTACTTTGTAGAAGCCCCTCTTGCAGCAATTACAGCTTTGAGTATTCTTGGTTACTCTTTTGCACACCTGGATTCGGAGGGTTTATCCCATTCTTCCTGGCAGATCCTCTCAAGCTTGATTACAATGGATGGGAAGCATTTGTAAATTGCTGTCTTCAGGTCTCTCCAGAGACATTCTATGGGGTTTAAGTCACCGATTTGCCAGGGCCATCCAAAAAATTTAAAACCACTCCAGGAGCCACTCCAGGCGGCAATTTAGCAGCAAAGGTTGCAGTTCTTAAAAGCCTCTGCTGGGAGAGAAAAGGGAAAGTGAGGAATGAGAAAAAAGCTATAGGAGGAGAAGAAGTTGAGGGTGCAAAGTAATGGGTCGTTCTACGATTCTGAGATTTGAGATTGTGTGTTTAGGCTGAAAAGCCTTTCGTATCTCCCTTACTTAAGTCAGTTCCTTATTGCTTGTGCTTATTCATTCTGATCCTTATTTATTTTCTTTCTTTCCATGTAAAGTGTTTGTACTTATTTAGGTGAAAGTGTAGTATTTGTGTTTTTTCAATTATTTGGAAGTTTTTAATTTTTTGTAAACCATTGTATTGTGAGGCTAGGATGTGTCCACGCTGGGAGGACCATGGGATCAAGCATATCCAGAGCAGTACCTCCCCCGGGACGCTAGATGGCAACCCCCTTGGGTTGCAGCGGTGCCTTAGACTCCCGCAGGACTTCATGGGAGTTGGAGTTTGGTGCAGCCCTGTTGGGATCCGTAGGCACCACCACGGGGTGCTGCAGCAGGAGCTGCTGAGCTCTTATTGGCAGTTCTTCCTCCACACCCGGAAGTGCTGCTGGAAATAAATCATCAAGCACCTGGAGCACTTCCGGGTGCCTTATAAAAGAAGCAAGCAGCCACTATTCGGGGAGCCAAAGTCGGAAAGAGGAAGACAAAGCTTGACCAGAGGAGTAGAGGAGAAAGGGGAGAAAGAGAAGGAAGAGAATTGTTTGTGTGCTGTGCTTGTGCTGTGACTGTGTTGTACTTGTGGGAAACGGGGGAAGGTGTTTCCCATGAGGTAAGAAGAAAATAAAAATATCAGTGTGTGCCTTGAACTTGTGTCCCCTGCTTGTCTGTGTCGGGTTCAGGGGGCAGTGTCAGCCTGGGTGATCCGTACCATGCATTATTGAATTTTTGGCTACTGTATATATTTGGAATTCATTTCTTGCATAGTTGGTTTTGTTGGTCTCCTTATTTCATCAAAAAAAATAATGTTGATAATTATAATTATTGTTTTGACAAGGAGTTTCGGCTACTTTTGTCTTTCCACTTTTGCTCACTCAAAATACAGGAAGTCTGAGATTCCAGGAACTATGAAATGCTCCCGCTCCATTTACATCAGAGGAAATGCTAGGGACAGGCACATCAGCTTCAAATTTCACCACTGAGTTAACATTACTGGTGACTGTGGTAATTTGCATGCTCGATGAGAGACTAGATAGTGTTGTAAGATTTTTGGAGTCAAAATAGATAAATTATTGTCGCTTGAAGGAAAATGTAGCACAGGGGAGGTGGTAGGTGGGAGTGATGCCAGGCCTCTTCCTGCTGACGTTCCTCTGTCAAACAGAGAAGAAATGGAAACTGTGTGAAGAAGTGTTCCTTCTCCTTTCTACTACTAAGGTGCACTCTTCAAAGGACAGACCCATCAACACTTCCCTTAAAATAAATATATTTTTTCAATAATAATACAAACTCTGAATAAATTGTGGCTTGCACATACGTATAGGAAGTGGTCTCCCTTCAGTAGGCATTTCCTATGTTTTAATAGTTATGCTCTGCATCCCTAAATGCATGATAGGTTATTAACTCACTTAAGGCTGATTTTATTTTCCTTTTCTCTCAGGGCTGAATATTTTTCCAAAAAATTCTACAAAGCACACAAAGCAATGGTTTCACAAATAAATCAACATAAAATACTTATCAATGACAAATGTCACTCTGTTTTATGTTCCATGAGCCTATACAGTATGTAAATTCACTTATTACGCACCTGTTTGTCTCATCACTCATAAGCTAAAAGGCACTTTCTGGAAAAAACAGCATGAATTAGTCAAGTGGCCGGTAATCTGCAGTGTCCACTGAGCACGATGTGTCGTTTGATGAGGTCCAGTAGCCAGTTTGATTCCCATTGATCGATATCTGTGTAGTCCACCAACGTTGCCTTTTGCGCGTCAGCTGCATGATCAGCCAGAGACCAATCACTGATGCAGATACCTGACTTTTGTTTTCAACCCCCAGATCACTTACATCAAATTCGGAGTTCAATATGTCAGAGTCTGATTCAGCAATAAAACACAATAAATAAATAAATAATGTGCACCCACTTCACTCTCTCGCCCGATGTTGCTGTTGTTCTAGGTGTTGTTTCGTCTATGCAACTCATGCACACACAGGGATTCGATGTCAAGTCAACGAGTCGAACAGTCCTCCAAGCAAAGAGGGTCTACCTATAACGTAATGGTGAGTTTTATCAACATTTACAGCCTTTTTTGCCCTTTGGTTCTGGATGTCATCTTTCGTCAACATTTGCCCTCAACCCCTTGTATAAACAAAAGTCGAAATCCGCTCTAAAAGAGTTAAACAGTTATGAATATGCCACACAAAAGTGTAGATGTGTGAGTGTGCTAACACTACAAGAAAGACATAGCAGCACATGAAGCTGTGCAGAGGAGAGCAACCAAGGTGCATCGTGGAACTCAAGGACATGTCTTACTGTGACAGACTTAAGCAGAGGAGACCGTGTGGGAACCCAATCCAGGTCTTCAATATTCTGAAAGGCATCGATAAAGTAAATCTAGTAGAATCTTTTTAAGTTAATGGCGAATTGAGTACTTAAGGACACCGGTGATGATTAAGGGGAAGTGCATTTAAAACTGAAGCCAGGAAGCACTTCTTTATGCAAAGAGTTGGGGGACTCTGGAACAAACTACCAAGACATGAAGTTGAAGCAGAAACCTTGACAAGCTTTAAGAAGAATTTGGATGAGATACTGGGACAGCTTAGCTATTAGCTAAATAAACTGGATGGACTGAATGGTTTCCTCTCGTTTGTCAAATTTTTTTATGTTCATATATTCTGTGAGGAACTGGTATCCTTTCCATGTAAATATGGTTGGCTAGATGATTATGAAAATGTGAAAATTTACAAAATATTGAAAACAATTTAACTGCAGAGTGAAATTATTACGACAATGTAAGTTTAATTACAAACTAATTACCAATTAGGAATAAAGAAATGAGTTCTTCTGCATGGTAGTGCAGGGTGGTATAAACAAGCAGCTCACAGATAAAAACAAATGGCAGGATGACACTACCGTCTGGTAAAGTGGAACCCGCTTCCAAGATTCAGTAGAAAGGTTCAGTTTGTTTGGACTGGAAAAGATGATATGAGGTTTAATTTGCCAGCTTATAATAGAAAAGAGTCTGAAAAAATACACTATTGTAAAAGATACTTATGTGGTTTAAAAAATTCAAATAAAGAGACTTTACTTTTCTGGAGGAAATAATAACATTTCCGCAGGTCACCTTCATTTCTGGAGATATGTCGCAGGGTACTAAAATGATATCACGTCCAGGACCACAATTACTCATGCATGTCTGACAAAGGCCAGTCTGCCAAAGGCAAGTGAGGGGATTAATTGGGTTATAAAAACCGAAGGGATTAAAGGAGAAACATTGTTGCTTGTGTGTAGTGTATATTATTTAAAATGAAATTATTAGCCTAGAAATCTTTTTTTAATATGAGAATGATTAGAATGGGTACATTATACATAACATCTTGAGGCGTTAATATATTTCAAAATATTTTTAAAAATTGAATTAGAGCTCTTTTTCCAAAGTGTTGTAATCATTTCATAAATGAATATGGTATTTTGCAGCTTACCAAAGGGTATTCATTTCATTTTTGCATATATACAGTATACATATCTCTCTATATATGAAATTCAACATCTGTTTGTCTGTATGTCTGTCTGCTTTTCACGAGAGTACTACTTAAGAGGTTTAGATCAGGTTTTTTTTCTATAATTTGCTCAAACATTCCAGAACTTCTCTCATTGTGCTATGTATCATAATTCGCTTACGGTGCTGATTTATATGCGCGAATCTGAGAGAGACGCAGTGGGCCAAGAGGAGGGGGAAGCGTGACATCAAGAGTGGGGTGACGGGGAGGGTCATCGTCACTCACATGCCAGCCTCCGTTCAAATCACTCTATCTCTCACCACGTTTTGGAGCGGACCTTGCCTCCGCTTAGTTATAGCGATACCTGTTTGTTTATTGATTTTTAAAGTTTGTCCTGTTTCCCTACTACATGGGCAAAGCCGTGGGGAATGACTAGTATAGTATATTTATAGTGAGTGCCCAGAAGGAAGGAAAGGCATCCTGGGTCGGGATAAGGTTTCATACCTGGCCAGGAGGCCATAATGGAAGGACCATGAGAATGGGCTTACCAGGAGTAGGTCATTCCCCCACACGGCAGGTGGCAGTGTTCCCCATGGCTAAACCTGATTAGGACACCTGAAGGATTTCGTGGGAAATGGAGTTCAGAAATGCAACCCTGTTGGGATCTTTGGGGACTGCCCTGGTTCCTGCATGACCTCAAAATACTCTGGATGACTTGGAGAGGAGACCGGAAGCAGTACCTGGGTTGACTTTAATAGAAAGCCTGCTGCCTCAGTTTGATTGAGTCAGAGCCGGAAGGCAGTAGGCTACACTCATGGAGGAGGAAGACGAATTGTACTTGGTGTGTTTTTTTTTTTTACATTATGCTTGTGAAGAAGGTGTTGGGGATCAATAAAAACCCTTTATTCGAGCATTAAGTGTGAATGGGTTTTATTGTGTGGGAGTCAGTGGTGCCCCCTTGTGGTTACACATACACTTATAACGTCTGTCTGACAGATTAGACACAGTCTTCAGGAGGCAGAAGTGTGTGTGTCAGAGACGACTATCAGCAGAAGTCTTCATGAACAGAAATACAGAGGTCACACTGCAAGATGAACACCACTTGTTAGCCACAAAAACAGGATGGCCCAATTGCAGTTTGTGATAAAGGACTTCAAAGAGCCTGCAGAATTCTGGGAAATGTTTTGTGGACAGATGAGACAAAGATAAACCTGACCAGGTGATGGCAAGAGCAAAGTGTGGAGCTGACAAGGAACTGCCTGAGATCCAAATCAGACCACCTCATCTGTTAAACATGGTGCTGGGGGTGTATGGCTGCCACAGGTCCTGACACACACATCTACACTGATGATAGAACTGCTGATGATAGTGGCACAATGAATTCTTACATGTATACAAACATATGATCTTCTCAAGTTCTAGTGAAGGCCTCCAAACTCATTGGACAGTGCTTCATTCTACAACAAGATAATGATGCAAACATACTGCTGAGGCAACACTGGAGTTTTTCAATGCTAAAAAATGAAAAATTCTTGAATGACCAAGCCAGTCACCCAATTTCTATCCAACTGAGCAGGCCTTCCATTTGCCAAAGAGAAAACTCAAGGGGAGGAGCTGAAGGTGGCTGCATTAGATCCTTGGCAGAGCATCACCAGACAAGATCCTCAGCACTTGGGAGATGCCTGGGAATCACAGACTTCAAGCAGTTATTGCATTCATGGGACAGATGACAAATATGACTTCTTTAAATAGATGTGTCCCTAACATTATGGTGCCCTGATAAGGCAGCACCAACGTGTTGTCCTTTCTACATGATCAAGTCTGAATTATTTGATTTGTAATTTTGAACTGTGGAGCAGAAGGGTAAACCAAGGAAAAATGTGTCTTTGTCCCAAAATCACAGAGGACACTGTATATATCACACTTCCTTTTTACAAGCTCAGGGTACTCTTTGTAGTTACAAATGAGATATAGTTACAATTCATACCATTCTTTTGAATTTTTCTTATTTTAATACATGGAAGCAGCTTGTTCAGGCAGCACTGGGGTAAAAAAAGCAACCAGTCACAGACAAGACACAATTATGTCAGGACAATTTAGAGTTTCTATGAAGTTGACCTGTATGCCATTGGGTATTCAACATGGGCAAACACTCCCTGGGGATGTTACAACTTGTTCTTTGAACCCTGTGGAAAGACCAGCCCTGGCACAGACAGGCAGACACCAATGTTCTAAACACCACAACACATTTATTTACAATATGTACAACAGTCCCGCACACAACCCAGTGCCCCTGCACCAAGCACCCTCAAAGTCCGGGCCTTCCAACGTTCCTTCCGTTCCTTCCCTTCCTTCACAGCCTCCACTCCTCTTTCGTCCTCTTCCACCCGACTCCAGCTGATGACTGGAAGGAGGCGGCCCCTTTTATTCCCACCCGGATGTGCTCCAGGTGCCTCCTGATGAACTTTCTGAGGCACCTCCAGGTGTGGTGGAAGTGCTGATGTCCAGGGCTTCACAGTCTTCTGGGCACACCATGGCGGTGACTATAGACTCCTATAGGGTTGAGCTTCCATGCTCAGTTTCCATGGCCCACACACAAACCAGGGCGACTGCCCTCTCGTGGGCGTAGCCCCTCTCCCGATCCTTCTACACAACTTCTGGGCACAGCTCCCAGCCGCCCGCCACAACCCATACATATTTACTACCATGGAGATTTTAAGACAAGAGAAATATGGTACAAAAGAAATGACACATTTCACTTGCTTTATAATTCATCTTTCAGTCCTAATGTACATTACATTATATAGTATAATCGATGCATGCATATAGCCAAAGAGAAGCCATGGAAGAACACAAGTGTGCTGATGTCAATCACATGTCCATCTTGAGAGGAGTTAGAGGCTTTTGTCTAAGGCAAATATGCCCATCTGTGCAAACTGGTTTGTGGCTTAGTGAGGCTCTGATAGGCCTTATCAATTACTGTAAGAACGAGAACAAGATAAAGAGTTGGGGCACCGGATGGTGAACCCCATATAATCAGCAGGTGATCTGGCCAGAAAACACAAAACAAGTAAAATAAAAAAAATAATTGTCAGCCGGTGCTACAGTACAAAGTCCCCTTCAGACCTTCTTCTGGTGGTGGCATTCTTCTATACACTCCTGGCAGGAAGAAGAGGGTTTGTTGTTGGAAGCAAAAGTGAAATCACAGTGCCTCTTGCTTTCGATCTTCCATTCTGAGAGCAGAAAGGGTAGACGAGGTGAATGATAGCACCAACCCTCGTCTCAGTAGTGCTTAATCATTGAAGATGTCCCCTATTTAAGCGTGTGACAATGCTTATGACACTGCCTGATCCTAAAAGTAGTCATGAACACTTTTTACTGACCACTACATAATATGGATTAGGTTCTTTTACCAGTTTAACATGTTCAGTGAGCTTCTTGTATGCTCTTCTGTCCAATCTACAGTATATATGGATAAGGTTATTATCACCAGTATAGCACATTCTTGGATTATCTACCACTACATGTAGTGACCTTCTTTTCTCACATCAAAACAGAGCACCTGCTCTCATCACTAAAATTCTTTATTAAGGATTGTTTTTACAGTCTTCACATTGTCACAGGTGCCAGGAAGAAGTCTTTAACATTAAGTGAGTCTTCTACACTATATAAAAGAAATGAATGTGTGTAGAGTCGTGGCCAAAAGTTTTGCGAATGACACAAGTATTGGTTTTCACAAAGTTTGCTGCTTCAGTGTTTTTAGATCTTTTTGTCAGATGTTCCTCTGGTATACTGAAGTAGAATTACAAGCATTTCATACGTTTCAAAGGCATTTATTGACAATTACATTACGTTTATGCACAGAGTCAATATTTGCAGTGTTGGCCCTTCTTTCTTTTTCAAGAACTATGCAATTCGCCCTGGCATGCTGTCTGTCCATCAACTTCTAGGCCAAATCCTGACTGATGGCAGCCCATTCATGCATAATCAATGCTTGGAGTTTGTCAGAATTTGGTGGGTTTTTGTTTGTCCACCCGCCTCTTGAGGATTAACCACAAGTTCTCAGTGGGATTAAGGGCTAGGGAGATTCCTGGCCATGGACCCCACATGTTGATGTTTTGTTCCCCGAGCCACTTAAGTTCTCACTTTTTCCTTATGGCCCGGTGTTCCATCATGCTGGAAAAGGCATTATTGGTCATCAAACTGTTCTTGGGTGGTTGGGAGAACTTTCTCTTGGAGGATGTTTTGGTCCCATATCAAGAAGGACCAACATTGCAAATATTGACTCTTTGCATAAACTTAATGTAAGTGTCAATAAAGCCTTTGAAACATATGAAATGTAATTATACTTCAGTATACCATCAAAACATTTGACAAAAAGATCTAAAAATACTGAAGCAGCAAACTTTGTAAAAACCAGTAGTTGTGTCATTCTCAAAACGTTTGGCCACAACTGTATGTACACTAAACATAAGCATATCAGGCTCACAGATCACAGTATTGTAGTGATCATTAATTTTTTAACCCTGGCTACTCTTTGAGATGGAAAAAGCCCACGCAGACATTGACAGAATATGAAAACAATAATCATCCAGTTTAATCCAAATTAAGGTTTAGTCACAGGACACTGAAGTTGTGAGATTCTAGCTCTATTGCTTATGCCACCCTTAAAGTTAAAAATTAATTAATTCATTAATGTATTCCTATGGACTCAAACCACCAAGATATCAGTTTGTGGATTTGCACTGTGATGAACTGCCAGCAGTCAGCTGCAACATCTGGCTAGAATGATTCTCCTTACAATTTAAGCTAAAACAAGAACTGATAGCTGCAGTCATGCCAATACCATTTCTGAACACTATGAGTGTCCTGGTGATACCAGATGAGGTCTTTCTCTGTAAGCTCCCCATCTTTTTTGTATATTACCACCACTACACTCCGTTCATCCACAGTGCAAATCCCACCCTTGTTACCAAGTGTGTTGCTGTGGATTCATACCACAAAGCATCTCAGTTCATAGGTTTGCATGACCATCAAATGTTTTTCACATTGCTGCATCAATCACTGTGTTGAACAGTAGGGACAGCCTTATTGGATGCCTTTCCAAATAGGAAAGTCTTTTGAGAATGCGTCATTAGTTTAAATGCAGCTGCTTGAGTTTTCAGACGTTTTCTGAAGTAGCTGGATGAACTTGTTAGGAACTTGCTCTCTCTGGAGGAACTTACACAGGGCTGGCCAGTAAATGGAGTCAAAGACTGCTTTAAAATCTAGTGGTAATTACTATCCCACCTTTAGAAATAACTTTTTATAAAGAACCACATAAAACATGCAACATGAATTGCAAAAGTATACATTTGTGCTAGTACATTTTAGATTTGGATAGTATTTTTTATGTTGTTCACATATACATATTATGTACAACATAGTGGGCTATAAATCTGAGCATTTTGGTAGAATCGTAGATTTTTAGATCTTGACTTTCTTGATACTGCAGTGGGTTGGCACCCTGCCCATGACTGGTTCCTGCCTTGTGCCCTGTGTTGTCTGGGATTGGCTCCAGCAGACCCCCGTGACATTGTGTTCGGATTCAGCTGGTTGGAAAATGGATGGATGGATGGATGGACTTTCTTGATATAATAATAATAATAATAATAAAACATTTTATTTACATAGCAAGCTTCTCAAGCACAAAGCAATTGACAAATATGCAAGGAAATACAACTGGAATAAAAGCATAGACAAAAATCACATTTCTAACACAGGAGGCAAACATCAAAATTATTTCAGACTGCTTCAGACTAGGACATGGTACATGACATGAGCTGGTGGTGGATTTTAGGAGGCCCAGACCCCTCATTGACCCCGTGATCATCAAAGGTGACTGTGTGCAGATGGTGCAGACCTATAAATATCTGGGAGTGCAGCTGGATGATAAATTAGACTGGACTGCCAATACTGATGCGCTGTGCAAGAAAGGACAGAGCCGGTTATACTTCCTTAGAAGGCTGGCGTCCTTCAACATCTACAATAAGATGCTGCAGATGTTCTCTCAGACAGTTGTGGCGAGCGCCCTCTTCTACGCAGTGGTGTGCAGGGGAGGCAGCATTAAGAGGAAAGACGCCTCACGCCTGGACAAACTGGTGAGGAAGGCAGGCTCTATTGTTGGCATGGAGCTGGACAGTTTAACATCTGTGGCAGAGCGAAGGGCGCTCAGCAGGCTCCTATCAATTATGGAGAATCCACTGCATCCACTAAACAGGATCATCTCCAGACAGAAGAGCAGCTTCAGCGACAGACTGCTGTCACTGTCCTGCTCCACTGACAGATTGAGGAGATTGTTCCTCCCCCAAACTATGCGACTCTTTAATTTCACCCGGGGGGGGTAAACGTTAACATTTAACATTATACATAGTTATTGTCTGTTTTTCACCTGCATTATTATCATTCTTTAATTTAATGTTATTTATTGTATCAGTATGCTGCTGCTGAAGAATGTGAATTTCCCATTGGGATTAATAAAGTATCTATCTATCTATCTATCTATCTATCTATCTATCTATCTATCTATCTATCTATCTATCTATCTATCTATCTATCTATCTATCTATCTATCTATCTATCTATCTATCTATGACAAGGATGTCACCATTGCTCTTTGCAATCGCCATTGAGCAAATTAGCTATTTACTTTCAAAATGCATCAGAGATAAAGGGGATTAGCAGAGAAGGACTTGAACAAATGCTTTGAATATTTGTGTTTTTGGCCGGCTCTCCTCTTTCTTTTGGGTGAGGGTTGAATTTTGGTTTTGTGAAGGTTTGATTTGATTGTTTGGATTTGTTTTTTCTTTTAATTAAAATCAATAAAACAAAAAGACTGAGTTTTGCAACCAGCATTAGAGCCAAACGCTGCAATAACATCAGCTGTTCATTTCATGTTCAGCTTAGATCTAAAAGTTCCAGCCAGACCATTGCCCTGACCAGAGCTGTACACCGCTGCAAAGTAAACACAGAGTCGCCTCATTTAGAGAAGCAAAGACCTAAAGATTCTTCCATTTTTGCATTACATATCAAGATTGCAGTCTGTAATCAGTCGGACAGTTCTAGTGCTTTGCCATTAATGAGACTTATGTTAAGCACTGCAATGTTAAATGTAGAAAGTTTGTTGCACACAGATCCATCTCCAGAGTCTGTTTCAAAACTCTGAGAGTTGTGGTCAAAACCCACAGGTAGATGGAAAATTTCAGAATTAAAAAACAGTGCTGATGAATTCCATAGCATAATCTTCTGTGAATATACAGGTACTTCAAATGGCACAGTATGTCAACTTGTTAAGATTATTTCAGTTCAGTTCAACTATTTCTTGTTCAACTATTTCTTGTGCAACGTTGAGAAGTTTATCATGAGATGTTTTTCGTCATGGGCGGCACGGTGGCGCAGTGGGTAGCGCTGCTGCCTCGCAGTTGGGAGATCTGGGGACCTGGGTTCGATTCCCGGGTCCTCCCTGCGTGGAGTTTGCATGTTCTCCCCGTGCCTGCGTGGGTTTCCTCCGGGCGCTCCGGTTTCCTCCCACAGTCCAAAGACATGCAGGTTAGGTGGATTGGTGATTCTAAATTGGCCCTAGTGTGTGCTTGGTGTGTGGGTGTGTTTGTGTGTGTCCTGCGGTGGGTTGGCACCCTGCCCGGGATTGTTTCCTGCCTTGTGCCCTGTGTTGGCTGGGATTGGCTCCAGCAGACCTCCGTGACCCTGTGTTCGGATTCAGCGGGTTGGAAAATGGATGGATGGATGGATGTTTTTCGTCATAGTAGAAATACAGTTCTTGTTTAGGAAAGAGCAAGTCTGACCAAGAGACAAAACATCATGTGTCACAGGTGGCTGGGGGTGGTACCCGGCTGGGACGCCCAGGAGGACCAGAGGAGGGCCTACGCCTCCCCCAGACCACGTGGGGGCAACCGCCCTGGTGGCTATGGGGACCACGGGTGCAGAGCTTTGAAGCTCAGCCCTGTAGGGGCCCGTGGTCACCGACAGGGACGCCCCAATGCCTTTGGAGCCCTGGACCTCAGCACTTCCACCACACCCCGGAAGTGCTGGGGGGAAGAGGATCGGGAACACCAGGAGTGCTTCCGAGTGCGCAGCCGGCACTTCCGCCACACTGGGGAGTGCCAGCAGAAGATTGTCGGGAGGCACCTGGAGCACATCCGGGTGACTATAAAAGGGGCCGCCTCCCTCCATTCGAGGGCTGGAGTCGGGTGGAAGAGGACGGAGCTCGGAGGAGAGGAGTGGAGGCGGTCAGGAGAAAGAAAGGCATTGTTGTCGAGGGCCTGGACTGAGGGGGATTGGTGCTGCGGCACTGGGTTGTGTGTGAACATTGTAAATAGTAATTTATAAATAAACGTGTGTTGGGTGACAAAACGATGTCTGCCTGTCTGGGTCCGGGCTGCTTTCCACAGATGTTATAAAGGTGATGTTGCAGAGCATATGTGTGGTCTGATAGTGTTGAAATTTATACTAAGGATCAATGTGCCTTATTATTGGTTTTAGAACCATTGACTATTAAAAGGAGATGCTTGGTATATTTTTAAGTGGCTAAGACAGACACCATTCTTTTACAGGCTGCAGATTTTATTCTTAATGAGGCCTACTTGTTTTTTACTTGTCTTGTTTTCTATGAACCAAGGATGCTGTGCTTTTTGAGGGAACTGGGTAAACAAGATTTTGTTTTGGGACATGGAGGCTCTGCTGGGCCTTCTGGCTGACAAAAGACTAAACATGTTTTCCAAAAACCTTAAAGGCCCTTAATCTTAAAGAAAACTAAGCAAACTTGCATGCTAGCACATGAACATTTTAAATATATAAACATTTTTAAATTTTAAATTTATATAGTAAGGCTTATGAGTATCTTAATTGATCAAGTTAAAGCAAAACATATTATATCAGCTGGATTCGAGCAATATAAAAATTTAAGGGTTAATTAGTAAAGGCTTGTATTTTTTTCTTTTAGTAAGTGCTGTGCTTATCTGCTGAAGGCCACTTGCCTGCTTCCAGCTCCAGCAGCTTAGCTCTTATTAGTGAAGCTGCTTGTTGCACTTACCAGCACAACTGCCTATGATTTTAGTTTTAAAGGATGCTGGTGCAACAAGCAATTATTAATTGAACATATGTGGGTCATCCTGGTTTAAACTTAATGATGAGGATTGATTGATTAAAAGGCCCCCAATTTTTGTTAGCTCAAGATTAGGAATGTGAGAATGTGAGGCATGTAAATGATGATTAGGTGGTGGTCATCTCTTGGATCATTACTTTATCTGATTTATATTAATGACATAGATTTTGGTATAGTTAGTAAACGTCAAATTTGCAGGTGATACTAAAGTTGGAGGGGTAGCAGACACTGAGTAGGCAGCAAAAAGAATTCTCAAAGGTTTGGACAAGCTTCAGAACTTGGTCAGGACCTGCAAAATGCAGTTTAATGTAGAAGAGTGCAAAGTGTTACATACGGGCAAAAAGAACATCAATTATAAATACAAGATGGGAGACACTGAGTTGCATCTGAAAAGGATTTAGGGATTTATGTAGACACAACATTTTCATTGACTAAGCAATGTACATAAGTGATTAAAAAGGTAAATAAAATGTTATATCAAAGAAACTTTTGTATATAAGTCAAAATATATGATGCACTAGAAGCACCATATCTGTACTGTTGTTTGCAGCTCTGGTCACCACAGTACAAGAAAGACATAGCAGCACTTGAAGCTGTACAGAGGAGAGTAACCTGGTACATCCCAGGACTGAAGAACATGTCATACTGTGACAGGCTCCAAGAATGAAACCTATTTATTCTAATGCAGAGGAGACTGTGTGGAAAACTAATCCAGCTCTTCAGATTCTCAAAGACAATGATAAAGTAGATTGACCAACATTTTTTCAGTTTAAGGGTGAATTATGTACTCAAGGACACCAGTGGAAATTAAGGGGAAGTTCATTTAAAACTGAACCCAGAAAGCACTTCCTTATACAAAGAATTGTGGGACTCTGGAACAAACTACCAAGACTTGTTGAAGTTATTTATTTTATTTATTATTTATTTGCATTTATATAGCACTTTTCTCACTACTCAAAGCGCTCAGCAATTGCAGGTTAAGGGCCTTGCTGAAGGGCCCAACAGAGCAGAGTCCCTTTTGGCATTTACGGGATTCAAACCGGCAACCTTCTGATTGCCAGTGCAGATCCCTAGCCTCAGAGCCACCACTCCGTCCTGTTGAAGAAGAAACCTTGACAACCTTAAAGAAGAATGTAGATGAGATATTGGGACAGCTTAGCTATTAGGTAAACAAACAGGCTTGATGGACTAAATGGTTTCCTCTCATTTATCAAATTTCTTATGTTTCATAGCTGGAAGGACTCACAGGAGAGAGCAGGCATCACTCTGCTGGATACATGAGCAGATGGTGCAGGGAGTGGTGCAGGATATTAGATATTATTCTACGAGTTAAAAAAAAAAAAAAAAAAAAGCAATTTAAAAAATCAGTGAATCAAATCACAAGGATGTTCAATCCAATAGCTCCTAAAGTCGCAATTTTAGGTGAATCAGAATCTGAAGCAAAATCCAAATCCATGATAAAAATTAGCTAATTAAAGTCTTAAAAATCACACGCACACAGTGAAAAGTTTTATGCAGAGAGCAGTGACCACAGTTGGTCATGTATCAGCATACACTTCCTGTGACGAGAATAAATATCTGAGGACATTTGATGCACCTACAGTAACAAGAACATGGGTCCTGGAAGCACCTCTAAAATGCACTGGAATGTTCACAAACACAAAGTGCAATATGTTGGTTGCCATTCAGGCTTGTCTAAAGCAAGCACTTAAACCCCTGTGCACCAGTGGGGCACAATCGCTTACCAATTTGTTCCCTTTTTCACCCAGAGCTCAGAGAAAATGCCCAGCCAGAGCAAATGACTCTACCCATTCTGATCCATGGACCACAAAAGCAGGATTCTCACAGATTATCATTTTTTTTAAACACCTTTTTGCACAAACAGTTGGCATTGCAACATTTTATTTGAGTTCCTGCCTTAATACCGCTTGATGACAAACCTAAATTATAAATAAAAAATGAGTGACTCTCTCCTACAAGAAGGAAACTGAAAACAGCTATGTGCAGAAGAAGTTAAGGAGGTAATTAAAATTGTAGCCAGGGGTGAAAAATTAAGTAGTGTTGATTGCGTCACTGTGATCTGTAAGTCGGCTTGTGTTTAATACACTTATGCTTAGCTCACATACTGCATATTATTTCACTTTTAGCAATTTAACTTACTAATCAAGGTAAAAAATGTTAATTGAAAAATAGAAGTTAAAGGCTTTAGGGCAAGGAAAGAAAAAATAGGAGATAAGCTTTAATTAGGAAAATGAAGGAGTTTCAAGTTATTGGATGTATAAGGCTAATGAAGAAGCATAAGGTTGGAACTAAAAATAATTTTCTGTTTGCAGGATTGTCAGCAGAAAATGTATTCTTAGGTTAATATAAAGTAATATAAGAATTTAGTGAGAATAGTCAGCAAATGGTTAGTGCAAAATGAATGTATTATGTATTTATGGTCTGCATGTGTTTGATTTGTTACTTCTGATGCAAAGGAATTTACCTTAGGGTAAAAAATAAGTGAAACACTCCGACAGAATTCCACTGAAGATATCCCTTGCAGCCCATACCAATACAATGATTCAAGCAGACCAAAGATGGACAAACAATTGTCAAAGACACCACTGGAGAACTGATGATTGTGCTGTCCTATATGCTTCCTTCAACCATTTTCATATTGAAGTGAATTCCACATTTAAAAGAACGTTAAACATATCTTTTCTTCAGTACCATATTGTTTTAATATCTTCACTACGGTTACTTGGAAGGGATACATTGGTTGTAGTATGGTTGCAATTCTAAAAGAATTTAGACCCAGTGAGCATGATTCTGCACTTATGGGGTGTATTGATAAAGGCAATGAGGCAGAGGAGAGAAGTCAGGTGGAGAAGTTTTCTTCTTGGTTCAAAGAGAATTGTTTGTAACTTAACATCAGCAACACCAGGGAACGAGCTAATGACTTTCGCAATACCAAAGAGCCTCTATGTCCGATCACTATTCAGGGAGAGTGGCCCACTTCTACTAGTACTTGAGAGTCCACATTAATGACAAGTTGGACTGGTCTTGGAACACAGAGGAATTATATAAGAATTTCCAAGATGTTATTGTGTGTATATTTGCTGCCCAGTAGTAAAATTAAAAGTTGAGTAGTGCCATGCCACCTTCTGCTTTAAATCTTTGTAGAGTCACCTTTTGGATGCGTGCCTGTTTTGATTGTATGAATGATGACATGACAGTACAATTTATTAAAGAATGATTTGTTTATGCATATGAGAATATTCTGGAATAGATATAGAAGCTTAGGGAGGATGTTCATTTTGATAATTAATTCTCCATTCTGAAGTAAGGGAAAAGAAAAAAAGTACTTGAAACTGCCTACCAGTTAAACTAGCACACTAACTTGTAAAAGTACATTTAAAATAATAAATAATAATAATTCTTTACATTTATATAGTGCTTTTCTCCCTACTCAAAGCACTTCAGTGAGTGGGGAGCCATTAGAAAATGAGATCATACATAACATTTAACTCTATATTATTTTCTGATTACGGTTTATATATAAAAAGTCTTATTTCTTTTGACAACATACTGTACTTGCTTAAAACTTTTAATATGTTTAACTAATTTGGTGATTTTGCATAATGCTTAACGACAAAAGGTGTGTTACTAGAATATACATCTATCTGTAGGATGATTGGTGTAAATTAAAATATATTGAAATGTGTTATATAAATACATCTAAAAGAAAAGACATCACTCTGTTAGCTTTCTTCAGTTTGCCATGTTGCATTAAGAAGAGGGTTTGGGACTCCACCAGTTGGTGTAAATAATAGACAGCCATGTTGGAGTCTAATTATAACGGTGAATCAGGACCCTTCTTTATTTACTGAGTACTTGCCATATCACAGAGTAGTCTGTTTTACATCTTGATTGATGTTATCCATAATACTTTCAAAATTGTATTGAAAAAGATTTTTATATTAACATGTGACAGTTAGCTGTTTTAATATGACAAACGAATAGGTATCTAGTCTGGTATGATGTGCTAGAGAATTCATGGGGGAAAGCTCATTTTTCTAAAAATTAATTTTGAATTCCGAGATCTTCAGAGAAATTCTCGTAACACCTTTACGACTCATGGTAGAGACGATTGTGGATCTGATATGTAAAGCGCCAGTATCTTCTGCATTTAGTCATATCATCTATTCAAGTCATTCTCTGATAATTCCCTTTTTCTCTGGTTTCTTCAGATGGCTAACATGAAAAGCATTGGTGATAGCATCAATTTTAAATTAAAGTTGAATGTATCACCATTGATTCTTTATAATATTCCTCATTTCCCTCAATCCCTCACCTGGATCCATCAACTGCATCAAGAAATGTAGCTCTTATATGCGTTCATTTGAAACTCTTTTATAATGGGATAGATTCTGTGCTTTCTGTCTAAATCAAGAGACATGGGATGTTGTGTCCTTTTGTCTTCATTCCATTTTAATCCCTCAATTACTACAAACCTAATTGAGCTAATTATTTATTTAATTGGATACATTTTGTGTTTGCCTCCCTACAGTTTAATAATTTTTAACTCTCTTAAATTGCACTAATATGCAATTTTAAGCATATTAAACTTTATGGCAGTTGGTACTGTTTCTTATGAATTAATCTATTACGTGTGTAAAGTAATTAATAGCCTGTAGCATTGTGGATTAAAAGCTTAAACATTTTTTTTCTCTTGATGCATCTTATTTCAGGTCTTTGCATTGCCTCTTTCCTGATAGTTCTCACTTTGAATGTTATTTTCTGTAAAACCCCATAAATTATTAGTTAAATTAAAGCCAGCTATCTGAGTGCAGCAGCCTTCTTTGCCACATTCATTTTGACTACATGTTGCATTTGATCATGAAATGGCACATATTATTATTATAAAAGCCTTTAGCCACCAGTATGCTATTGACTTTCTAATTATATATGTGAGTTTTTGCTTTTAGTGTGCATATGCTGTCTGTTAGAATGGAAAATTATATAGTACATTGGACTATAAGTTAATAATGTTTGTAATTACAAGTTGCAAACGTTGATGTAAATTACAGAAGACGTGATGGCCACCCGTTAGGAATGTACAAATGAATCCAAATTATGATGTGGTTTTTGACCCATTAAAGTATGATACATTTTGAGCAAAACAGAGAAAACACTTAAAGTGAAATTAAAAGGCTACAATACTGTAGCTATAGCATAAGAAAGCTAAATCTCCTCAGATTTAAGCAGAGAGTATCGATATAAAGAGGTTTTTCAGAATCCTCAAAGACATCAACAAAGTTAATCTAGGAGATTTCATTCTCCTAGCAGTGATTCTCCTAGTCAATGACATTATTGGAGAGTAAGAAGTGCTTTCAAATTGAAAATAAGGAAGAGCATATTTACAGAGAGTGAAGTGGGAAAATGGGGGAAATAAACCTGCTTAGTTATGCAGTGGAAGCAGAAACTCTGCTGGCTTGCACATGGTAGAATAAATACTTTTAGTTATATGAAATAAAAAAAACACATTAAGACAAAAAAGTAACTTTATGCTGCCATTTTTTCTTCTGGTGGACAGAGTAAGATAAGATGCAATAGGTTCTATTATAATTTTAGAGAATCCCAGTGTACTCTGTGTAAGTTGATAGAAATACACCACATAAACATCAGAATGTTAAAACAATTGACATGAAAACAGGCCATTCAGCCCAACAAAGCTTGCCAGTCCTACCCACTTAATTCTTTTAAAATAATATCAAGTCAGGTTTTGAAGATCCCAAAAGTTCTACTGTCTGATTGTCTCGTATTCCAAGTGTCTGTGGAAAATTTACCCTTAACAAATTTCCAACTGTGTCTCCGCGTTCTTAATGAACTAATTTTAAAATCACACTGTCGATCCACTGGATTAATTCCCTTCATAATTTTAAACACTTCAATCGCGATGTCTCCTCTTAACCTTCATTTCTCTTAAACGGCTTTTTTCATCTTTCCTCATAATTCATCTCCTGTACCCTTGGAATCAGCCAAGTCGCTCTTCTCTGAACCTTTTCTAGTGCTGCTATGTCCTTTTTGTAGTCTGGCTCCCAAAACTTCACACAGTATTTAATATGAAGCCTCACCAGTGTGTTATAAAGCTTGAGCAGAACCTCCTTGATCTTGTACTCCACACATCAGGGCGCTATATAACCTGACATTCTCTTAGGCTTCTCATTGGGTTCTGAAGAGTGTCTTGCAGTTGATAGTGATGGGTCCACTACAGCTCCTTCTCATAAGGTGTACTTTCAATTTTCAGATCTGTCATTCTAAAGAATCAAGATCATTTTAATAAATGTTATCACACATGCACCATCCAGACTCTTTTGAGGTAGGTACCACCACCCCACATCAAGAGGTGGCACTCGCACTAACCTTCGTTTGTGTTGATCCTTCCACAGTACAAAGGAGACACCCAGTGAAGGCAACTGATCCTGTCCCCTCCTATAAAGCACATTGCTGCCAGAAGGAGGTGTTCAGTTTGGAACAAACCTTACAGCAAGACGGAGCTCCTTCCACCTTGACCAGAACCCTACATTTGCTTACCCTGATGGCTTTCTTGGTTATGTTTTGTTTATTTTGATACCTTGTCTATGTATCTTGCATAGTGACCCTTTTTTATTACTTTTATTGGGCAGAATTAAATTGGGACGACCAGGTTGCCGGCCTAATATTTTTCCGTGGAGCTTACAGTGCTTTCCTCAACCATAATGTCCAAACTCACAATAATGAACTACAAATTGAACAATATATAAAAGGGAGCTTGGGCTGCAGATATTTAATGCAAATTCAAAATCTGTACTGAATTTAATGCTCAGAAACATCAAAATTAATAATTTAAAGAGCCAACTCAACCAATCCTATTTAAACTATTTTCTAATGTACCATATTAAACTCCAGATTTTAAGTCTTATCTTAAACATTTCTGTACAGAAATATTTGAATCTCTTACATTAAACTATGTATGGATTTCACTCTCTTTAGATAGATAGATAGATAGATAGATAGATAGATAGATAGATAGATAGATAGATAGATAGATAGATAGATAGATAGATAGATAGATAGATAGATAGATAGATACTTTATTAATCCCAAGGGGAAATTCACATACTCCAGCAGCAGCATACTGATAAAAAACAGTATTAAATTAAAGAGTGATAAAAATGCAGGTATAACAGTCAATAACTTTGTACAATGTAAGTATTTACCCCCTCACCCCCCCACCCCCAGGTGGAATTGAAGAGTTGCATAGTGTGGGGGAGAAACGATCTCCTCAGTCTGTCAGTGTACCAGGACATTGACAGCAGTCTGTCGCTGAAGCTGCTCCTCTGTCTGGAGATGATACTGTTTAGTGGATGCAGTGGATTCTCCATGATTGACAGGAGCCTGCTCAGTGCCCGTCACTCCGCCACGGATGTCAAACTATGCTTTGAACCTTATATCACTCTTTTAGAAACCTAAAAAACACATTTTCAGAATTTATTAACCCAGGGTAGTTAGGATTAGAAGGGACATCAGCCTCTAAAACACTGATGTAAAAGAACAGAAATCAAAAAACTATTTATCTGTAGTATAAATATCACTTTGTATTTTGTATATTAATAACTGAGTGCCGGCTGATGGCAACAGATTAGTCCCAACACATAAACATGCCCACCATGTGCATCTGATTTTCTTATTTTTTCAGTCTTAAGCTACAGTTTAACATAATAATATACTGTAGTAAATAACGAAAGCAGCAAAAACTTTTTCATGCCACTTTATATTGTAAAGGGATGCAGAAGGTATTGAGACCCCTTGACTTTCTGCATACTTTATTGTTTTGTTGATTTCAATTTAAATGGATGAATTTACCATTTTTGTCCATCCTTCTACACTCAATAAACCAGAATAACAAGGTTAAAACATGATTTCAGAAAGGTTTGTACATGTATTACAAATCAAAAACTGAAATCTCTTATTTCATTCAGATTTAGGCCCTTTGCTGCTGGGCAACCCAAATTATGGTCTGGTGCATTCTGACCTGTTTGCTTTTATTCTCCTTGAGATTTGTCTAGAACTTGACTGGTGTCCACGTGTGGGAAAATGAATTGATTGGACATCATTTAGAAAGGCACACATGTAACTATATAGAACAGGGGTTGCCAAGTCCAGTCCTGGAGGACTACCGTGGCTTTAGGTTTTCAAAAGAGTGCCCCATTTGTGCTGCTAACTAACTTCTTGTGGATTCATTTTAATTGAATTGCTTTTTTAAGATTTGTTCGCCAGAATTTCTTCATTGTTCCTCTGAATTACCTAACTTCTTTCCTTAAATGGCACCCAAACAGAAATGAAATGTGAAGTGAGGGAGCCAGCAGAAGACCAACTAAGTCAGGGCCTCAAACTCCAATCAATTTCACTCCAACCACCTGTTTAATGAGGTGCCAATTCTTATTGTTAATTAAAACCGTTCTTTAATTTCGTGGCTTTGTTGCTGCTCTCGTGGTGCAACATCAGACATTTCTGAAAATGTTGATTTTCTCTTTTTAAGAGCACACTATTAAAATATTTGGGGACCTGTGCAGATCAACATTCCTGAGACCTTCATCTTTCTTTATTTTCAGATATTGTATGATGGACACCAGTAGTTTTGGCTCATTTTGTATCTTATTATTGTTTGGCTGCTAATTAAGGAAAAAGAAACAATTAAGGGGTCTGAGTCTTCAAGAACAAGTCAATTAAATATAGTTCAAAAGAAGTTAATTATCAGCAAAAGCAGGTCACTCATTAAGAAAAGGGATAGAATGAAAACCTGCAGCCATGGTGGTTCTCCAGGACCGGAGTTGGTGACCCCTGGTATAGAAGGTCCTGTGGTCACCAGGGGGCGCACCAGCTGCTCAAACCCGACACAGAGAGACACAGAACAAATGTCGAGCAACACATACAGTTTTTATTTTGATGTGAGAAGCATTTTCCCTTTGTTTCCCACCTGCACAATTCAGTGCAACAAAGCACCAACAGGGAAATACACAAAGTAGTTCACTTTTTCCTCTTCCCTTCTTTGCCTCCTTCCGCCTCCACTATTCTTCCAGCAGGCTTCATCCTCCTCCTGACTCTGGCTCCCTGAATGAAGTGAGGTGGTCCCTTTTATGCTGCACCTGGAAGTACTTCAGGTGGTCCATTAACACTAGAATCCCTGAAGCCCACCTTAAATCCCTTCGCAACTCTCCATCAGCATCTTTTGTTTTGTAAATGTATCAATCAGCACAAGCAGCAAGCAGCCTGCTAACCCATTCCTCCCATCGCCACAGAAAAGGCAAAAAGCTCTCCCAGCACAAGCATTGTTTATCTTGGTGTGAGGTGCCTGGAGTTGTATAAGGTAAATAATATATCGTTATTTGGAACACATGTATTTCATGTGTGTTCCGTGTCTACAAAGATCTGTGTAAGTGTTGGATGCAAGAAATGTTGAGCACATATCTAAAACACAAACTTTTTTTCGTGTTTTAGTAGTAACGACAACATTTTGACATGAAGTGTGTAATGTGTGCAGACTGAAGACCAAATTTAAAATAAACACTTTCATAAAAGTTACACTGCGGTGGGCTGGTGCCCTGCCCGGGGTTTGTTTCCTGCCTTGCGCCCTGTGTTGGCTAGGATTGGCTCCAGCAGACCCCCGTGACCCTGTAGTTAGGATATAGCGGGTTGGATAATGAATGGGATGGATGGACGAAAGTTACACAAATAACAAAACAAGTGCACTTTTATCCAAGAATAAACCCATAGAAATTGGGTTACGGTACACTGCTGGTACAACCTTTTTGGTGGTGCAGTGGTAACAACTGCTGTCTCTTAATCAAGAGGACACGGGTTTGATACTGGTCGCGTCCCAGAATTAACATTTTGAGTAATGAGCTGCTCTTATTGTTACTATTATACAATGAAAACATACATTTGACAGGAGTCTGTAACAGCCAGTGTAAATGTATGGTACTTGTAAAGGTTAGCAAGTTTTTTTTTTCTATTCAGTTTTATTCTCTCAGTCGTGTTCACGCTCCCCCTGAACTGACACTGCTGTTTTCAAATAAAAACGCGCTATAACATGAGAATGAGCAAGGCATGCAGAGCTCACCAAGATATTGTGTAAAGTTCTGTTTGTGAGAGCTTTTTGTCCTTTGTGCGGCGGTGGGGGGGATGGGATAGCAGGCTGCTTGCTGCTTGTGCTGATCGACACATTTACTAAACAAAAGACGCTGACGGAGAGGTGCAAAGAAATTTAAGGTGGGCCGGGATTACAAGTTTTTTCGTAGGCTTCAGGGATTCTAGTGTTAACATGATCCAGTAACACTCCTGGGTGCCCGACGACATAGAGCTTGCTGATTCCTGCAGCACCCCCTGGTGGGACCTCCAAAACTCAACAGGGTTAAATCCACAAACTCCAAATCTTAGCATGCCCTGTGGAAATCCCTTGGGGGCTGCAACCTAGAGCTCCAGAGGAGGTAGTGTCCTGTGTCTGTTTTCTACTCTAGTCCTTTCATTACCAAGGCCAGGTAAGGGGCCTGGATGTCCACCACAGTCAACATTTCGCATTGCATGTCAGGACAAATACCAAACCATGAAGTCTAAGGAACTCCATCATCAAATCACGGTGAGATATAGATCAGGTTAAGGGAGTAAAACTATTTGTAAAGCTTTGCATGTTCCCAAGACCACAGTGGCCTCAATAATCATAAAATGGAAGAGGTTTAGAACCACCGTGACTCTTGCTAGAATGTATAACCAGGAAATAACAGATCTTGGTCAGGGAGGTGACTAAGAACCTAATGGTCACTTAAACAAGGCCTCAGAAGTATTCTGCTGAGATGGAACAACATGTCAGAAAGATGACCATCTCAGCAACACTCCATCAGTCAGGCATTTATAGTAGAGTGGCTAGATGGATGGCATTCTTGATTAAAAGGAACATGACAGTTTACAGGACATCTGAGAGCATGAGGGAAAAGATTCTCTTGTCTGATGAGACAACAATTGATCTCCATGCACTATGTCTGGCACAGACCAGGCACTTGTTATTACCTGCCTAATATTATCTGTACAATGAAGCATGGTGGTGGCTGCATTATGTTGTGGAGGTGTTTCTCAGTAGCATGGTCAGAATTGAATGCAACCGAATACAGGATGGTCCTAAAAGAAGTGCGTGGCAACTCCTACTGTGGTGATTGTTCACCAGTGACCTGAAGTATACAGTCAAACCAATGCTGGGGTGGCTTTGGAACAAATTTCTAACTGTCCTTGAGTTGGCTCAACCAAAGTTCAAACTAAAACCCTATTGAACATCTGTGGAGAAACCTGAAGATGGAAGTTTATAATCATATGCACTCCAGTCTAACGAATCTTGAGAAGATTGTGAACAGGAAGAATGGGATAATCTATCCAAATCCAGGTGTGCAAAGATTGTTGAGACTTTACCCAAGAAGGTTTAAGTGATGCCAAAGGGGCTTCTACAAGTACTGAATTAAGGGTCTAAATACTTAAATAAATAAGAGACTATAGTTTTTAATTTGTAATACACTTGCAAACCTTTTTTTGTCATTATGGGCCTTTGAGTGTAGACGGATGGTCAAAAATGTCAGATTGCATCACTTTAACATTAAATCTACAGCACAATAAGAGTGTGCATAAAGTGAAGGGGTCTGAACACTTTTTGAAGGCACTATAAATGTTGGTAAAGACTGAACGTGTTTTTTTTCAGAGAGTTGCAGAATCAGTTTAATTAGGTGCAAACCTTACTGAAGACAAAGCACTGTGGGTATCTGGAAGGCAATGCAGCAGCTGAGTGTACTGAAGCAGATGTAGGAAGGGGGTCATGAGCAGGTGGGGGGGATGTTGCTACGTTCCCGGCAAGTTTTATTGCTTGACCATCTAAAAACAAGAAAAATAACATTAACAAGTCTCCTCAACTGATTTAAATCTCCAGAGATGATCCTGTATGTGCAGTTTGGAGATTGGAGGGGATGCGCTGAATAGTCAGAATCAGTTATACCACCTTTCACTTTATGTTAACTGCCAGGGGGTTTACGCTAAAATGAGGAGGTGTGCAGTGCTCTGAGATTTCTGTGGCATTGAACAGCTTCACATGCCATAATTCCAAAGTGTTTGATGGTTTTAACAAAGCTAAAATAATATGGATTCATCAGGGAGCTCAGGATCATATGGAGCTTTTTATTTGTCCCCATTTAAACAAATTGAAAAGAGCAGTTTTAAATATGTACGGGAATGTTGTGACAATACATAGTAACTAATGGTGATGAATTGCTCAGATTACAGAAACTTGTTCCCGAAAGACTTGGTAGTTAAAGATGACAGACTAATTCAGCAAATCCACTTAGAAAGAACCAAAGTGCTAAAAACCTGTTACTCACCCTGTCTGCAACAAGAATTTATGAGTCTTTCACACCTGAGCTCAGGTCACACTTTAGCATTTCACACCTGACTTCAGACTTCCCCACCTCCAAGATAAAACCGTAGGAGTGTTCAGTGAGCAAAGCAGAAGAAAAAAGAAAACATTTATTGTTTATTGAAAATTCCACAATAACTATTAAAGAGAGTGAAAAAGCACAAAGAGACGGTTTGGGGTACCACCTCAGTTTGTCTGGTGTAATGTATGAAATCAAAGTAACAGTGGATGACCATACAGGTCATCATGAATATTGCTAACACTAGTTTTCACTATCAAAGAGGTGTAATGCACTCCTGAAATGAAAACCGATTTTCCTCAAAGAGGGTCTTTACATCTTATCCTTAGAGGAAGCATTGAGACATCCAGAGAGAAATCGTTGGAAGTGACGTCAGTCTTCTGGCTCCTGATCTGTCCTGAAAGCAAATAAGGAGACCAATAGTGCCCTCTCATGCTCTGGGGTGGTATTACCAAGTTTGTTGAAGCCTTGTCTTTGCTCCCTGCTCACGTGTTTGACAATATATAACTAGAAGACTCAGTTTACACAAACACACCTTGAGTTTTTTTTTAAGAAACATTAGAATACTAGAACAATCTAGACTAGAACAGGCCATTCAGCCCAAGAAAGCTCACTAGTCTTATCCACTTCATTCTTCTAAAATAACATCAAGTTGAGTTTTGAAAGTCCCTGAAGTCCCACTGTCTACTTGGTAGCTTATTCCATGTATGTGTGGTTCTCTGTGTAAAAAAACTTCCTAATGTTTGTGTGAAATTTACTGTTAACAAGTTTCCAACTGTGTCCCCGAGTTCTTGATGAACTCATTTAAAAGTCACAGTCTCAGTCCACTGGACTAATTCCCTTCATCATTTTAAACACTCCAATCATATCTGCTCTCATTCTCATTTTGCTTAACCTGAAAAGGCTCAGCTTTTAATTTTTCCTGATAATCATACCCTTAACCCTGGAATAAGTCTAGCTGTTCTTCTCCAGACCCTTTCTAGCACTGCTATGACCTTTTTGTAGTCTGGAGACTTAAAAAAAACTGCACACAGGACTCCAGATGAGGCCTCACTAGTGTGATATATAACTTAAATCTATCCTCCCTTGATTTGAATTCCTCACATTGTGATATCTAACCTGACATTCTGGTAGCCTACCTAATGGCTTTTGAACACTGTATTGATGTAGACAGTGATGAGTCCACTGCAACTCCCAGGTCCTTCTCATAAGGTGTCCTTTCATTTTGTAGTCTGGAGAACAAAACTGCACACAGTTTCTCCAGATGAGGCCTCACCAGTGTGTTATAAAGCTTGAGCAGAACCTCCTTGAACTTGTACTCCACACATCAGGGCGCTGTATAACCTGACATTGTGTTAGCCTTCTTAATGGCTTCTGAACACTCTCTGACAGTTGATAGTGTCGAGTCCACTGCGACTCCTAAATCCTTCTCATAAGACGTACTCTCGATTTTCAGACCTCCCATTGAGTATTCAGATCTAACATATTTACTTCCTACGTGTGATACTTTACATTTACTAACATTAAAGTTCATCTGCCACAATTGACATTCAAATACATAATCAGGATAAGGTGAAGAGCTCGATTAAAGCAGAAACCTAGTTTCTTAATAATCCGCATTTACTGTATGTACTCAAGTAAACTTCTACTTTGACAAAATGCTCCAATGTCATTACATTGCACAAAAAAGAGTTAAACATCAATGTCGGCAACTGTGAATCTGAAAATAAGCATAATGCTTGCGATAATTTTCTTGTTTTATAAATATGTTTGATCAAACCGATGCTTTATTTATAGTTTTTTTTTTGTTTGTTTTTACTGGATTGCACACTGCAAACTCTTTTCTACTTAGCTGTGCAATTGAGCCGTGCAAAGGACCACCATACCGGTACGTGTTCCTCTGGCCTTACACTTACTGCTGCTGTGTTAATAATAATAACGTAGGTATTTTTACTTCAGTAAGATATGTGTTAGGTTACTCGTTAATTTAAAAAGTAATCAGATTACTTAATACACGTTCCTTTACCATAGTGCTCATGAGATTGTGTTGATGAGTTTATTACTGTATGTTCGGCTCATCAAGATACATTTAGCAATTTCTGAAATACTGAGACAGATTTTTTCAGCCAGAAGAAGGAATAAAGCGATCGGCCAAACATTTGCCTCTTGAAATGTATTTGGTGGATTCTTCTACGTGTGGCTGCTGAAAGTGTGTGCGAAGCCAATAACCTGTACAGGCTGAAAGAGAGTGCCTCTGTCAATCAGGTTTCTCAGAGGCTGATACCCCAATTTCTCTAATAAAGGTTTACATGGCATTTTAGAAATCAGGTTTCTGTGAATAATTAGGTTATAGCAGAGTTCTTGTGCACATCCTTAGTTTCTGCAGCTATTGCGTAAGTTATATAACACATTAGTGAGGCCTCACCTAGAGTACTGTGGGCAGTTTTGGTGTACATATTACCAAAAAGACATAGCAGCGCTAAAGACTGTCCAGAGGAGAGCCACTAGGCCCATTCAGGACTAAGAGGTATGAGCTATGAGGAGACACTGAGGGAGTTGAACCTTTTTAGTTTAAGCAAACTGAGATTAAAAGGTGACAGGATTGGAGTGTTTAAAATGAGCAAGTGAATTAGCCCAGCTGTCACTTTAGATTAAATTCTTCACCAGGAGCCTAAAGTTAGAACGTTTTTCTTCACACAAAGAACAATAGTGACATTGAATATATAACCAGGTTGTGTGGTGGAGAACAAAACTTTGGGAGCCATCAAATCTCAACTTGATGTTGGTTTGGAGAATCTCAGTGAATAGGATTGGTGAGCCTGTTGGTCTGAATGGCCTTCTCTCATCACAATTGTTCTAAAGATAATGAAACCAACCATTCTACCAATTCTCAAACACAGTTGTATTTGGGGAAGTCCTTACAAGTATTTGCTGACTTCAGCAGGTGTCAAATGAAAGCTAACCATAACTTTGGAAGAAACAAAAGCTTATGGGCTCCGTGCACATATTGTGACTGGTGCCCCAGCCGATTCGCCATCCTTGATGGCGGCGGTGATTGCTCTAGACGGCGGCTCCTCTGCTCCGTATTCCTACCACCTAACGGTGGCTGCTGCGCACTGATGCTTCTTTGGCTCTGGGCTGACTTTCTGTTTCACAGTAAACCAATAGCAAAGAAACACAGCTGCCCATTGAAAACCCCCTCCTAAATGGTATTTCAATAGGAAACAAACACTCTTAACCGACTCTTTTTGGGTTCAGCTGAAGCTTTGCTCTCTTACTGCATAACATGCCTCTCACACAACACTTAGAACATTTAAAAGACAGAGCCCCAGCCTCCCCAGTTGTTCACTCTTCTGTTCTCTCTTTCCCAGAACACGTCTGCCCCAGCTGCTGCTTTCGACACAGTGAACCTGCTTGATGAAGAAGATTTAGTGTTCTTTTAAGCTGAAGGGTACAGCCAGAGTGTGACGTTTGCCAGTTGTTACCTGTGTGCTCATATGTCGAAAATAAACTCCTGTTGAATAAACACTTGTGTCTATTTCTGCCTGTTCAGCAATAAAGTTAATCTTCCTTAGAAATCCTGTCTCCTGTGCAACTCTAAGAACTAAGCTTGACAATATATACAGACTAAAGTTAGATTTCTATACCAACAGCAGTGGCTGAGACACATGTTTTAGACCAGCATTTCTCAACCTTTAAGTATTTGTGACCCGAGTTTTCATGACAGTTTTAATCGTGCCCCCCTAACGTTTTTTTGAAAGGAGCCCACTAATACCAATTTGTTCTTTTTTAATTAATGATGTACCATGGATGCATATTTTATTATACCTACTTAATGTTTATCAACATTTATCTAACTCTATGTTTATTTTTCTAGTATCAGAATGTAGTTTAAGTTAATTTGTTTTGGTTTCAATAGATGTATTTTTCATATTTTCGATTCTTGTTTTCTTTATTTCACATCTTCGCACCCCCCTTTTTGTTACTTCGCGCCCCCCTAGGGGGGCTCGCCCCACAGTTTGAGAACCACTGCTTTAGACAGTGTCTGCATTATAAAGTTTGCAAACTAGTAAGACTCACATGCTAAGTGCACATACACATAGACCAAATTGCTGTTGATAGTCTAACTAAAGTGATTTAGGCGCAATATTGTGTGTTCTTACATTAACCAGAAGAATAAGCATTACACAGGATATACAATATAATCATTTCTATATGAATAAAATTCAGTCTGTCTGTCTCTCTGTCCACTTGTCATGAGAGAACTACTTAATAGATTTAGATTGGGTTTTTTCTATAATTTGCTTGAACATTCCGGTTGATTTTGCGAGTTCTGTCATCGTGCTAAAAATCATAGTTCGCTTGCAGGTACCAATTTATTTGTGCGAATCTGAGAGAGACGCAGTGGTCCAAGGGAAGGGGGGACAGGGCCCTCCTCACTCACACGCCAGCCTCGGGGCAGGTACCTTAGCTAGTGAACGAGAGAACTACTTAACGGATTTAGATCAAGTTTTTTTCTATACAGTGGAACCTCGGTTTGCGAGCATAATTCGTTCCAGAAACGTGCTCGTAGTCCAAAGCACGCGTATATCAAAGTGAATTTCCCCATAAGAAATAATGGAAACTCAGATGATTTGTTCCACAACCCAAAACTATTCATATAAAAATGATTAATAAAAAATATAAAGTAAAAATACATAAAACAAATTAACCTGCACTTTACCTTTGAAATAAATCATGGCTGGTGTGAGTGAGTTTCTAAACTCTTGTGGGATTCCACCCAACGGGACGACACGCGGAAGAACATCCCAAAGCAATCGCAGTCTCCCAGCGCTGTAGCAGTTCGCTGTAAAAGCGAATCCAAAAAGATCGCGGACATGCTATAAGTGCCTGCCGTCGATGGGTGATACTAGGAGCAAGGAACATTATAAATGCGCAGGGCCCTGCTTGACTGCTGTGTCTGTTTCAAGCTGAATAAAGCTGGTGTTGCCAAAGTACTGAGACTCAGCTTTGTGTTTTAGTGTGCAAGACGGGGACTCGCACGTCACAGCACACAAGCGCGTGCGCACACACAGTCACAATGCTAATGTTGTAGTAAACAGTATACGCTCATACGGATGTTTACTATGAGTGAGGCACGCTGACTCAGAAGGAGAATAGGAGACGATTGCCCACATTCCTGCAGCGAGAGAGAGAAGAACCATCAGCTCAGTTGTGATCACATGACGCTCAGCAGACAAAGAGTATACATACTACTCGTACTGCAAGACCTCGCTCGTTTATCAAGTCAAAATTTATTAAAAATTTTTGCTCGTCTTGCAAAACACTCGTAAAACCAAGTTACTCGCAAACCGAGGTTCCACTGTAATTTGCTTCAACATTTCAGTTGATTTTGCGACTTCTCTTATCGCACTGAGAATCATAGTTCGTTTGCAGGAGTGATATATTCGTGCTAATCCAAGAAAGGCTGTGGGCCGAGGGGACGTCAGGAGTGGGGAGCCAGGGCTGGGCCCTTCTCACTCATGCATCAGCCTCTGTTTGAGTTGGTCTACCGCTGGCCACGTTTTGTCTCTGCTTAGCTAGTGATACCTGTTTGTTTATTGATTTTTAATGTCTGTCCTGTTTCACTACTATTTGGGCAGAGCCTTGGGGGACGACTAGTCATAAATATAAATAACACACATAAACAAGTTTATCCACAGCCCGGATTAATTTGTTGTTGTTGTTGAAAATGAAACAGCTCATTATAAGTGTCCCAATCCTCAGGCCCCAGTGAGTTATTTGCATTAACTTCACTGTCAAACATACTGTACTTTCATAAGACCAGCAAGCACTTCCTGTGTATCAATCTGGTGTGCCATTTTCAAGATCACTTACAATATGGAAGGTTATTTCTTTATGTCACAAAAACTGACTACTTCCACTAGATTGGGTCCCAGGTTCAAATAAAGGATGGTTTATTCACCCAATTGCCTTCAAAAGTAACACAATAACAAGTACAAATAATCATTCTCTCTCTCTTACTCACCAGAATTCCTCTCACCACAGCACTGCCCTCCTCCAGTCGAGTGTTGCTCCACTTCCTCCCAGCTCCAACTTGCCTGAATAAGGGAGTGCGGTCTGTTTTATTAAGGACCTGGGAGTACTTCTGGTGCCAGGGCTCCTTCTCAATGGAATCACTTCCGGGTCATACAGAAGTTGCATATTTTGGGGAGTACATCTCCCTGCAGCGCCCCCTTCTGGCAACCCCAGACCCTAGCAGGGCTGAGCTGCCGGACTACAATTCCCATCATTCCCTGCTGGTTCCTGAATGGGCATCGATAGGGAGGGCTGCTGCCATCGAGCACCTAGGGGGAATGAACATTCTCTAGGGACAGTCCTTCCTTGTCCTCTTCTTTAATGGCAAGTGAAGGTGTTAAGGTCAATCAGGATGCCTTTATGTTCCCGTCCAGGTAAGGGATCTTCCTGGCTCCTGGCTGGGACACCTGTCCATCCTGTGTGCTTCCTACAACAGACAGGCATCTATCATTTATCTATCCATCCATCTTCCTAACCAAGCTTGAGCCTATTCCAGCAGGCACTGAACAGAAGGTGGTATGTGAACACACACACGGACCACTTTAGCAATGCCAATCCACTTAACATCCATGTGCGTGGACTGTGGAAAGGAACTGGAGAACATGGAAACTCCACGCACAGGTGATCCCCAGTGTCCTTCACTGTGAGAAAGCAGCAATGTCACTTCATCTCCTTGCCACCAAATGTTATCACTAACTACTGTCCTCAAAATCTTCAATCCATTATTGTATTAAAACAGAAAAGTGTGCATGCAGTGGTTTGGCTGCAATCATGACCAGTCAGTGGCAAAAAAGCCTTGTTCCTCAGCTTGTCCCTCAGGGAAAGTGGTCACTCAGGCACCCAAAGAAATGCTGGCTCAGTTGGGCTTTGGAATTATATTCACTACTGTTATTGCTGCCTCACAAAGATATGCAGGGTGGGAAAAAGTGGAAAACAATGTGTTGAAAAGCAGACCCTGTGTCAACGTGGGACAAATTCTTCATTATAGGCACGATAATAATGATAATGACAATCCATCTGTGGTGGGTGGCTGGGGGCTGTGCCCAGCTGGGACGCCTAGAAGGACCGCGATAGGGAGTATGCCTCCCCCGGACCATGAGAGGGCAACAGCCATGGTTTATATGGTGGCCATGGGAGTGGAGCATGGAAGCTCAACCCTATAGGGGCCCGTTGCCACTGCCATGGGTGCCCGGATGAGTAAGGAGCCCTGGATGTCAGCACTTCCACCACACCCGGAGGTGATGGCGGAAAAAATACGAGGAACACCCGGAGTGCTTCCGGGTGCTCATGCGGCACTTTCACCACACGAGGAAGTGCCGCAGGAAGCTCATCAAGGGCACCTGGAGCACATCCAGGTGGGAATAAAAGGGGCCGCCTCCCTCCAGTCGTCAGCCGGAGTTGGGTGGAAGTAGACGAAGCTCAGATGAGAGGAGTGGAGGCGGGAGAGGAAGGCTGGACATTGGAGAGGCCTGGACTGGGGTGATTGGTGAAGGAACACTGGGTTGTGTGTGGGACCTTATTTATTTGTAAATAATGTTGTAAATAAACGTGTGTGTTGGACTTATTGGTGTCTACCTGTCTGTGCCAGGGCTGGTCTTCCATACATCCTTTTTCCTAATCCACTTGTCCAGGGCAGGGTCACGGGGAAGCTGATGCATTCACCAGCAAGCATTGGGTGAAAGGCAGGAACAACACCTGGGTAGGCTGCAATCCATCTCTCTGTTGTTTTCAGTTGTCTTTTAATTATGGCATGGACTCTCTGCCTGTCCTGACTAGGATTACATCAGTGTTTATCAACTCTTTGTCTTTTTATGTCTGAGAACTGTTCTTGGACACTTGCGAGTCTCATAACACCTATAGTAGGGACACCTGCAAGAACACCTAATGCTGCTGGTGGGCACCAACAGTCCTTTAAATGAACTTACGGAAGGATATACCAAAGTGCTCCTGGACAGGGTGTTTGGCGTTGAGGGGTAGCTTGTGACAAAGGCTCGAGAGACAGAAGAAAAGAAGAAATGTGGTCGATCAGAGATGTGGAGAGACAGGGGTGAAAGTGTGTAGTGAGCAAGGGCAGGGGAATAGAGAAGAAGTAGACCAGCCATCCCATGAGCAGTCAGTCACCATGTGCGTCTATACGGAGGCCGGAAAGCTTAGTCTTTACTATTTTTACTGCTTTCATTGCTCAGCTTTAGTTGTTTTCTTAACGAAAACCCTGTTTTTCTGTTACTTCGCTTTTTCGGGTGGTCACTTGGGTCCAGTGACAGCTTTTGAGGGCCCTGTAAAGTGCACAGTGTTCAAACTTAACATTGAAAAATAATTTGGGAAACATGTTTCTTACACTCAAATTACTTTGAATCACAAATTCCAGAATTCTCTAATTTCTATGCTTTCAATATCCATATGAATTTGGCTGTGTTCTAAACCGTAAGGCAAATGAGCCTTTATGTGAAATAACTCACAGTATTGTACTGTAACCATTGCACATTAATCAGTTGCATCAATCTGAATAGAATCTTCTTCAAAAATAAGTCCTACAGTGCACTCTGCCAAGGGAGGGTGAAACAAAGAAATGGATCCTTTTATCCACACGCTGTGAGGCACACATTAAGCTGGTATCGGGAATCAAACCTGTGACCTTCAGAAAAGAAATGTAAGCCCTTAATTACTAAAACACACTGCCAAGCTTTGTGCCATGCACTCTATGCTGTGATTACACATCCCTCCAGGGCCTTTCACGACAGTATTTCATATAATGCACCCTTGTCATGAAGGAAAGCAGCTGGTATGAGAAAAAAAAGTATTGGGAGCTAAAGGTTGTAATTACCAGTACATTAAAACTCAGTTCCCTTTTATATCTCGAGCAGTTAGTATTTCCAGTTTCACATTTTGACTTGCCATGGATTTTGTTGTTTTGTCAAATCTCTATTTGATCAGGCACCATGTGATCACTAAAAAAACAGCCTTAGATTAAAGCTTTTGGAAAAATAAAGCAGTCAGAAAGTGATAGCCCTGCACATTTGTCCAACTAGGTTGGCAAAAAAATAAATAAATTAAAATTTGGTTTCAGCCTTACCGTACGGTGCCTATACAAAAGCATGCTCCCCCTTGGAAGTTGGTCACATTTTATTAATATACACCACTGGATTCAGTGTGACTTTCTGAAACTGATCATCAGCAAAAGACTCTTTAGTATCAAAGTAAAAACAAAATCTCTGCAAAGAGGTCTAAATTAGTAACACAAAACAACAAATAATTGATGCCATAAGTATTCACCCTGTGTCAGTTTCTAACATGTGTCACGCAAGCACGTCTGAGGATCTTCTTGCTGGCTCATTCGAGGTAGATGGTAACCCACCAGAGCAAGAGGGGGCACTGTCGCTAAATGTGTTGTCTCTTTTTCTCCCCACACCTCCCAGAAACCTCCCAATGAGGGAAACTAGCTCCGCCTCTTCTGGTCCTCCTGTTATAAAAAGCCTGGCTGCCTCCACTCAGTTGTCTTTTGTGACCGATTCCTGACGAGTCAGAACTCTACAGGAGATCTCTATTTGTTGGCTATAGCTGAAAGCTTGATTTTCTTTTCTGTTTTGTACCCTGCAGGGTTATGTTAGCTATTGCCAGAAGGCACTTGTTTAAGTTTATAGAAGAAAAGTAGGGAATTAAACGGGATGACCCAGTCTGTTATTGTTCTGTTTGGATCTGTGCTCGGCCACCTCACACCTGCTATAATCCAGACCAGGAATGGTTGCTGTAATCTATCCTTGTAAGCATGAGGCGTAAGTCAGGAACAAATTCTGGACAGGGTGCCAGCTCATCCTAGGGAGAACACACACACACTGTGGGTGCTTGGCCAGAATAAAGGACAGATTCTTTGCCGGACAGGAGGTCATAATGGATGTACTGGTTGAACAGGCATACTGGGAGCAGTTCATTCTCCCACACAACAGGTGGCAGTGTTCCTCAGGGCAGCCACAGGGTGACGTGGGAGTTGGAGTCTGGAAACGCAGCATCGTTGATGTCTTTGGATACAGCCAGGAAGTGCTGCCAAAGTGCTGCCAGGGCTTTCCACATGACCCCAGAAATGCTCTGGACGGCATGTTGTGACACCAGAAGCAGGTTACATTTTCTTATTTGACTGAAACCTTTATCCAAGGTGACTTACAACATTTATGATTGTTATACTATGTATTATTAATTTTAATGTCACTGTTCTCTGTGCCCACTGTTATAGACTCATTCATACAGGCAGACCAAATATGGTACAGAGGGGCACAGCTTCAGTATTTAGAATTGCCGAGCCAAGCACAGGACTAGAGAGCCACAGACAACTGGAGAATTGAATAGTCAGCCTAAAGACAGACTAGTATATTTCTGTCTTCTGTCAGTACACTATTTTCTTTCCTTGTTGGGAGAATGAGAACTGTATATAGGCATTGTGCTATTCCTGTATTTTTTGAAGGTGGGGCTGGAATCCTTCCTGTCCTTGTTTGGATCGGAGCCAAGAGCCTGCACAAGGAGCAACGAGTATATAAGAATGGACACCTATGGCCAACACTTTGAAGCTTCCGGGCAGAAGAGTATGTCTTCCGTCCGAGGCCAGGCAGAAGATTATTTCTGCTGTCCGGCTAAAATCCTTTCAGTGTGGCAACGAAAGATGGCAGGCTGCGTAGGTCGAGCCTCCCACATGCTTGATATGTCTGTCATAAGCTTCCCGTTTGTAATGCCGCGTAAAACCGTCAATAAAGAGCTAGAATTATCCTAACTTGTCGTGTAAGCTTGTAACCGCCATTGCATGCTGGGGGAGGGTAATAATTTAATTTAATATTTTAATTAATAATTCAGGTTAATTAAAATGTTGCAATATAAAAGAACACATTTCCAGAGAGCTAATGCCTCTTAAGGAAACAATGATACAATTGGCGATATTTCTTTCGGTTATCCATTTGGAGCACAGGCAGGTCAAGTGATTTGCTCATGGTCACACAGTGTCAATAGCAGGATTTGAACCCACCACCTTTAGGGTTTGAAGTTCAAATGTCCACTACACCACACTGCCATTCCCAGGTCAGATTTAAATGAGATCCTGCGGCCTAACTTATTTGAGGCAAAGTAGGGAGGCAACTGGCAACACTCTACTGTACAAGAGGTGGAAGGATAGGATTTATATTTGTCTACTGTGGCTGGTGATTCTGTAAGAAAGGTGTTGGAGTTGACTAAAAATCTTTTATTTATAGTAATAATAATAAAAATAATACAATAATAACAACAATAACATTTATTTCTATAGCACATTTTCATACAAATGATGTAGCTCAAAGTGCTTTACAAGATGAAGGACAGAACATAATAATAATAATAATAATAATAATAATAATAATAATAATAATAATAATAATAATTTATATAACACCTTTCCCATTTGAACCTGGAATTGTGCTTGGGCATTATTGTGTCTGTGGTTTGGGGTCAGGGTGCCCCCCTTGTGATTACAAAACACATACTTCAAACACAAGGCTGCAACATAGCAAAATGTGTAAAACGTGAAGTGGTTTGAAGACTTTCTGAATCCACTGTAGATAGCTGATTGTTTGGGTGTCACCATGATGTAATGGCTATAGTGATTAAGCTGCAAAGCTTCAGTGTCACAGGTCCAGGGACTGTAGAATTTGTGTGTTCTATCCATGTTCGCATACTTTGTTCTTCAGGTACTCGTGTTTTCCCTTAATATGCCAAGCTCCATTTGACCCATACCATTTGGATGAATGGATATTTTCAAAACTTTGCAGAAGAGGTGCTCTATTCTATCTAACTGGTGATCAAAGTAACTAGGCAATCGAGCACATTAAAAATGATGACCTTAAAGGCCCATTACTTTCCAGTATTTTGGCATTATTATGTGAAAAAAATCTCTAATACTCAGGATGGTCAATCTAGAAATTTCCCGGATTAAGATTTATCATCTATCCTGAAATTTTAATTTTACTTGTATTGGAATAAAGCAAAAAAAATGCTGGATAAAGCATTTATAACATAACAGCATCCTCATTTGTAACATGCTGACATTCATGTAAGTGGAACAATAATCAATGAGAGATGAGCATTTAGCAGTCTTTCTTATTTAGATTTGTTTCCTGATGTTGGAGTAGGAAAGCTCATCTCTTCAACTAAGCATAGGAGAACTTGGGTCAATGATGGTCATCCATCCATTCTCTGAACTTGTTCCTCTATTAGAAGGTGGCACAGAACAGAAGTCCAGTTGAACTCAGAAGTTTACATACACAATACAATTCTTTAAAACTCACTTTATAACCCCACACAGATTATGCAAAAAATTTTATGTCTAAAAAGCTATACATTTGGCATATCATTTAATACTTTGTTCATTGCAAAAGTCATTTTTTCCAACAATGTCTACAGACCTCAGAATATTTCACTGTAGGAATACTCAGTGCAAGGCAGGGACCAGCCGTTGATGGCACATCTGTCCACTGCACACTCACACATACATATTCAAGCTCAGGAACCATTTAAAGTGAAAAAGTTTTCAAAGTGAACTTTATTGTCATCTCAATTGTCATATACAAGTATACAGATAGGTGAAATTGTGAAGTTCAGGGTCCACAGTGTAACAACATGATATGCAAATAATACATTAAAAATAGAATTAAAATTTAAATTTAAAATTAAAACACAAACAAGACAAGACATTGTGCAAAGACAAGACAAAGAAGTAGCAGCAATATTGACCTGTAGTTAGCAATATGAACATTGATGCAATGTATGGTATTTGCAATCTAGATACATAAATATAGACAATAGATATGTAATATAATAAATAAATAATAAATAATAGATATAGTTAATACAGAAATTATCAGTGAATAGTTATTTAAGACATGTGTAAACAAGGACAGGTCAGAATGTTTCACAGCAGAAGGATATTAAGAGTGTCAAAATACTTAAAGGTCAGTATGAGATTTTCAGTTCTTTTTCTACCTGCACACTCATCTTTGCAGGAAAGTGGCTTGCATGTATAAAAGTTCTGTTTTTAGAGGTGGTTGAGGCCATGTGGAAGATCCCAGGAGGCAGCCTGGCGTCTAACAGCTTGGGGGTAAAAACTCTCCTGCATCCTGGCAGATCTCGCTCTGATGCTGCAGTGTCTTCTCTTGGATGGCAGAAGTGTGAAAAGTCCATGTGAGGGGTGTAAAGGGTCCTGCACAATGCTGCAGGCCTTGCGGACACTGCATTTGGAAAATATGTCCTGTAGTGAAGGGAGAGGCACCCCAATAATGTTCCCTGCTGTCTTCACTATCCTTTGCTGGTGCTTTCTGTCGGATAAGTTGCAGTTGCCATACCAGACAGTGATGCAGCTGGGCAGAACACTCTCAATGGTGCCTCTGTAGAACATGCTGAGGATGGAAGGGGGAAGACTTGCTCGCTTCAGTCGCCTCAAGAAGTGTAGTCTTTGCTGGGCTTTCTTGATTAGTGATGAGGTGTTATGTGTCCACGTAAGTTCCTCAGTTATGTACACACCGAGGAACTTGGTACTCCTAACAGTCTCCACATCTAAACCGTTGATGCTAAGTGGGATGTTGGCAGGATGTGATTTTCTGAAGTCCATGATTATCTCTTTTGTCTTGCAGACAGCCGTTCCACCTCATCTCTGTATGCTGTTTCATCATCCCTGCGTATCACTCCCAGCACCGTTGTATCATCCGCAAACTTGATGATGTGGTTGGTGTTGTGCGTGGCTGTGCAGTCATAAGTCAGCAGGGTGAACAGCAGTGGACTAAGCACGCAGCCCTGCAACACTCCAGTGCTCAGTGTGATGTTGCTGGAAGTGTTGCAGCACATCCAAACTGACTGGGGCCTCTCTGTCAAGAAGTCCAAGATCCAATTGCAGAGGGTGGTGTTCAGGCCCAACCTGCTCAGTTTTACAACCAGCTTTTGAGGGATGATTGTGTTGAAGGCAGAGCTAAAGTCTATGAATAGCATCCTGACATATGTGTCTTTTTTATCCAGATGTGTCAGGGAGAGGTGAAGGGCAGAGCATATGACATCCTCAGTTGACCTGTTTGAGCAGTATGCAAACTGAAGAGGGTCAAGGGAGGCAGGGGGATTAGTCTTTATGTGTGACATGACTTACCTTTTGAAGCACTTCATGATGATTGGCGTGAGTGCAATTGGTCTATAGTAATTCAAGCATGTCACTGATGACTTCTTTGGCACTGGTATGATGGTGGTCGACTTGAAGCATGCGGGGACTGACAACGAGCTCAGAGATGTGTTGAATATGTTTGTGAGGACACCAGCCAGTTGACTGGCACATTCTTTGAGTACACAACCAGGAATGTTGTGAGGTCCTGCAGCCTTGCGTGGATTGACTCTGGATAGAGTCCTCTTCACATCAGTTATGGAGAGACAGAGTACCTGGTCAGTGGAGGGAGGTGTTGATTTTTTTGCAGGCTCTTTGTTCTGCACCTCAAACCGTGCAAAGAAGTTGTTCAGCTCATCCGGAAGGGAGGCATCACCATCGCTGCTGTGTGAGTTGGGCTTGTAGTTTGTAATTGTCTCAACGCCCTGCCACATACAACGTGTGTCTCTGGTGCTGCTGAATTGTTTGTTGATCCTCTGCGCGTATGCCCATTTAGCTCTCCTTATAGCACGAGACAGGTTGGCTCTGGTCACTCTGAGGGTGGCCTTGTCTCCAGATCTGAAGGCTGCATTTCTGATCTTGAGCAGCTTGTGCACTTCTCTCGTCATCAAGGGCTTTTGGTAGGCTATTGTGGTAACATCCTCTATGCATTTGGAGATGTAGCCAGTCATAGAGTCTGTGTACTCCTCCAGATTGATGGAGTCACCATCCACAGTAGCCTCCCTGAAAATGTCCCAGTTTGTCAATTCGAAGCAGTCTTGGAGAGCTGAAACAGTACCAACCTGCCACACTCTGATGTTCTTGTGGGCTGGTTTAGTGCGCTTCAGCAGGGACTTGTATGCAGGAACCATAAACACGCTGATATGGTCTGAATAGCTGAGGTGGGGGCGAGGTAGTGCCTTGAAGGCATCAGGAGCGCTCGTGTAAAAATTGTCCAGACAGCTTCCCCTGTTATTCTGTTACTCTTTTATTCTGTGATCATTTTGTTTGGGCTTGCTGTACAGTTTTCCCTGCACGTATGTAGAAACTCGATGTGTCTGTGGTCACAATGGTAAAGTTTCCACCTTGTTCAGTCACTCTCTGGTTGTTTTCCCAGGACTTGAAGTTCCATTCTATGTTAGCACTAAAGAAGAGAAATGAACAATAATTTGCGTTTTATGGGATGAAGGTATACCATCCTTAAGTTGCATGATGGTGGCATGGTGGCAGCATCATGCTGTGTGAGTGTTTCTCTGTGGCAGGGACAGGCAGACAGCTCAGAATTGAGGAGAGGATGAATGTAGCCAAATGCAGTTCAACTTTCAGCATGACATTGATCTGAAGCATACAGCCAGGACAATGCTGGAGTGGCTTTGTGACAAGTCTCTGACTGTCCTTGAGTGGCCAAGCCAAAGCCCAGACTTAAACCCCATCTGTCGAGAGATCAGAAGATGGTAATTTACAGATGCTTTCCATCCAATCTAATGGAGCTTAAGATGATCTGGGGAGGATTTAATTGTCAGTGGTGGATCAAACCTGTTGAGCAAGAGGAACAGGGGTGATTGTTGGTCTCAAGGAAGTCTTGAGGTGACCAAGGAAGGTGTCTGGAAGAAGGAGCCAGGCTTGTTAAATTCCAGCTGGTAGTGATGGAGGTGGCTGGGGAAGAGAGCCGGAAAGTGGGCCATGTTTGTCAGTGTCTCAGTCCTGCTGAGCAGACCTGAGGCCTTATGTATAACGACGTGCGTGGAATTCACCCTAAAACATGGCGTACGGACAAAAAAATCCAAATGCATAAATCTGTGCATACACTGTCACAGGTGGCTGGGTGTGGTCGGCATTTGGCTGCCTATAAAAGGGTCCGCCTCCCGACAATCAAGGCTGGAGTCGGGTGAGGGGGTGGACGAGGTCGGAGAAGGAGATGGGCGAAGAGAGGCCTAGTGTAAATAGTGTGCTGAGAAGAGGTGGCTGAAGGAAGCCTGGACTGTTGGGACTGTGGGGAACTGGTATTGGTGCACTTATTAACTGTATATAGTAGCGTATGTAAATAAACGTGTGGTGATGGACGTAGTCGTGTCTGCCTGCCTGTGTCTGGGTCGCCCTAATCCACAACACCAAGTACCACGCACTTCCCCTTTACAAATCCCGATGAACATGAAATTTAACGCATGTGCAGCCTGCACGCATACAGCCTCACCCGACTCCTCCCAGAATTTTGCATATTTTAAAATCAATATAAATAGCCCCTTTTCTTCAGTACTTTGTTAAAAGACAAAGGCAAAAGCACATAGAAAAAAGAAAAAAAAAGAATTTCAGTCAATGCTAAGTAGGAGCAAGAAAAACGTAATATTTGTTGGCTTAAGCAGTGGTATAAACAACAAAAAAAAAATTGATGGAATGATACAGAGTGGCGGAGACACTCCAAAGTTCAAGTTCAGAAATTCTCGCAGTGCCTGAATTAAAAAACAAGTGGTCAGATATCAAAGTCGATGTGAGAAGGTGAGTCACAGTCCACTGTCTGTTTCTGTTTCTGACAATAGCAGACCTCCATGCTGAGGATGCAAATCCACGTGTTGATGGTGCTGCACAGGCACCTCTGCCTCAGAAACTGCCAGGAGACCTTCTGGTTGTGTGCTGACAGACGTTGTTCTGGAGTCATGAAATGTAATAATGGATACTATAAGAGATGTGGCCAATTAACCTAGAAATATAAGGGCTGTACTATGTGATATTGACTATAAATTTAAATGAATTGGTTAAAAAATAAATGCTGCATTTGATTACCTGTTTTTACATTCTACTAATTACATTCAAATGAAGCTGTAACGCTGTCTGATGCACAATTAAACACACTTTTCTATTTCTAATTTTCTAATTTTCACATTAATGGAGTGGAAATTTACATAACCAAATTCATTCTCTGAAGGCGCCTTTATAGTGTAGCGTTGGCACCAAGCACCACAACAGATTGATTCTCTGCTCTTTAAATAGCTCTTTTCTGGTGACTCGAAATCTTTAAAAGGACTTTTTGCCTTTTGCCGCACTAGTTGGAAAAAGCAACTGCAACGGTGTGGAGCTGCTGTTTTTATAGGCTGTCCAGCTACAGTATATATGATGTAATGTCAGCTTATTCTTTTGGTGATTCATTCCTGTAACTTGTCTGGCGCCATTGCAATAGCAATGTGCATGTAGTTGACTGCTCCGATTACATTTGGAAAACCGGATGTTGCTGCAAATTGCTCTTTAATGTTTCCCAGTTCAACCACAATGTAAGGAAATTTTATCTGTCTTGATGACAAGCGGATAATACCATCCTATACAGCTGGTATGGCGTGACTCAGTGATGACTGCAAAATACCCGATTGGTCAGCAAGTTCACTTTGAAAAGCTCCTGTGGCTAAAAACCCGAGAGTGGACAGAACTTGCAACGGAGCAGGTAGAGCACAATTCCTTCAAGTCTGCCTTTGTAAAGCCTTCACCAGTTCAGCACACAGCTCCAAGAGGATTGCTCTTGGAAATCTAAAACGACTAAGGAGCCAGTCATCATCAAGTGCCAAGAAATCAGTATGATCTCTGAATACGCATTCTCTTCTGATCCTTCCATTTGCGATGTCATCCAACAATGCTAAAGCAGCCATGGCAGTGGAATAGTTTGGCCATTGTGTGTACCATTATATTGATAAAGATTGAGTATAATCAGGTGCCTTAAATTTATAAACGAAATGCAGTTAATTTCAGTGTATTTCATAAAACTGCATCAGGGATGTGAATCAAAAAAATAAAGGGAAACCACAGTGGAACAGTAGCACTGGCTGGGTGCCGCCAGTTTGCAAAACCAGTGCCGAAAACAATGGTTTGAGCTGGCGTGAGAATGTGTGAGACTTTACGACAAGTTTAGTTTTTATACATTGCGATGTGAGTGTGGAAATGGGCGTACGCAACATTTTTGTACATACGCACCATTTATACATAAGGCCCCTGCAGAGTGAGCAGGGGAGACAAAAAGAATGGGAAGCACTGGAGACAATTTCTGGAGAAAGCCAATTCTGTACCTAACTTTTATTCCTGGTGTGAATTTTTTTTCTGGTTGAAATTGTGTTGTGTAGCACCAGAAAAGAGGAAGTTGGAAGAATGGAAAAGAGCTTTGGAAGATAGAGGATTGAAGATAAAGAGGAAGAAGACAGAATATGTGAGGTTTAATGATGATCAGGATTCAGAAGTTAGCTTGCAGGGAGAGCTATTGAAAACAGTGGAAAAATATAAACATCTAGGACCAGCGGTAGCCTGAGATGGAAAAATAGATTCAGAAATAACCCATAGAGTGCAGTGTCAAAGGAATAATTGAAAAAAGGTATCAGGAGTATGGTGTGATTGAATAATTAAGGCAAAGTTTAAAGGTCAGGTTTTTAAGACAGTGATAAGACCTGCACTGGTGTATGGAGCTGAGAAATGGGCAGTAAATGGAGTGCAGGAGAAGAAGTTTGATGTGAAAGAAATGAGAATGTTCAGATGGATGCGTGTAGTTACAACTAAGGACAGAATAAGAAATGTGATGATCAGTGGTACAACAAAAGTGGAAGAGATATCTAAAAAAGTACGGGAAAGTAGGTTGAAGTGGTCTGGATATGTGATGAGGAAAGACAATGAATATGTGCGCAAAAGTGGGATGGGAATAGAAGTTCAACAGAAGAGAAAGCAAGGGAGGCCAAAGCAAATGTGGATGGGTAAAGTGAAATAAGATCTGAAGGAAAAAGACATGACTGGTGAGGAGGTGTAGGACTGAGATGTTTGGAGAAGGTTGATCAAGCACATCAACCCCACAAAGAAGTGGGAAAAGATTAGGGTTAGGCTTAGGGTTAGGGTTAGGGCTAGAAGAAGACGAAGAAGAAAAGAAGAAGCTCCAATAATGGAATTTGCTCATGGGACTGTGGGCATGGAGCATCACAAGTCGGTATGCAGTCCATAATGGCACACATAGATCTGAAATCAGCCTCTAAAAATGAATGAGAAAATCTATCTTTAGCGTTATTATGTGCCAGTTATTTATCTTTTTATACTTTTTGAAATATTAATAGTTTTTTGTTACACCACATTTCTCCTCTACTTCCTCAAATATTTCACTCTTTTAAATAAGGATGCTGAATCCGATGAGACCTTAATGCATATAATATACTGTCCATAATCTTCAATGCATTACACGGTGAAGACAGAAAATCTCCATGAAATAGCTTCTTCAATTCACTGAATGCCTTTGTATCTTCCTGTTGGAGGCCCTGAAACATTGAGAAGATCAATAAATCAGAAAAGTGTAACACAAAAAAAAAAAAAGCAAAGAAAATAAGGCATTGCATTAGGCAGGGCCAGAAGGAAAGCAGATAAAAAACGTAATTATGCATTAGAAGGAGAAGGGTGATTTACAGAAGATTTATTTGTTCTCACTCTTTTTATAATCTGGAAGCGCCACAGCTTGCTAATGAGTTATCGAGAGAAGCTGGGTGCCTGAGACAATTGTCTGTGAGCTGTCAGAGCTAAATTAGGTCTATTAGGAGCTTGGGTTGGGGGGCGGAGGGGGGGTGATGGAGAGACTGCTTAGAAACTAATCTAATTACCTACTGTAATGGAGCTTTGACTGGCCTGCAGTAAAAGTCAGTAACAATAAAGAGGACTTCAAGGCTTTTTAGGCTCAATAATTTATTTCAGATGAGTAAAAGCTGAAGGGGTGCATGAAATCTCTCCTCCCTCACTTGAAATTTATCATCCAGTTCTATGATTTTATACATTCAAATTTCTATCTGTTATACGGACTGATAATGTTTGTGCACAATTAACGTGACCGAGATAATTACACACCAACACGTTCACTTGATCTTTCATAACATGTGTGCGAGCTTATGGTTTATTGAACCTGATGGATTCTTGGTTCTTTCCAGTGAACACTTGCGAGTATACAATGGAGTCAGAAAGTATTCACTGTGTTCATATTTTGTGCTGTTGTAGCCTTCTGTTAAAATCATATAAATTCATTCCCCCCCCCCCGACATCAATCAATACTCAACACCTCAGAAGTTTATGAATTTTAGTAAATGAATTACCGTATATACTCGCGGATAAGTCAGACTCGATTTTACCGTATAATTTCTGGTATTTTATAATGTCGTCGTATAAGTCGAATGCGGAAAATTCACACTATTGGTCCAAGAGATTATGATGTGTTAACTCCCACCTGAGAGAGTAAGCACGGAGCACACTGCCTTTTTTTTCTATGTAGGTGCTCCTAACCTCTCTCTATATATATATATTGTGCCTACGTAACCACACGAAGCAACGTTTGCACTGATTTGTGTTTTTTGTGTCTCACACCTTCATACACCTTTATCAAAAGAGCTTACCTTATCTACAATGGAACGTTCGATCAGAAGAAAATATGAAGCTGGTTTTAAATTAAATGTCGTTGAAGTAGCGAAAGAAATCAGTAACTGCGCTACTGCAACAAAATTCGATGTGTCTGAGAAACTGGTGTGAGATTGGAGGAGGCAAGAAAAAAAAATTAAGTGTCGCATTTTTGAACGGGCATATAAGTCGGGGTCTGATTTTATGAAGATTTTTCAGGTTTCAAGACCCGACTTATACGCGAGTATATACGGTAAAAATACAAAACTGAAATATCCCATTAACGCAAGTATTCAGACCCTTTACTCAGTGTAAGAGCCATTTGCCAGTTATTTAATTTATATTATATATTTGCCTATATATTAGTGCATAATCTATGAGAGGTTTTTATAACCCCCACAAGCAGAATTGAATTGGTATATTGTAACTATTTCTTGTCTCTCTGACTACAGATTAGACTCAGTTAGTGACCTGCCTTGCCGTGTGTAAGGCATGGAGGGCACACGGTTTTAAACCAGGCCTTAACATGCCCAAAGTATGTAACACTGCACAGTTGCAGTGCCATACGTTTTGAGCATACTGAAGGCGAAGTAAAGCATATTTAAGTATTGAAACAACTGAGGTTTGACAAGAAAAGTTAAGTTTAGAACTTAGTTTTCCACTTTATTGCCTTTTGTTCTACGTGTGTAACAACCTTTTTTCTTTACTCTTGTGTGGACTGTTTGCCTTGAATTTTCACTAAATCTTAAAGCGAAATTTTGGACTGAGAGATTTCTTTCAGTGCACGTTTGATCCTGCCTTACCTATCAGCAGCTACACTTATTGCTTAGTTGAAGCCCCTTTGACAGAGATTCCAGCCTTATTGGGTCTGATGCAACAACCTTCACACACCTAAATTTGGGGACTTTCTGCCTTTCCTCTCTGCAGAAAACAGTTATTTTCAAGTCTCTCCAGAGATGCTCAACTGGGCTTAAGTTCAGGTTCTGACTTGGCCTCTCAGTTACATGCCCAGAGTTGACCCTGCGTTTTTGCTGCATTGTGCTTAGGGTCATTGTCCTGTTGAAGGTGAGGAGTTCCAGAGTGATTTGAGCAGCTTTCATTAAGTATATTTCTATACTTTACTTTAGTACAGTAGTACAGTACTCAGGGCTGGAATATGATCTTTAAATGCCCTGAGCACTTAAAAGATTTTGGTGCCCCCATATATATCTAATTAAAAATATAAACAATAATAAACTGTATATTTTCTTTTCTTTTAATGAAACAAAACTTTCAGTAAGATGGAGGGATGTGGGAGCCCCATTTTGTGGAACCTGGTTCGGCTGCACCTTTTGCAGTTTTGCACAATATGGTAATTTCAGCAATTGAAAATTTCTGTGGTGCCCCCTTCCCTTGATGCCCTAAGCATGTACTTATTTTGCTTAATTGTTAATTGGGCCTTGACAGTACACTGTGCTGTACTTTACTTTAGTCTCTCAGTCCCTCCTGCTGAAAAACAACCCCAAAGCACAACCAAGCTTCATCGTTGGAATGGTATCGGGACAGGTGATGATCCATTCCTGGTTTCCACCAAATATGACACTAGTTTTGGCTTCATCAGACCAGAGAATCTTGTTTTTCTCAGTCTGAGAGTCCTTTAGGTGAATTTTTGCAAACTCCAAGCAGGCTTCCATGTTCCTTTTACAAAGGAGAGGCTTCCGTCTGTTTACTCTGTCATAAAGTTGTAACATACTGGTTAGAAGATTGGAGTACTGTGTGCAGTTTACAGAAAGGACATAGCAGCACTAGAAAACATCCAGAGAAGAGTGACTAGGTTAATTCCAGGGCTACAGGGGATGAATTATGAGGAAAGATTAATAATACTTCTTTCGGCTGCTCCCGTTAGGGGTTGCCACAGCAGATCATCTTCTTCCCTATTGTCCTGTCTTCTGCATCTTGTTCTGTTACACCCATCACCTTCATGTCTTCTCTCACCACATCCATAAACCTTTGCTTAGGCCTTCCTCTTTTCCTCTTCCCTGGCAGCTCTATCCTTAGCATCCTTTTCCCAAAATACCCAGCATCTCTCCTCTGCACTTGTTCAAACCAACACAATCTCGACTCTTTGACTTTGTCTCCCAAGCGTCCAACTTGAGCTGACCCTCTAATGTCCTCATTTCTAATCCTGTCACACCCAATGCAAATCTTAACATCTTTAACTCTGCCACCTCCAGCTCCGTCTCCTGTTTTCTGGTAATACTAATAATATTGATATTGCAACATTTTTGTTTGCCTTCCCAAAGATCTAGGCCTTGATACAATCCCATCTCTAGGTTTAGCAGGCAATTCCTTCAACCTCATGGCTTGGTTTTTGCTCTGAAATAAGTAGAATGAAACTGAACTGAACTGAACTGAGGGCCAGTGGAGCTAATAACTAGTGAGGTAACATTATAATTTACCAAACGGCTGTCATTCATACCATAACATTAGCAAATTGAGTTTTTGGTCTCCATACTTGTGCAGTTTTGGCCTCCAGGTTATTAAAAGGACATAGCAGTGCTAGAAAACGTCCAGAGAAGAGCGACTAGGCTGATTCCAGGGCTACAGGCGATGAATTATGAGGAAAGATTAAAAAGCTTAGCCTTTTCAGTTTAGGCAAAAGAAGATTAAGAGGTGATATGATTGACGTGTTTAAAATTATGAAGGGAATTAGTCCAGTGGATCGAGTCCGTGACTTTAAATTGAGTTCATCAAGAACATGGGGACACAGCTGGAAACTTGTTAAAGGTAAATTTTGCTCAAACAGTAGAAGGTTTTTTTCCACATAGAGAACCATTGACATGTGGAATCATTGCCAAGTTGTGTGGTGGACAGTAGGACTTTAGAGACTTTCAAAATTATATTTGCCAATATTTTGGAAGAATTAAGTGGACAGAAATGGCAAACTTTGTTGGGCTGAATGGCCAGAACTCATCTAGATTGTTCTAATGTTCTAAAACAAAGCTAAAAATTGTAAAGTGTTATAGTGATGGTTGTCATTCTGGATGTTCTGCCGATCTCTGCAAAGGTTCTCTGGAGTTCAGCAAGAGTGACCATAGGACTCTTCGTCACCTCTCTTACTATGGCCCATCTCCCACAGTTGCTCAGTTTGACCAAACAATCTGCCGAAGGAAAAGATGTAGTTGTTCTAAACTTCTTCTATTTAAGAAATATGGAGGCAACTATCCTGTTGGGAACCTTCAATATTGCAACATTTTGTTTTTGGCCTTCCCAAAGATCTAGGCCTTGACACAATCCTGTCTCTAAGTTCAATAGGCAATTCTGTAAACCTCATGGCTTGGTTTTTGCTCTGAAATAAGTAGAATGAAAATGAACTGAACTGAGGGCCAGTGGAGCTAATAAACAGTGAGGTAACATTATAATTTACCAAACGGCTGTCATTCATAATGTAGCATTAGCACATTGAGTTTTGGCCCCCAGGTTACAAAAAGGACATAGCAGCACTTGGAAAAGTCCACAGAGGAGCGACTAGGCTGATTCCAGGGCTACAGGGGATGAGTTATGAGGAAAGATTAAAAGAGCTGAACCTTTACTGTTTGAGCAAAAGAAGATTAAGAGGTGACATGATTGAAGTGTTTAAAATTATGAAGGGAATTAGTCCACTGGATTGAGATGGTGACTTTAAAACAAGGACATCAAGAACACTGGGACACAGTTGGAAACTTGTTAAAGGAAAATTTTGCACAAACATTAGGACATTTTTCTTCACACACAAGGGTCCACAGACACATGGAAAAAGTGACCTAATAGTGAGTTAGACAATGGGACTTTAGGACCTTTCAAAACTCGACTTTGTTAATTTTGAAGACCTGAGTGGATAGGACTGGTGAGCTTTGTTGGGCTGAATGGCCTGTTCTCGTCTAAACATTTCTAATGTTCTTAAAATACTAATAACAATGCTCATCATAAACATCATTTTTTGGAAGTTAAAGAGTATGCAAATCAATAGAAGATGAAAAATTATATTGTATTTTTATTTCACTATTATTGGCTGAAGCAGAGGGTGCTGCCTCCGACTCTGTGTGACTCTGAACAAGTCACTTAACCTGTCTGTCCTCTTATTTAAAAAAAAATGGATGCAAACAATTGAAATGAACATGGATCTTGTAAATTGTCCTCAATAAAGCTGTCGTCCGGAGGTGTGGTAATAATAACTATAATCTGTCATCGGAGACAAAAAGCTTGTGTTTGCTGTACATTCACTTCTTACATTTTTTTTTTACATTTCCCTTGAGATCTTTTTCTAGCAGACGCATAAAAGGTAGACTATAAAAGACCACACACCACTTAATGGCTTTATAGATACAGCGGACCCAGGCACTCATTACCTACTTAAAATTGTCTGAGGATCATCTGTAGCAGCCAAGGACATGCTGTTCAAATCTATGAGTCATAAATATGTACCTAAAGCAGGCAGTGCGCTTTAACAATCACTCAAATAAATGTAGACACAAAAGCACTTTCTGCATCCCATACCAGAATACATGAGTCTTTCTCAGAATTTCAGTCTATGAGTTATTAATCAGGTGGAGGCATTGATGTTCTGTGTTCATCCATCTATTTTCCAAACCATCTTTACCCTGAGCTTTGTTACCGGGAAGTTAGAGCTTATCCCACCCAGAAAACAAAATGGCACTGGTCCAGTGCAAGTCCAATGTGGGCAGCCAACAATGGCCAAAAATGGGATTTGCACACTGGGGCAACATTGACCCAGCAGCCAAGGAGCCAATTATTGATCAGGAACCTCAAAAAAGATCCATACCTTACTGGTCCATACATCCATTTTCAAAATTCACTTATCCAGGGTGGACTTTTGCGATAGCTGGGGCCTATAGCAACAACCTCTGGCCAGATTGTTAGCCCATCACAGAGTGAACAAACACTTACACACACACACACACATGTACACACACACACACCAGGGGCTAATTTGGTGTCACCAGTCCACCTGAACTGCATGTCTTTGAACAGTGGAAGTACGCTCACACAAGGATCAAGGATCTTCTATTGGCATTCTAACATCCATGTGCACAAATGAAATTTGGTACTCGAGTCCTGGTACTTAAAAAGTGCCCTCGATAACCCCACTAAAAAAAAAAACCTACATACAGTAATAAAAAGTAGCCCCTTACCCCCACAGACTTTCTGAATAAGGTATCACAGATAAACATGGGGAGAACAGGCAAGCACTATGCAGGGAAGACCTAGGATGTGGTGAACTGCGGCCTCCTTGTTTCAAGGCAGCAGCACTAACACTATCACTTTTTAGTGTTATGTGGTGCACTCAAAATTGAGGTCTCACCAGTGTGTTATAAAGCTTGAGCATAATGGTTATGTATAATTTCCATCCCTCAGTCTATCTATCCATTTTCTAAACTCAATTATAATATAGCATCTCAAAATAATCGGTGGTGAGCAAAACAGTCATTTCCAAATGCATACAGCTTTGCAAAATGAATGCTAAGTTTCATTTTGCATGCAATTACGCAACCACAAAGCTTAATAAAAAGAATGTGTTGGAGTTTTAAAAGGTTTTTGGATGAGCTGAAAGAAAGTAAAGGGCTTGGCAACAATTGTAGGACTAAAAACAACCCTCAATGTGACAAAGTGAGGTTCTCTTAGACATGAGCTGTAATCCAGTGAGACAAAATTGTTATGCCGAAATTAGATAAGAAGAAAATGCTGCACATGCAGTCTTAAATGAGATCCTGCTTTGGCAAGTTATGAGACATTGTGCTGATCACACCCAGGCACTCTCCTGCTGCCTGATGGGAATTGTAGTCCTTGAGTTGGCGCAAGTTTTGGGGTTTCCTCCCCTTCCATTGCAACCCCTCTCCAAATACCCCATATAGCAAATGTTTTAAGTTAGACGAATGGCAACAGATATGCAACATTATATTGAAAGTCAGTTCAGTTGTTTTTATGCGATTGGCATAAAAATAAACAGCCAAACAAAGAGATTAAATCTTTTTTTTTTTAATATTTTTATTTTATTAATTTTCATTGTAATCATTCCATACAAACAAATCATTTTATATCCCAACAAATTTGAAGACAAATCAAACCCCACCCCTGAGAAGGAGAGCTTAGCTAAAGGAAAATTGCTTTAAGGCAACATTAAACAAAAGAAGGGGAGAAGTAAATATCTATATAAATAAGAGATGGAGAAGGGAGTTAAATGCAATAATAGTTAATTCTCTTATTCTAAAATAATATTGATTAAATCCTGCCATGTTTTGAAAAAATTTTGTACAGATCCTCTAACTGAAAATTAGATTTTTTCCAATTTCAAATAATATAAAACATCGGTTTCCCACTGACTTATAAGAGGAGAATTAGGATTCTTCCAATTTAACAAAATAAGTCTGCGTGCCAAAATTGTAGTGAATGCAATCACCGTTTGCTTGTCCTTCTCCAATTCAAGTCCATCTGGAAGGACACCAAACACAGCTGTTAATGGGTTAGGAAGGATTGTGACCCCAAGGCTGTCTGAGAGGCACTTAAAAATTTTGGTCCAAAATGATGTTAGTTTGGTGCAGGCCCAGAACATGTGACCCAGTGAGGCAGGAGCTTGGTTGCAGCACTCGCAGGTTGGATCCTGGCCTGGAAACATTTTGGACAGTTTAAGCGAGACAGATGAGCTCGATATATAATTTTTAGTTGAATAATTCTATGCTTTGCGCATATAGAACTCGAGTGAATTCTCTGCTTTGCTACCTTCCACTCCTTTTCTGATATATTGATTAAGGGATCTTCTTCCCAATGTCCTCTTGGATCTTTGAAAGGTAGGGACTCTAATATGATTTTATATATTGCGGAAATAGTGTTTGTTTCCTCGGAATTGAGCAGTATTTTTTCCAGCATTGTGGAGGGTGCAAGGTGGGGGAAATCGGGCAATTTCTGTTTAACAAAATTTCTAATTTGAAGATAGTGAAAGAAATGTGTAGCTGGGAGGTTGAATTTTGAATGGAATTGTTCAAAAGATGTAAATATGTTGTCTATATAAAGATCTCTGAGCATTTTAATCCCAAAACTTTTCCAGGTATTAAAAACTGGATATACTTGCGAAGGTTGAAAGAGGTGGTTCTCTTGCAGAGGTGCCACTGATAAAAGATTTTCCGTCTTAAAATGCTTTCTAATTTGGTTCCATATTCTGAGTGAGTAAAGCACAATTGGGTTATTAGTATATTTGCGATAACTTTCATTTATTGGAGAGCAGAGCAGGGAATATAAAGAAGTACTACAGGATTTTACTTCTATTGCGGACCAAGCCTGTGTATGTTCATTTATTTGTGTCCAGGTTTTTATGGCTTGTATGTTTGCTGCCCAGTAATAAAACTGAAAATTAGGTAAAGCCATGCCACCTTCTGCCTGAGGTCTTTTGTGGGGTCGCTCTTCGGATACGTGGGTGTTTTGAGTTCCAAATGAATGAGGTTATTATTGAATCTAACTGTTTAAAAAACAATTTAATCTTATTTATATACATAAAGAAAGCCATGGTGGATAAGCACTGCTGCCTTACAGCTTTCACAGAGCAATAATCATATACAGTAGTTTATGGAAATCTGCAAACCTTTCACTTTACACAACATTTATTTTCAATTTTGTGATTGTTGTTCATTGGCACAGGTTGAGAACAGCTTTTACAATTTTACACCCAGCAGATGTGAAATGCTGCCTCACAGCTCCACCAACTTGGGCTCTTTTCCCTCCGATATTTTTCTTGTGCTTATGTGTATTTTCTCTGAATATTTTATTTTCTTATACCAAGGATGGGTTATTAGGTTAACTTGAGACCCTTGGTGTATTCCACTGTGGGTCCTGTGATGTACTACTATCTCATTGAGGGTTGGAGCCTTTATCAAGTGTAAGGCTGCTGAAAAAGATTTAGTTTCTCCTGACCTGAAATAAAATAATGGGCTCAATAAATGGATGGATGTGTTTGTATAATGATTATAAAAAAATTCAATGTTTGAGCATGAGTGTGTTTGAGCCACACATTTATTATCTTTATATCTGCTGCTTTCGCATTTCTCAAAAACGATATTGAATTGAAGAAGCTGCATGAAACTTAGACACTAACTGACGCATCTTCACAAGAAAGACAAATAAATAACTAAATGATAATTAATTTCTACAAGGACTGAGGTGGGTGATCCCCTCAGTGATAAGAGTCCTGCAAAGCCAATAGCACTCAGTGGATGGGGAGAATTCGAGGGAGCTGTGAAACTTAGCTCAGTGATGTGGATGACACGCTAGTCTGTGAAGCTTTGGTCACTGCCTGTTGTTATTGGAAGCGATATGTAACATCGAAGAAAATCAACAAGATGTTTTGTCATAAAAAATAAAACTACATGAGCCCCACAATAGTGGATCATCCTTCATCTGAGCTCTAGGCACAAGGTGATAAATCTAGTCTGTTCATTGAATTGCTGAGCACACTTTTGCCACAATGCTCCTTGGAAGTACATTTCAGTGATTAATAACCCTGCCTTTATTTTTATGCCATTGATTACTTACTGCTTGACTATGTCAAGAAGATAAGCCGCACTAGCAAAAGCTCGGCCTAAGATCGGTTCAGGTCAGAAATGGACTGGCAATTCTCAAGGTCTAAAAAGGAGAAAAAGGAATATAAAAGCAAAGAAAAAAGTTGAAAATTATGCAAACATTAGCTGACCTAGAGAATTAAGAAACTCCTTAACAGATGGCCTTGAGAAAGTATGCAAAAAATCAAAGGTAACAACATTATTTTGTAGTTTGTCCTTCGTTTACTAAATTATATTTTGTAACCTCTGTGCAAATTTCAGTAAAAAAGGTATTCACCCCTCTCTGATATCCTCTGTTATTGCAAAGACAGGTACCAGAATACATTTTGAAATATTTGATATCTCTTACCCTACCTGTACCTTCAGCGACTTTTCTTGATGGGTGTGAACCTCTCTTGACCAGCACTCCCTCTGTCGATTGCGTTCTTATAAAGCCTGCCTTTCAGATTTTGTCATCTCAAGACATCTTGTTCACCTCCTTGTGATAAGCGGTCCGTGGCGTAGTGCAGGTAAGCGCATGACGGCGCTGCTCCGGGGGTGATTACAGGGATTGGCTGATTGCGCACTCATGTGTAAATGTGAGTGGTTCAATCAGATGCCTCAGTCAGACCTTGGAGTGGGTTGAGGGTCTCATCTGAACCTTATCAGGCAGTATAAAGGAGCCTGAACGGCAGACAGGGAGAAAAACAGAAAAAGGACAAGAGGATGGAGGAAGACAAAGAAAGAGACAAAGAACAATGGAGAAAGACAAAGAATAGAGTCAGAGGCTAAAAGGGAAAAAAATTATGGAGACGGCAGGATCGGGAGCAAACGAGGTACCGAAGAAAGAAGGCTGGCCCCTATGAAGAGAGCAGGGCTGGTGCTTGAGGGGGCTGAAGAGAGTCACTCCAATTGAACATTTCTTGAGGAATGTGGAGTGACCCGATGCTCGTTCCCTCATAAGGCCGAGGAGTGGCAGCAGGAGCCAAAGGAGCGTGGTGAGGTTCAGCTCAGCGCACTTCTAGGAGTCCAGGGTGATAGCAGTGACCTAAGCCTATGATGAAAGGTTGGCTGTGCTTGTCGGAAGGACATCTCCTGGGGCTGCAGGATCACATGCGGAGTAAGCAGAGGAGACTTTGCTTTTAGAAAGGATGCATCAGGGACCAAGGTTTTTTTTTAATCATTTCTTGCCTTGTGATTTTTTTGAAAGGATATTTATTTGAGAATTATTTTAACCTCCACTGTCGCATGCATTTTTACAGATATATTTATTGATTCTTTGAGACACTGCAACCTTCAAATGAACACCTGTTTTTATTGGATTACCTATTTACTTATGTCAAGATGATTACACTGCAGTGTGTGTTGAGACACTCTTTTGTTAATAAAAGCACTGATTCTTATGCACCTACCCTTTGCTGTAAGTGTGTGTCCTTATCTGCCCGGCTCATCTCAGTTTATGACTATCAACGGTTTCAGGTTGAAGAGGCTCCTGAATGGAATAGGGAGCGTGGAGCGACCCAGACAATCACACTCCTGTCTGTTTTTACACTTCCTGTCTTTGAAGATGACTCTTGGCACACCTCTTACACCTTCAGTTTTCCTCGTGTGTCTCACACAATCATGGATTGCCCGTAGCTGAAGAGACATTGTATGATGAACCTGACCCTGACCCTTCAAATGATCAGTCAAATCGCACAGCGTTACAAATTCGTTAGAATGTAATTAGCAGAATGTAAAAACAGGTAATTTTTATTTTTTAAACATTTCATTTAAGTTGTGCTCAGTATCACATAATACAGTCCTTATATTCCTTAGTTCATTTGCCACATCTTTTACAGCATCCACTATTGTTTGTGACTCAGAAAAGCATCCATGCTTGGCACAGCAGCACAATCACTGCCTGACCATCGCACAGGCTCAGCTTTTGTAATATTGTCTGAAATCAAATATATAAAAGGTGGACTACATCTCACATTTGCACATTAACTGTGAGATATGACCACTTCTATTTTATTTCGGGCACTATGCGAATTTCTGAACTTGGACTTTCAAGTGTCTCCACCATGCTTTTGTTGCTTATACCACTGCTTAAGCCAGGGGTGTCGAACTCCAGTCCTGAAGGGCCACAATGGTTGCAGGTTTTCATTCTAACCACCTTCTTAATTAGTGACCTGTTTTTGCTGTTAATTAACTTCTTTTGCCTTAGTTTTACTTAACTCAGACCCTTTATTTCTTTCTTTTTCCTTAATTAGCAGCCAAACAATAATGAGACACAAAACGAGCAAACAGGTGACCAGCTAATGACATTATCTGAACATTAAGAAAGGTGATGGTCTTGGTAAGGTTGATCTCTTAGGTCAATATTCAGAAACAGAAAATCAAAAGTTTGGGAAATGTCTGCTGTCGCAGCAAGCCGTGGAATTAAACAACAGGTTTAATTAACAGCAAGAATTGGGTTCTCATTAAGGAACTGGTTTGGAGTGAAATTGGTAGGAGTTTGAAGCCCCAATTTAGCTGATCATCTGTTGGCTCGTTTCACATCTCATTTCTGTTTGGCTGCCATTTAATGAAGAAAAGAATCAATTCAGTGGGCTGAATCCTTAAAAACAGGGCTATTGAAATGAAGGGAAAAGGAGTTAATTAGCAACGAAAACTGGTCAATTGTTAGAATGAAAACTTGCAGCCACTGCAGCCCTCCAGGCCCGGAGTTCGACACCCGTGGCTTAAGCCAACAAATGGTACATTTTTCCGGCTTCTACTTAGCATTCACTGAAATTCTTCTTTTTTTCATGTGCTTTTGCCATTGTCTTTTAACAAGACACTGAATGGAAGATAATATTTACATTGATTTGATATTAAAAAATGGCAAAATTTTGGGGGGAGTTGGGGTGGGAAGCAAGTGCATGCACATGCATTACATTTCATGCTGACCGGGATTTATGGAGTGGAAGTGTGTGGAAGTTGACTATTGCACAGTTTTGTGCATCTAAATTTACTTGTGCATACACACATTTCCACTTTTGTCCGTACGTCATGTTTTAGTGTAAATTCTACGCACTGCGTTATACATGAGGACCCTGGTCTGCAGAGGGAGAAATAGAAAAAGGATAAGAAAATGGCGCCCATCCTGGTTTGGCGGGTGACTACATTTACTAGAGCCCTTAAGCTGTGTCCCATGTGCACACGTATAACTATATATACAGTATAGATAGATAGATAGATAGATAGATAGATAGATAGATAGATAGATAGATAGATAGATAGATAGATAGATGTATATACAGTATACTATATAAAGGGTGGGCCATAAGTTTCCATACGTAGGAAAATAAACATTTTTTTTATGAAAAACCATTTTTATTTATAGTGTATAATATGCTCCACATGACTGCCATTGTTTTGAAAACACATTTCAATACGTGTCCGCCACTGCTGATGAACACATAATAGCACAGCTGGAGTTATGTTTGTAATGGTGTTGGTGATACGTTCCCTAAGATGATTTATGTTTCGCATCTTTTCCTGATACACCATGGCCTTCAAATGCCCCCAAAGAAAAAATCAAGTGGGGTGGGATCTGGGAGGCCACTCCACAGGACCATGGCAACCAATCCAAGTATCTGCAAATTGCTGATCTAACCAATATAAAAAATAAAATGTTAAAAACCATATGTATGGAAACTTATGGCCCACCCTGTATACACATAGAGAGAGTTAGATGTAGAGCCTTTCATTCATTCATTCTTTCATTCATTCCTTCATTTTCAAATCCACTTTGTCCAGTTCAGGGTCCCAGTAACTAAAGTCTTTTTTGGCAGCATAGGACACAAGACAAGGCAGAGCCAGTTCACACCTTCAGACAATTACGTTAGGGCAGTTTACAGTCAAAAGATTAACTTTAGAATGCAAAACTATGAGATATGAGAGCAAATCCAGAATATTAGCCAAACAAAAAGAAAACATGAAAACTCCCCAGAGACTGTACTTGGACTGTCACCCTAACCCAAGTCTCTGGATTTCAGAGGCAGCAAAGCTAATGAATGTGACACAGTGCTGACATTCTGCATATGTGAGGTATAAAAAAGAAGCAGCCCATTAAAGCAAACAAGACTGTAAATCATAAACTCCAAGCCGGATGTAGGTTAGGTTACTATAGAACCAGAAAATTAAGACTGACGCATTAGGGATAAGAATGTAAGGAGTGAAGAGAGGCTTTTGATTTGAATGAGGAGACCAAAGCATCCTCTCAACAAAAAAATCAAGCAATAAGACTGAATGAACATAGAAAAGGGAATTAAGGCTTATCATATAGCTAGAAGGCCAGCTTTGGACTATCTCTGCCTGCAGATGGGTGTAGACTATAAGTAGAAAATGCTGCGAATGAAACGTACTTATATTTAGCTCGTGAGACACAAAACCCACAGCAGTCTTTTCATTGATTTTTACAATAGGGAAAGGGAACATGAATACCACTCTGCTGCTGCTCGGGTGATAAAGAAGAACAGCTCTGACTTTAACTTGCGTTTACAATGAGACACACTCTATTTATTTCTCCCATAACAATTACTGGATGCACATTCTAAGTTTGCAGTCATTTAAGTCGTAAAGTGAGATTCTAAACCTGCCATTTTTATGTTCGCTTTACTTTCTCCAAGCCGATCAACAGGATTAAAGCACTGAAGCTCTAGGTCTGTCAATTAAACTAAGCTCCTAATATTGTTTCTTTTTTCTTTTTGGTTTTACATGTACCTTGTCTGGCATAGCAGATGGTGAATTTCCTGTAGCACATTAACAGCTGTATATGACCACTAGGGGATGCTTTGTCCACCAAGAACTTAATTTATGCCACAGTTGCAACATTTAAATAAAAAAGATATGAGTTTATTTAGCCCAACAAGTATTATAGCCTATACAACTCTTAGAGTTGTCTCTATGTCTCTTTTTTATAAATGGGAGCTTTGCTTTTCCAACTCCTATCTATCTATCTATCTATCTATCTATCTATCTATCTATCTATCTATCTATCTATCTATCTATCTATCTATCTATCTATCTATCTATCTATCTATCTATCTAATGTAGAAAATGAGCCACCAACATGTACATCTTTTGAAAGTTGTGGAAACCCTAAGCCAAAATGGAGAAAACATAATGTGCAAACTCCAACATCGAAACTAAATGAGCAATTGGAGCTCATACCATCCATTACTGTTATTAAGGCTGTTAACCAAAATGTTTAGAGACTACATTACTTATTCCATTTCTGAAGAACCCTTAAAGTTGGGGACCTTTTCTTTTTTTTTTAAGTATCCTCTGTCACACTCTATTGATTCTTATAGCACCCCAGAACCTTCTTAAAGATGAGCAGCAGCACATCATCTTCTCACACTGTCACGAAGGCAGCAGCTGTGCTTTGTTCACCTCATCATCAGATGGAAACTTCCTTTCTTCATGCCTTTGAAATTCCTCCACCACCTGATGCCCTGCTCATTTTCTTCCTTTCATATGTCCGATTTAACATTTCAAAAGCATAATCACAACTTTTGCTGAATTTTACACAGAATTCCAATGCACATCTGTGCACAGAGGAGGTGACATCGCTCAAAGCTACAATTTCAAAATAGGGGTTTAAGTACTGGACATGACAGCTGCAGTGCCACACAGAAACTGGGCTTACGTTTCAAGTCAAGTCATTTATTTAAAAAGTAAAATTTAAAAACAACAGGCAATGATCCAAAGTGCTGTCCTATTTAAAAAGAGCTGAATAAGAAATGCTGGATAAGTAGTAAAATATACAAATAAAATAACATCAGTAATACACTAGAATATAAAATATACAAATAACCTGAAAGCATGCATACAAGAAGTAAGAAAATCCATCCATCCATTATCCAACCTGCTATATCCTAACTACAGGATCACAGGGGTCTGCTGGAGCCAATCCCAGCCAACACAGGGCACAAGGCAGGAAACAAACCCTGGGCAGGGCACCAGCCCACCGCAGGGTGCACACACACACACACGCACACACCCATACACCAAGCACACACTAGGGACAATTGAGGATCGCCAATGCACCTAACCTGCATGTCTTTGGACTGTGGGAGGAAACCCACTCAGACACGGGGAGAACATGCAAACTCCACACAGGGAGGACCTGGGATGCGAACGCGGGTCTCCTAACTGCAAGGCAGCAGCCTACCCACTGTGCCACCGTGCCGCCCCAAGTAAGAAAATAAAAATTAAAATACAATTAAAATTGAAGTATATGTAATACAATAAACAACAGATTAAGAAAAAAAAGGGTAAGAGTTATTAAAGTTTAGTTTAGTGCTATTAACACTAAGGGATTTTTTATGCGTTTTTCACCATTTATTGATAGAATTGAGATTATGAGAACCCATATATATTATATCTCACAAAATATATATTGTTTAACCCTGCCTGTTTTTGTGAACTCCACTTTCATAATGTTAAATTGATAAAAGAAAAGGAAGCCGCTACTTTAATTTCTAAAATGAAACCTTCGATCTGCCCCCTCCCAATAAAATGGAAAGCCTCAACTGCTGTTTTGGTAGCACCAGTTCTTAGTATTTTCAGAAGTTTATTACTTCTGACTAAGTATCTATCTATCTATCTATCTATCTATCTATCTATCTATCTATCTATCTATCTATCTATCTATCTATCTATCTATCTATCTATCTATCTATCTATCTATCTATCTATCTATCTATCATATAGTGCCTTCTTGTTCCCATTTCCTTGTGACACTACCATCAGTTACTGAGTGACCCTCTTGGTTGTTTATTACTGGGGGCCTTCATGGATGATGCCTCTTTCTGTGAACTCCTAGATTTCTCCTGCAAGAACTCAGAGCAGGCTTTAAAATATCCAGGTTCTTCTCTAAACCATCAGTTCTCCGTGTTCATCTTTATTGTCTCTCGTGAGCAGACAAAGTGAGCTGTGATAAATCCTAAACATTTTGGACAAGAGATGCAGAGCCATCTGAAGAATTATTGCAAAGAAACACATCCGATTTGAATGTTTAAACCATTAAGAATTAGTTTTATGCTTCTTTTGGCAACAATAGACAGAGCCAGACAGATATGCATGGTGATCATGAAAGCACGTCTTCTCTTTATATCATCTGAATGCTTTCTCAGAGGAGTTCAAAGATGTCTGACATTTAATCATCCACATTATTAGAAGTAATAGACCCAAATGAATCATTTGCTAATGATCATATGTCTGTTTTAATATTGTCTGAATATGACTTAGAACTTTCAATAATTACGATCATTAAAGTATCATTAAACCCCAGAGAGTTTTTGTAATGGCACTCCATTTAGTCATTGGTTCTAAATTGAAAAAGAAAAAAAAAATAAGTAAAATATTCTTTTTTGTTTTCCAAACTATAACCAATAAAAAGGGTTTCTAATGGCATGATAACTATGGTGGACCATAATCATTTAACAGAAAAAATGTATATATTTTAAACATATCCTTTGCTCCAGAGAAAAAGTAATGTTTTTGTAAACAGCTCTCTAACAGCTTTATAAAGTTTTCTTGCAAGGTGTTATCTTCATATACATCATTTGTGTAATGCCCAGTAAGCTTTAAACACTTTAGCTTATTGACTAGCATCGCCTATGTGCGCCTGGTTGAAGAGTCCATATTTGGATACCGATTTGGCAAGTAGGTACATTACAAAATCATAACTCTGAAATGTACCCCATCATTGAAGTGTTAAACGTACATTTTTAAAGTGAATTATATAATGAATAATGCCAGCAGCTTTAGGTTATTGCTTTCTGTACACAACTTTTTTGAGTAAGGGAATGAAAGTTCACACAGAATTTAACAGAAGTAGTCAAGCTTATAAAGGGTAAGAGGGATGACAAGAATGGCCATCTATGGTGACCAACGCTTGGCAACAGCAAGCATTATCAAAAATGTCCATGAAAAAACATTAATGTTAGTAATGTTGCATAATCCATATGTCAAGCCTTCCAGTTGTATGCTCATAATTTAACAAACACAGGTATTGTTGCTGAAATATTGTTAAATAAACCACTTCCAAAAATCAGTCTTGTGAACAAAAATGCATTGGAATGAACGACACACTGTAGGATTTTGAAAAAGAAATTTGAACTTGTCCAGCCAGGGACAGTCCATTTAAATGTAGGAACTGAGTGGATTTTAAGTTGGTTAATTAATTATCAGTTTAGCCTTCCAATACCAATGGAATAGCAATACCAATAATTATTCAAATAAATTTATCTTACCTTTCTCTGTTGTAAGAGGGGGTCTCTGGCCTTTAGACTTATATCAAGTTAACTGAGGCACACTTACTTTAAACAACAGAATAATACAATTTATTAACAAACAGAAGGATTATAGAAGTATAATAAATGCATATATATATTGACATTTAAGACTGGAGGCAGACAGAATAGACACAAAAACATTAGAACACTCTAGACAAGAACTGGCCATTCAGCCCAACAAAGCTCGCCAGTCCTATCCACTGATTTCTTCTAAAATAACATCAAGTTGAGTCTTACTGTCTATTACACTACTTGTTTCTTATTCCAGGTGTCTGTGTTTCTCTGTGTAAAGAACAACATCCTAACATTTGTGTGAAATTTATCCTCCACAAGTTTCCAACTGTGTCCCCATGTTCTTGATGAACTCATTTTAAAGTCACTGTCTCGATCCACTGTACTCATTCCCTTCATAATTTAAACACTTCAATCAGGTCAACTCTTAATCTTCTTTTGCTTATGACATATGTGCTGGCTGTTTACTGGTATTTAGATTTCTACACTATCTTGGCACAGATAAATAGTTTTATGATGCCAAGTCTTTAAAGGTGATGTCTGATGTTGTGTGGAGTTGTTGCTGTTGTTTCTCCTGGTTCAAGCGGAGGATTCTTCTTGCATTGGAGTGCACTCTTTCTGTTTGCTGCATGATCCTTTGTTTGAGGTGTTCTGTGATGCTGCCTCCTCAGCTGGCTTTCTGCTGTTAGGCCCTTTGCTGTGCCATCTGCATCTTCAAAGGGAAATGCATTGTTCTTGGCACAAGAGTTTAGATGCTGAAGTTCACTTCATGACATGGTGCCTGCTGATCAACCTTCAGACTGGCTCACGGTTTAGCTTGGCAAAATGGATCTCGGCTCTCAAGCTCACATATATATATATATATATAAGTAAATATATAAAAGTAATGAGGGTAGGTGGGTCTACAATTCAAATACTCGTTCATGTTCAAGCAAGTTCAGTTGTCTTTCATGTCAGTGTTTCCCTGAAGTATCATTTTTTGGCTGAATACCTTTGGTCCATTGGTTTTCTGCACTGGTTATGGATGAGTGCCTTCTGTTCTCCAGGGAACGTGTCATACAGCAACACCATCTTTAGGGGACTGAATTGGTTTGTTTACAATGGTGAATGCCAGTAGTAAACAAATACTGAAAATGTATGAAGTTAATGATGTGAGGTCTGTGCATGAATTATGGACAAGATTAACAGTTATAATTCATTGGTACAAGAGTAGGCAAAGTCAGTACTGGAGGGCTGAAGTAGCTGCAGATTTTTTGTTCCAACTCAATTGCTTAATTAGAAACCAGTCCTTGTCAGTAACAGATTTCATTTAATGGTATGTCTTGCTAGTGTTTTCATTCTTATATGTTGGATTTTTCACTTTAACTTTTACTCCAAGGATTACATTCAAATGATTTATAGCCATAAGTGAGGAGTAATTCTTAGTCCTTCACTTTTCTCCCTAAGTTTCCTTCCAAATATTTTATTAAATCAGATAATTCACAAAGAGGTATAAATAAAAATAAGTGAGATGATGAACTGCTGGTTCCAATGTCATTTGAATCTTATTCCTAATACAGAGCCATTCAAATCAGTGAATACAACTGTTACAGACTAAGGCGAGTAATTAAGGGTGAGAATTTCCTAACAAGTGAGATAACTTAAATGAAGCATAAAATACATGCTAATAATTGACTTCCCATTAAAACATTATTTGGAACAAAAACCTGCAAAAACTTTAGGGCTGACTTTGCCTACTCGTACTGCAACAATTCATTAATAGAATGATGCAAGATCTTCAAATTTACAATCTAGCAAATTACATTCATTCATTCATTATTCTAGATAAGGTAAGTTGGCACAGTTGCTGGAACTTCCTCACCTACCCTCTTATGCTGGTGTAGGTTGTTCTCTTCTCTTTATCAGCATAAAAGAAAAATGCACATTAGTTGATGGCCTCGACAATAAGAAAAAATGAAGGCATTTTTCAATGGCACAAAAGCAAATGGGAAAACCATAAATAAACAATTTAGAAAATGTAGACTTGGCGTAACATTCGTGGTGCATTTGGTGACTGAGTTAACTGATATAAAAGTCGGAGCATTTCACATTTTTTAGTTACTTCATTCAAGAGTCATTTATCACATTTTTGTTGATTAAATATTTTTGTAACTACTAGTTGAATTAAAAAAATGGGAGTGGTCTCCCTTAGACTTTCTCATATACTCAGGTATGGGGATGAAAACTTGAGGAGTAAACCACAAGATAATGATTAAATGTACATTAAAGAACCATCGACAACAAATCAAATCAAATCAAATTAATAATATATTGAACAATTATTATAAAAGTAAAGTTGAATAAGTCGGGCTCTGTAGCTGCATGAATAAAAAATTTGCCGTTATAATTTTAATTTTGGTGAACAATTCAAGTAAATTACCACTTTCAGTAAGCTGAAGTGGCTCAAAAGTTGCAAGAGACTTTAGTAATGTGTGTAATGTAATACGTGGACACAAAATGTAATTTACGTAAAACAAAAACATTCTCAAATGTGTATGAATTACCCTTTGGGAATCAATCGGAAAATTACAATTATCTCGAAAACTGGTCGTTTTTCGAAGAAATGCAAAGAGACAAAAATTATTTAGAATGTGGCGCTTTACCATAAATGATGTAGTACTAGGGTGTTGTACTGTGTTAGCCATTATGAATGTAGTGAGAAATCAAGCAAAATGACACCTTTTATTGGCTAACTAGACAGATTACAATATGCAAGCTTTCAAAACAACTCAGGCCCCTTCTTCAGGCAAGATGTAATACAGAAACTGGAGTTCCCTGTGTTTATATACACACTCTAGGACAAATAGCAACATTGGTAAATCTTTAAGTGAGACATCTTAAATTTAAAAATGAAAACCTATTTATGGCAAAATTGGAGGAAGATTTTATGTCAATGTGCATCTTAAAACCAAAGTTGTATCTCCGTTACATAGATGACATCTTCATAAAGGACCTCCTCCATTTTCATAATGAATATAATTCTTTTCACCCCAACATAAAGCTGAAGCTGAATTACTCAAAAACAGAAGTCAGCTTCCTTGACACCACCATTCAACTGAAAGACAACACCCTTGTAACTTCTGTTTTTCACAAACCAACAGAGAGACAGACCTACGTGAGAAGTGATAGCTTCCACCCAAAGCATATAAGGCGCTCCATTATTGTCAGCCAAGCAATACAATACAATCGTATTTGCTCAGACCCGACAGACCGGGATAAACAACTGCAGGAGCTCAGACAAGATTTCATCAGACATTCAAATAAGAAGAGCTACTGCCATTCCCAGAGACAACCTTCTGGAATATAAAAACAAAGACAAGAAGAACCGCATCTCCCTTGTTGTCACCTACAACGCACATCTGAAGCACTTCAAAAAATTATAAAAGAACTTCAGGCAATGCTCAACAATGACCAAACACTGAAAAATGTATTTCCTGAACCTCCCCTCCTGGAATACAGACAACCACCAAACCAGCAGCAACTAATTGTCCGAAGCTCCCTAAGTGAACCAACAGAAAATGGCACATCTCCCTGCCTACAGAAAAGATGTAAAACGTGTGCTCACATTTATAATACAGACCGCGTAATTATACTATACTGCCGACTAGAACATTAAAGGGATAATTTTCCTGCAGATCATCTAATGTGGTCTACCTAATTCTCTGCATGAAATGTCCTGTATGTGGGAGAAACTGGACAAACACATTAAACGTGGCAACACAGATGTTCCTGTAGCGGCCCACTTCAACAGCCATGGACACTGTGAGAGGGACTTTAAAGTCACAGTGCTTATGGGCAACTTCAGAACACAGCAAGAGAGAAAAGAATGGGAAGTGAAAGTCATGCTAAAATTTAATACATTACAACATGGTTTAAATAGAGACAAGAGTTTCATGGACAGGTATGAGGATTGTTTGCATCTCTCAGACTGACACAGACAACCTGACTACAGACCAACATTGTATGGAAAAACTCATCAGAAACTTCAAAAGTCTTTGTTGGACAGTTATCTTATCCAAAGATCTTGACCATACATTGTTCTTCTCTCTTGCTAAATGAATCTTAGCCTGAAGAGGTCTATTAATTTTTAAATTTAAGATGTCTCCCTTAAAGATTTAATAATGTTGTTTCTTGTCCTAGTATGTATATAAACACAGGGAACTCCAGTCTCTGTATTACATCTTGCCAGAAGAAGGGGCCTGAGTTGCCTCAAAAGCTTTCATATTGTAATCTTTTTAGTTAGCCAATAAAAGGTGTCATTTTACTTGACTTCTCACTACATAAATGATGTGAAATTATCAAAGTTTTAATATTTTTGGGGAAACGTTTCAGGTAAAGTACCACTTTGAGTTAGCGGAAATAGCTCAAAACTTGATAGAAATCTACGTTTTGGTTGACCTAAGTGAAAGCGTACTCAAGTTATCATGTTTACATACACACACACACAGATAGACAGACAGACATAATTCCAAAAATTGTATTTTCAGACTCAGGAAGGTCTAAAATGCTGAAATTCATCAAAATCTCGAAATCGAATTTTTAGATGATTCCAATACTTTCCCTGTACTTCATATATGAGAAAGTCAAAAATGATGGGGATAATAGAATGCAATTCCATTTGTTAGTAGACTCCATTAAATATGTGCTTTTTAACATTACTTTAAAATGGAATAAAATCAGAACAAAAACAGGCTTTTGGTGGCTCAGAAGCTTTCAGATTCCAATTCACGGGATGTGAAAATGGCATTGACTAATGTGAGTTAAGAGGTGGATGGTCTGTGACAAACTGTATCTCAATTTTCTTAAACATAGCATTTTTGAAAGTGTACTGAATACAGTAGTACCCGATAATTTGAAAAAGAAAAAAAAAACTGTTAATTCAAAAGGCTAGCATAAAATCAGTATGAATATTACCCTGTAAAAGGAGGAAAACATCTGAAATACATTGCTAATCTAGCCATTAATATTAGTTAAAACGCAGTATTTCATTGAAAATCTCTAAATAACTAAGAACTTAGAAAGGGCGTGATTTATTGTATAAAATGAATACCAAAGGTGACAATTATCTTAAGAATTTCAATCTCCGCCTGAAGATACACAGAAGCAAAGGTGTCGCTTCAGGTATGGATAAACTGCAATCCCAGCTCAGTCTGTTGCACGTTCTACTGCAATCCTGTCCGGTCCTTGACGTTTAAGGCACAATCAGCCTCTTCTTGCACCACAGAAGCTGAACACCATAGCGAGGTCCTTGTTACACATCCATCAGCAGATCAATTGCAGCTCCGACCCACCCTATGTTTATATCACTTAGGGGAGCTGCATCATTCCTGTGCAATTAGTTTGTTCAAACAGCGTTTGTGATAACATCATACTTTTGAAATAATAATCTGCACATAATATTACTTTGGTCAATTCAATTTTATATATGTTTCTGGAATTGGTTTCCTCTTCCATTCATTTCTAGAGGAGTGATTTTTTTTCTGTGTGTACATTTATGGTTAGCTTACCTAAAACTTTAGGAGAAGGGTGATGCTGTAAGAACTTCTTGCGCATGCACAACCTTTTCCTGCTGCAGTATTGGGGATCCAAAAGACTGGTGGATGAGTCAAAGAGGGAAATCGACAAATCATACAAGTTGGTGTAACCACTGTCAAGATAAAATTGAAAAAGTAAACAAATTCATAGTTGAAGTTGCACTAAATGTTATTATGTTTTAATAATACGCCTGCGTATTAGTTAAAAACAACAGTGAGGAGGGCCCTGCCTGGCTCCCTACTCCTGCTGTCACACTTCCCCTCCCCTCGGCCTGCAGCCTCTGTCTTGGATTAGAGCAAATATATCACTCCTGCAAGCGAATTATGATTCTTAGCATGATGAGAGAAGTCACAAAATCAACTGGAATGTTTAAGCAAATTATAGAAAGAAACCTGATCTAAATTCATGAAGTAGTTCTCTCGTTCTCTTAGTAAGCAGAGGTAAGGTACACACCCCGAGGCTGGCGCATGAGTGAGGAGGGACTCACGCCTTCTGCATGTCTCTTGGATTCTTGCAAATAAATCGGTACCACAAGCGAACTATGATACATAGCGCAATGAGAGAATCAACTGGAATGTTCAAGCAAATTATAGAAATAAACCCAATCTAAATCCGTTAAGTAGTTCTCTCGTGAAAAGCGGATAGACAAACAGACAGACGTTGGATTTTATGTATATAGAGATGAGCTCATAGATTTACCAATGCTTTTCAATTACAGATTTTTAAATTGAAAAACTTTGTACATTGCAAACTGTTTGAGATATCTCAATGAAAATGGAAGTAGATTTTCTTTGAAGAATAAGTGTGCCAAATTTCAACAAAATCATTCCATGTGTTGCAAAGTTGTTTCATGCAGACAGAAAGACAGACAGACATATCAATTGCAGTAGGTGCTTGTCACACTATACGTAAATGTACCTACAAAGGGTATTTTTGCAATCAATATTTGGCTGTATATTTTCTGAAAATTGGCTTTGGCCATTAATTTTCATTTCATTGCATCACTAGTTGAAAGTATACCAGTTTTAAACATGCTTACTTGTAAAGCCATTTTAAATAACGATATGCTAACCAACCTAAACAGATAGATAAATCAATTGGCTGTTTACTCCAAGTAAGGACTAAGCCCTAAAGCTGGGATTTGATTCAAGACACACAATGGAGTCAGTATAAGAAATAAGAAGAGCAAACACAATCATCATTATATGGTGAAAGAGGTAGGGTGCCTTCTTCTGAGAACAAACCTGGCCTTTGTTATAATAGAGTAACAAGTTGGAGGTCTTTCATTAAGTTTCGCAAATATAGTATTTTAACAGTTAATTTAGCTCTTCATAGTGTAAACACATAATTTTTGTTAATTTAAAGGGAAATATATCCTTATTCCCAAAAAATAATATAATTTATACTCATAACAAACCACAATATTTGCCATACAGTATTTTTTCTTGCTGTAACAATAAAATGTGAAAAAATCCTAATGCGGTGAACACCTTTACTTTGGTGAAGTGCTGCTTAGCATATGCAAGTAAGAATTTTACTTTACACTGTACATATGACAATAATGACCCTATTCACCTAGGAACCTCATTATATCTTCAACCACACAGCAAGTTATGAATGATTTCATTGTGTTGAGAACATTAGAAAACGGGTCAATCAGCCCAACAAAGATTACCACTTGTATCCACATAATTTCTCCAAAATAACATCAAGTCGAGTTTAGAAGGTCCCTAAAATCCTACTATTCACCACACAATTCTTTGTAGCTTATTCCATGAGTCTATGGCTCTCTGTGTGAAGAAAAACATTCCAAGGTTTGTGCAAAATTTACTCATAAAAAACTTCAAACTGTGTCCATGTGTTCTGTTCAAATCATTCTGAAGTAACAGCCTGGATCAACTGAATTCCTTTCATAACTGTAAACACTTCAATCATGTCTCCTCTTAATTTCATTTAGTTAAATCAAAAAGGTTCAACTTGTTTAAGTTCTTCTCACAGCTCATACCTTTCTTTCCTTGAATCAGCCTCATCGCTCTTCTCTGGTCCTTTTCTAGTGCTGTTATGTCCTTTTGGTAGCCTGGAGACCAAAACTGCACACAGGACTCCAGATAAGGCATTACCAGTGAGTTATAAAGCTTCAGCATAACCTCCCTTGACTTATTTCAATTGTTTTTGATTTATATCTTAAACTTATGTTAGCCTTTGTAATGGCTTCTGCCCACTGTAAGGATGTAGATTATGTCCAGTCCACTAAGATTGCTAGGCTCTTTTCATAAGAGTTACCTTCAAGTTTCAGACCTTCCATTGTACATTCCAATCTAAATCTGTTCATGGTGACATGAAAAGATGAACAGTATGATATAACATTGACCATATTTGTGTTCTGTCACCACAGGGATACGCAGAAATTGTACGAGGACCAGGTAATGAATGAGAGAGGCATACCCTGTAAGAACTCTTAATGAAAATGATTACTAGCAACCAAAACCTTAAAGAAAATGAGGCAAGTGGGTGGTGTGAGTAACAGTAAATGGGGTCTGTAAGCTGATGAGCAGGGGATGGAAAGTTGAAAGAAAAGAAGAAAGCCAGAGGAGACACAAATGAATGGTGGAGCTGAGAATTGAGAACTTTCTGTGTTGGTCCAGTATTTGACTGCCCCATTGAGCAATTGACAGAGGTTAGAAGTCAGCAAGGAGGTGGAAGGAGTGGAGTGAGAGAGACAGAGAGAGATAAGATGAGCACTAGGCACAGGAGCAGACAAATGCTGGTGGCCAGGGGCCTCATGCATAACGCAGTGCGTAGAATTCACATTAAAAATGGCGTATGGACAAAAGTGCAAATGTGCGTACGCACAAAAAAAATCCAGATGCATAAATCTGTGCGTTTGCCAACTTCCACATTCTTCCACTACATAAATCCTGGTCAGCATGAAAAGTAGCGCATGTGCATGCGCCTGTCACCACTCCCAAACTCCTCCCAGAATTATGCCTTTTTGAATATGCAAATCAATAGAAATAGCCCTTAAGCTCAGCATTCTGTGAAAAGGCAATGGCAAAAGCACAAGGGAAATAGAAGATTTCAGCGAATACCAAGTGGAGGCAAGGAAAATTGTACTATTTGTTGGTGTAAACAGTGGTATAAACAACAAAAGGAAGTTGATCGAGTGACATATAGTGTCGGAGGAATTCGAAATCTCAAGTTCACAAAGTTGCACAGTGTCCTAAATAAAAAAGTTGTCAGATATCAAAGTTGCTGTGAAAAGGCAAGTCGTAGCCCACCGTCTGAGTGTCATATGAAAGCTTATTAGGGTACAGAGAAAAAAAATAGGCACACAGTGGGAAAAAAGCTCGAAATGTCAACTGTAATCTCAAAATTTCCACTTTAATCACAGTTTATTTTGTCATTAAAGTAGAACATCATAAACTTCATCTTTAAATCATGTAATTTACTAGTTTCTCAAATAACATCATAACTAAAGTAGCATGTTAAATGCTTTGTTTTGTATTTGATCTTCTATGTGCTCTATGTGTGTGAATCACTACGTGCTTCTTAAATGAGCTTTCTCTTCCTCTGACAGGCCACAGAATCCATTACATTCATGATATTACAGCTCTCTGAATAATTAAAATACTGAGATGTATACTTGATACCATTTTCATGATGATAGGAGTTAAAGCATGTTATTAAACATGGGAACACGGTGGCACAGTGATAGTGATGAACTGGCGCCCCATCCAGAGATTGTTCCTGCCTCCTACAAAATGCTTGCTGCGCCGTGCGTGACCTTTGATGAATTAATCTACTGCAGCAGTACTGTCTCTTTCAAATGTACTAACCTCCTATTCCTGTCCTTTCTTTTCTTTCTCCAAGTAACCAATCGCCACACAATCAGCTCTGTAAAAGATGGTAAGCCATCTGTAAGGTTAGAATGCAGATTCTTTAAAACTTTTAATGAACATTGAAATATCTTCATAGTACATGTGTAATTATAATATCCATCCATCTATCCATCCAGGGTCACGCCAGTCCCAGCAAGCATACAATGCGAGGCAGGAACAATCTCTGAATGGGGCACCAGATCGTTGCTAGCGCTGCAACACCGTGTGCTCACATGTTTAATTATTAACAATATAGTTTATTTAAACATTGTTAACATTTTATCTGCATCATGTAATAAACATATTTTGCTGCATTTCATCTTAAAAATGATGTCATTATATGTAAATACGCACTTTATAAAGTGGCTCAGGTTGTGCAATATTATACAGTAACTATCGCAAGTTTACAATGAGGTGATTGTACTTTTAAGTACAAACAGTTCTACAAGGAGCACTTGACTGACTGAGTGCATTTATAGTTCTTGGGATGAAACTGTTTCTGAACTGTGAGGTCAGTACAGGAAAGGCTCTGAAGCGTTTATCGCATGAGAGCAGTCAATAGACTGTGCGCATGTCTGAGGCAGCATGTGCTTGATGCTGTACACCAATAATTCTCTTTCTAATCAGCTGCTGTAGAGCTGTGATTCCACACTCAGATAAAGTGGGATAAATACCCTGAGTGGTGCATTGAGAGGAACAACGCTAAAGCAGCTATGGTGTTTGGAATAGTTTGGCCATTCCGTGAAACATTATATTGTTACAGGTTAATTACAATCGGATGCCATAAACCTAAGGTTCCCAACGGGGCGGTACCGCCCACCGGTGGGCTATGAAGAAATCTAAGGGAACATTTATGGTCCAAGACATATTAAGGGGCCATTGAGGACCAGCCACCGCTGCCCCCTTACGCAATACTCGCAAGAAAATGCTGAAAAGTTTGATTAATACTAAAAATCATCGAACGCATGTTTCAATCAATTATTCTAAATGTCCATTAAGAAAGACCTGTCCATATTAAATAATAGGTATTGGTACATTATATTTACAAGTTTGCACAAGTCAGGAATTCTCAGATCATGCAAGTCCTTATAAGATCAACGCACATGTAGAGGACCGAATCTATGCATGTTTTGACAGGTTCATTGAACATTACTATAAATACGTGAGATGTTTTTTATCAATACCAGATTGCTTTGGATTTCCTTCAGAGCAAGTGTAAACCTAAAATTACAGTGCGGTACCTACAGATCACATTCAAAGGAAAACTTATGTGGACCTATTTATTAAAAACTAAGGGGCTTTGCTCGCCAACCCCCTGGCCTGTGCTACACACCAGCCACTTCGCATCTCTGCCACTCACGTATGTGGATTTCACTTTCACTAAATAACATATCTCGCGGATACGCCTCTTCATTAGGAAGAAACACTACTTTTCCCTGATGGCAACACGAATTACACGATCTACAAGTCTCCCATCATCATATTTAGCAGAAAGGATTTAGCATGGTCAACAATCAATTGACAAAGAAAAGAAACAAATTGTCAATAGTGGAATGTGGTAATTTAAGATTGCTGATGACAAAAATGGCACCAAACATCAAAAAATTAGTGTCATCACACCAAATTCAGCTCTCTCAGTAATAATATTATATTCATTTTTTTTAATTATATATATTTTTTTAATCATACTTTGAGCAATACACCAATATTGTTAATATCTTCTAATAAAAATCTGCGCTTGTTTTTCAATATATAGTATAGTATAGTTCACCCAAGGGGGGAGCTATCGAATCACTTCCGGGTGTGGCGGATAAGCTACCCATAATGGCTCAGCAGCAGCTGCAGCACCCTCTTGCAGCGCCCACGGATCCCAACAGGGCTGTAGCAAACTCCAAATGCCATGGAGCCCAGCGGGAGTTCGAGTCAGCACTGCAACTCAGGGGGGCTGCCACCTTGTGCTCCAGAGGAGGTAATACTCTGGATATGCTTCTTTCCCTGGTCCTTCCAGCATGGAGGTGTCCCGGCTGGGCAATGGCCCCAGCCTTACACCACAACCTGCATGCTGCTGACATTCATTTTTACTTCCCTACAAAATGATTATGAGTAAGGCACAATAATTGCCCTGTCATTAAAATGGACTCCCTCTTCTCATTGGCTAGTTACTTCATAAACTTTGCATGTTTCACATCTTTACAATATTAATTCTTTTCTAGAGAGATACCCAACTTTGAATGACATGGTCAAACACGCTGCAGCTTTACTGGTCAAAAGGTAAAACACAGGGTGGTCTACACTGCCTGTCTCTATCCTTTATGAGGGAAATTCAATTACAGACTAAAGTTTGAAATATCCCTGTAAAAGAGGGGTTAGGTTTAGGGAAGTTTAGCCTTGGGAATTTAGAGACATATACCCCTCTGGGTTAGCACCCTTTAGGGTTAGGTTTATTTGTTTAGGACGACGGCTGTCCCTTGGAACTCAGTCCGTGGATAAGCCCCCTTTCTCCCCACTCACACACTGATGAGTGATTGCACTCTCCCCCTTGTAGTTTCTTTCACCTCTTTGCTTCTCTCCACTCACCCCTTTTACTTTTCCTATCCTCCTGAGGACAAGTTATTATAACTTGGGATGTTGGCCTCTTTGCTCTTCTAGAAATACATCCTTTTTGTTATTTGGTACCAAACATCCAACCCCTAGCACAAGAAGGTAAAACACTTCATGGGTCTTCTACCTATCTTTTCTAAATCTGTTGTCTCAATGCTTTCAATTTAGGTCTGTAATGTAGATTGTTCTCCAATTATATAGGATACTTTATGTAATAAATATTTTATATTGTCTTATTTTGTTGTTAAGGAGTCTCAAACTTAATGATTTTGTTACAAATTGTTTAGAGTTATCCAACTCTTCTTTAGTATTTAATATTCTTGTTTGAATCATTTTTTTAATTTTAGGGAATCTCAGATTTAGCAACTTGTTTCATACTTTATTTGTTTTTGTGTCAGTCTTTTATTATCTTATTTATTAGTCTTTTAAGGAGTCTCTGATTTAAAATTCGTATTATTTATGTATGTGTTAGGCTTAGGGTTAGGGCTAAGTTAAAAGAAGAAAGCCGTTAGGAGTGTTGTAATCTGAATGAGACCAAACTGAAGTAACCAAAGTGTTATGACCAGGAAATGAACTGCGGAGTGTATGAGACGTAACATAAATAGTAAGAGTTGGTGAGACGCCAAATGAAACAAAAAAGAACTGAATAAACAAAACCAGAGACATACAGTAAGTCAGAATTCCACAATCAGAGAAACACAGCTAGGACCAGATGAATGGCCAACTGAACCCCTAAACAGAGAGCAGCGCTAGTGCCCCCTCATCCCTTCCATTGTTACACTGACAAGACATTAAGGTTCAAAAGGTAAAGGTGAAATGCAAGATTAAAACGTACTTTGTTTATATGAAAAAATCAGCCAGAGAAATAATAAAATAAAGAGCTAAGGGTCCATTACACAAATCAGCTGAATAATAATATGCTAGCCAGACCATGCCAGCTGTGTTAACACTCAATGGAAGACAAAAAAAAATTCTTAGGCCATGAGATGGAAACAAATATGATATCTGATGATATTGTGGTACCCGGCGGGGGTTCATGCCCGGCCGGGATGCCCAGGAGGACCGGAGGAGGGCTTGTGCCTCCTCCAGAACACGAGGGGGCGTCCTCCTTGGTTGCTGTGGGGGCCACGGGTACAGGGCTGGGAAGCTCAACCCTGTGGGGGCCCGTGGTCATCACCAGGGGGCACCCCGATGCCTTGGGAGCCCTAGACATCAGTACTTCAGCCACACCCGGAAGTGCTGGGGGGAAGAGGATTGGGGACACCCAGTGGACTTCCGGTTACACCGCTAGAGCTTCCGCCACACAGGGGTGTGGCTACAGAAGCCCTCAGGATGCACCTGGAGTCCTTCCGGGGTGTATAAAAGGGGCCGCCTCCCTCCAGTCAGGGGCAAGAGTCGGGTGGAATAGGACGAAGCTTGGTGGAGAGGAGTGGAGGCGGACCAGAGACTGTAAAGGCATTGTGAGTGTGGCCAAGGACTTAAAGGGGTAATTGGTGCTGCGGCACTGGGTATTGTGCTCACTATTACTGTAAATAATGTACAATAAACGTGTGTGTAGTGAAACCATCTTGTCTACCTGTCTGTGTCCAGGCTGTTCCCCACAATGTCTTCTCACAATGTGAAATATTTAAAATTTGGTCACTTGCCATGCTAAAGAAAACAATGAGGATTAAAGTCGAACACAACAGATCAGGACAATTACAATAAATATGAATAAATCTAAATTTAAATACGAATGTGGCAGTGAAAGAGTTAAGGGCATGATAGTCATGGGGAAAAAAACTCTGTGGTGCCCCCCTTCTCTTGGGACCCTACGCATGTGCTTATTTTTGCTTAATGGTAAATCAGGGGCAATGGAATTTTTAGTTAATATATAATAGTCTTTTACAGGTATAATATATATATATATATATATATATATACACACACACACACACACACACACACACACACACACACACACACACACACACAGCACTGTGCAAAAGTTTTAGGCAGGTGTGAAAAAATGCTGTAAACAAAGAATGCTTTCAAAAATGGAAGTGTTAATCATTTATTTTCATCAATCAACAAAATTCAGTAAATGAACAAAAGAGAAATCTAAATCAAATCAATATTTGGTGTGACCACCCTTTGCCTTCAAAACAGCATCAATTCTTCTAGGTACACTTAGACTAGGCACACAGTTTTTGAAGGAACTCGGCTGGTAGGTTGTTCCAAACATCTTGGAGAACTAACCATAGATCTTCTGTGGATGTAGGCTTCCTCACATCCTTCTGTCTCTTCCTGTAATCCCAGACACACTCGATGATGTTGAGATCAGGGCTCTGTGGGGGCCATACCATCACTTCCAGGACTTCTTGTTCTTCTTTACGCTGGAGATAGTTCTTAATGACTTTGGCTGTATGTTTGGGGTTGTTGTCCTGCTGCAGAATAAATTTGGGACCAATCATACGCCTCCCTGATGGTATTGTATGATGGATAAGTATCTGCCTGTATTTCTCAGCATTGAGAACACCATTAATCCTGACCAAATCTCCAACTCCATTTGCAGAAATGCAGCCCCAAACGTTCAAGGAACCTCCACCATGCTTCACTGTTGCCTGCAGACACTCATTATTGTACCGCTCTCCAGCTCTTCAACGAACAAACTGCCTTCTGCTACAGCCACATATTTCAAATTTTGACTCATCAGTCCAGAGAACCTGCTGCCATTTTTCTGCACCCCAGTTCCTATGTTTTCGTGCATACTTGAGTCGCTTGGCCTTGTTTCCATGTCCGAGGTATGGCTTTTTGGCTGCAACTCTTCCATGAAGACCACTTCTGGCCTGACTTCTCCGGACAGTAGATGGGTGTACCTGGGTCCCACTGGTTTCTGCCAGTTCTGAGCTGATGGCACTGCTGGACATCTTCCAATTTCGAAGGGTAATAAGCTTGATGTGTCTTTCATCTGCTGCACTAAGTTTCCTTGGCCGACCACTGCGTCTACGATCCTCAACGTTGCCCGTTTCTTTGTGCTTCTTTAAAAGAGCTTGAACAGCACATCTTGAAACCCCAGTCTGCTTTGAAATCTTTGTCTGGGAGAGACCTTGCTGATGCAGTAGAACTACCTTGTGTCTTGTTGCTGTGCTCAATCTTGCCATGACATGAAACTGTCTTCCACAACCTCACCTTGGTAGCTGAGTTTGGCTGTTCCTCGACCAGTTTTAAGCCTCCTACACAGCTGTTTCTGTTTCAGTTAATGACTGTGTTTCAACCTACGTGTGACATTGATGATCATTAGCACCTGTTTGGTAGAATTGGTTGATCAAACACCTGACTAGAATCCTACAAAATCCCTGACTTTGTGCAAGTGGACCTATAAGAACTGATGCTGGTTTGAAGGCAAAAGGTAGGAACACCAAATATTGATTTGATTTAGATTTTTCTTTTGTTCGCTCACTTTCCATTTTGTAAATTGATAACAATAAACAATCATTATTTATATTTCTGAAAGCATTCTTTGTTTACAGCATTTTTTCACACCTGCCTAAAACTTTTGCACAGTACTATATATATATATATATATATATATATATATATATATATATATATATATATATATATATATATATATTGCTTTGTTATCTGTTTCATTGTTCTATTCAGGAAAACATTTGTATCCAATGTTACATATACCCTGCTGTTTTTTTCTAAGACTCTGTGAAGTGCCTTGAGCATGGGAAAGGCACTATATAAATAAAATGTATTATTATTATTATTATATCACAACAAGGGAATTCTGGTGCCAAGTGAAGTCCACAGGCATTCTATTTCCAAGCCAATTTGCCATTACGTACATGCCAAGTAAATGAATGACTTACCACGTTTTATTTTAAAATATGTGGAAAAGAGAGTCTTCATTGTCATGGAGTAGGAAACCAGAAGATCATATTTGAGGAACAGAATCCATATGACTGGAGTGTACAAAAATGATTTTGTTTTATGCTTGTTCTCCAAGGTATCTGATTTTTTAATCCAGAAAAAAAGAACATTTTAAGTTGTGAAATAACCCTTAATCTGTAAACCTGTGTAAGGGTTTAATGTGCAGTGCATTCCCTGATGATAGCAACCTGAGGTGACAAATGAGTGCTTTTCCATCTAAAAACTCATTAAAATGTTCAAAATGTAAAGCTCTATTTACAGTGACTGTAAAAAGTATTGGACGTTTTCACATTTTATTGTTATACAGCATTGAATCACAGTGGGTTTTATTTGGTTCTTTTTGACACTAATCAACAGAAAAAGACTCTTTAATATCATAGTAAAAACAGATCTCAGCAAAGTGGTAACAAAAATCTCATCTTATTTTCTGAAACTGCTTTTCCTGGTGATGGCCGCTGTGGCAGTAAACAATGCAGGTCAGCCCAGATTTTTCTCTCCTCAGCTACAAATTCCAGCTCCTCCTGGGGAATTCTCAGGTGTTCACAAGTCATCTGAAAAATATAAACCCTCCAGCATGTCCTGGGTCTGCTGCAGGGCCCCCACCTATTGGGACGTGCCAGGAGAAGCTCTTGGGGAACTCACCCAGGATGCATTATTACAACATGCCCAAACCATCTCCACTGGCTCCTCTCGATTTAGAAGAGCAACAGGTCTACTCTAAGGTTCTACCAAATCACTGAGCTTCTAATCCTATCACAGAGTGTCAGCCCAACCACCTTGTCAAGAAACGTCATTTCTGCTGCTTGTACTCACAACTTTATTCTTGCACTCATTACCCACAGCTGACAATCACAGGTGTGGATATCAATGTAGATCAACTGGTAAAAATGAGAGTTTTGTCTTTAGACTCAGTTACCAACTTTTCCACATGGACTGATACAGCACTCACAGAACTGCTTCAATCCACTTGTTACATTTTCCCCATCGTCACTGGTGCAGTCAGTTGGTTTTAGAAATAACAATTAGTTTAATGGAGTCATCAGCATGGAGATGATGTGTGAGGGAGGCCACTTAGAGACCTCTGAGATGTCTGAAGGAGTTATAAGCTAAAGTTGGAATTTTGTAATAAGAAGCACACATTCAGTATAAATCAGACGCAAGGAAGGGAGAACATGTGAAGTGGCACGTAGTGTATGCAGCAATAGAGCCATGAGTGAAGGCTGCAGTGGTCTATGACAGTGAATACAAAAAATGTGATGATAAATGGTTGTCTTTCTTTGTGAATATAGAAGCAGCAATGTGACATAATACTTGTGTGTAAATCAGGCTCCTTCTAAGAGAAAAAAAAGTTATTTGAGTGCAGCTGAACTGAAATGCTGGAGCATGTATTGAATTACATACACACAATAAAAATGGTGTGCTGATATTACAATATTACAATATCCTCTGCTTTTGTAAGGCCATGGTTAATGGTGTGGCCCATATTTCATCTGGGACACCTCTGTCCCTTTGCACTCTTCTCCCTCTTCCTCTGTTTTGCTCCCTTGCCCTTATACCAACTGCTATGTATCCTTACTCCTCTTCCTCATCCATGAACAGGTTGTTGCCCAAGTTCAATGCTCTCTGAGGATGTTCTGTCATGTTCAGAAAGCGTACAGATTCAGTTGCACTCAACCTGTATAGATGTGTTTGACAATATTCACGCTTATGAATCCCACCTGTGAGCTAACTTAACAGCAAGTCTTGTTGGTTGATCTAAGATGTGAGAACCTTCCATTTTGTTTGTGGAGGTTTCACTTGAAGACCAATTTATCACTTTGGTTGACATTACAATAACTCCATGTCACTGCAATTACTGTAATAAAATGTAAGACTGACAGAATTTGACAATTGGATGGACTTTTGTTCTTGAGATGATTTTGACTATGAGAGAATTCTGACATATTTTGAAGTGTAAAACTATTCAACTGAAAACCAACGAAGACAACTACAATTGATAATTGTTTAAATTCTGGAGAATCATACTTGTCATTTACTCCTCTGTACTAAAGTATAAAAAAAAAAAAAGAGAAATGTGAGTGTGTTGTGCACAAGTAACTACATGCTGTGGAGAAAGTCACATGTTGCTTTGAAAACTTTAGAGAATTGGTCCCAAGTGATTGAGAAAAACTGTAAAAGGCATTGCTGAAGACTCTTAGTGTCAGGATGTTTGCTATGTTACTGTAGACATTGGCCTTGTTATGTTTTTACTTCTTACATTTGATTTTGATTTGATTAGATAAACTTCATTAATCCCAAGGGTGATTTAAGATGCATACAGCAGCATAAACATAAAAAATGAAGATACAGACCCACTGGACAAATAATTCAATCTATCAATTGATCGATCAATAATTCTGCACAATTTTTTTGTAAAGTCTTGCTTCCTGAAATGTTTTTGCTGATTGTGACAAGTACCTACTGGGTATGCACAAATATAGTTTTGGTTTTACTGCATCATGTAGGAACTCTGAGAAATAGACATTTATATGTTTACTGACAATAACGTATTTAGTCACATTTATGTTTCGCATAAGCTATTAAATTCAACAGAATTAAAAGTGTTTTGCTCCTGATTTTCTTTGGTATTCAATGTCTGGTGCATCACGTTGCAGTGTCCAGCAGTAGTCAGCAAGCATTGACAGATTCCAGTTGCCCTGGTATCGTTTCTCCATCGTAGCAATGTCCTAGTGAAACCTTTCACCGTGTTCTTCACTGACATCACTGAGATTTGCGGGGAAGAAGTCCAAGTGTGAGTGGAGCAAATGAATCTTGAGTGACATGTTGCACTTCATTGTCTTGTATGCTTTGAGAAGTTTGTCTACCAGCTGAATGTAGTTTGGGGCTCTGTAATTGCCCAGAAAATTGTCAACAACATCTTTGAAGGTTTTCCAGGCAATTTTTTCTGGCCCAACTAGCAGATCTTCAAACCGCTTGTCACTCATAACATGTCTGATCTGGGGGCCAACAAAAATGCCATCTTTGACCTTGGCGTCAGTTATTCTTGAGAATATCTGTCTTAAATAACGAAAATTTTTGCCTTCCTTGTTCAGTGCTTTCACAAAATTCTTCATGAGCCCCAGTTTTATGTGAAGTGGAGGCAAAAATATCTTTGTCGGGTTGACAAGCGATTCATGTGCCTCATTTTCTTTCCTGAAACTAACTTTTTACGGAGTGTTCAGTTCTGTTGAGAACAGTGCGACTCTTTAACACGGCTGTCCCATTCACAGATGAAAAAACAGTACTTTGTATAGCCAAGCTGCGGTCCTAGTAACAGAGCAACGACTTTAAGGTCTCCACAGATATTCCAGTTGTACCTGCTATACTGGACATGCTTCAGCAGCATTTCCATATTCTCATACGTTTCTTTCATGTGTGCTGCATAGCCAACAGGTACTGAAGGATAAACGTTTCCATTGTGTAGCAGAACAGCTTTCAGGCTTAACATTGGTGAATCAATGAAGAGATGCCACTCTTCCGGGTTGTGATCACAACCCAAGGCCGAGAACAATCCTTCAATGTCACAACAGAAACAGAGACTGTCGACTTGTGCAAAAAATTGGTTTTATCATAATGTCAGCCTTGAAACACAGAAATTTTCGTACCTGGTGACAGCAAACACCATTCCTGATGTCTCAAACACAGCAGCTCGGCTTTTGCTTTTGACAGACCCAAATCTCTGACCAAATCGTTCAATTCGGACTGTGTTATCAGATGTGGATCGCCTAATGAGCACGGTTCAAAATCCGGGTCAATGTCACTGTCAGTAGCTTGCATTGTAGTTTCTTCATCTGGTTCGTCTAAGGTCCAATCCTCTGGTGATTTCAGAATTGGAAGACTGTCGTCATGTGGCACGGGTCTCATTGCTGAAGGCAGATTAGGATATTCAATTGACTTCTTGTTTTTGGCAGAGAAACCAGACACATTAGTCAAACAGAAGTAACAGATTGTCACATGGTTTTTCTGTTCTCACCAGATCATCGGAACAGCAAACAGCATTGTCTTTTGAGTGCCTCTGAGCCAGGCTCTCAGACTGACAGCACATGTCACACAGCAAATGTGAGGCGCCCATTCCTTGTCTTGATCACCAATTTTACAGCCAAAATACAGATGATAAGCTTTCTTCACAAGAGCAGTCATCCAACGTCTCTGAGGCCCAAGTGTATATTCGCCACAGATATAGCAGAATGTATTGCAGCTGTTACGACATTGACGAGACATATCGCCCAGCACCAAAATGTCTATAGCATCAAACGTACTTACTGTTATATTGCTACAGATACTATACTATACTATACTGATACTATACATACACACTGACTATCTATATTAACCAAATGAGCAGGATCGGTGTATGCAAGCCACCATTATAACATGCTGAAGACAGCGTCAAGCTCATTCAGACCTGCCCAGGATGTCAACTTCCACAGAACAGCTTCCAACCTGGCTTCATTCCATGCCTGGACATGCCCAGGCTGCACAAACCGTTGTTGATAAGTCACTTACGGGAGCGAAAATGTTTAGATACAAATATAAGAAAAAATCATGACAAAACTGAAACGGTACGTGATGGGTAAATTTTGATGTGATATTCGTGATCAGCACCCAAAAATTTATAAGAAACACCCAACAATGTTCAAGAAGCAAAAACTTTGTTGTGCAGTGTAATTAAATAAATGAATAAATACATATTGTGCAGATATTTCAACATGAACTTAAAGAGTATTAGCATTTAGTTTGAGATGTCAGGAGGAAGCAGTGAATTGCCTGATAGCAGTGGGCAGAAAAGCCCCCCAGAGGTTCTTCTTACCACATCATGGTTAAAAGTGCTTTAAGAGAGCATCACCTGTTGCAGATGCAAGGGATTGTTTGTGATGGCATCCAATTTTACCACCATCCTCGTTTCCATAACAACTTCCAGTGTATCCAGGATTGGTCTTGTGATGGAGCAGGCTATCCTGAAAAGTCTGTTCAGGCATTGTGTGTCTCTTGAACTCAAGTTGTTTCCCCAGGACACCACAGCATAGAACAATAGACTGGCAACTACAGAGTGATACACATCAGAAGACCTGTGTCTCCTTAGGAAATATTGTCTGCACCGGCTCTTCTTGTGCAGCACCACTGTGTTGTCAGACTAGTTTGCTGTTTATGTGAACCCCCAGGTACTTGTAGCTTTGCACCACTTCCATGTCCTCCCCTGACAGTGACTGGTCCCAGCGGCTCTTTGGTATGCTGGAAGTCCACCACCCACTCTTTTGTCTTGATGTGAAGCTGTAGGTGGCTCTCCCTGCACTGCAAAACAAAGTCTTCCACAAGCATCCTGTATTCCAACTCATCTCCATTATTAATGCATCCCTATGACTGAGGAATCATCTGAAAATTTCTGTAGATGGAAAGCGCTGGTATTGTACTGGAAGTCCATGGTGTATACAGGAAGGGTGGACAGGATAGTTCCCTGAAGTGCTTGACTATTGCACAACGCCATTTCTGACATGCAGTCTGCTGTCTGTTGATCAGGTAGTCCATGACTCAGGAAATTGTGGGGACATCAAGATGCAAGACCTTGAGCTTTTTCCCAGTCGAGACAGAATTGTGTTTCCTTTGGGAGAAACAGCAGAAGCACTACCAGCCCCTCAGTATTAACACTAGAATCCCTGAAGCTTATCATTTTTTTAATTGTCCTTGACCTCCTTAACGCCAGAATGCCTGAAGCCTACGAAAAAAGTCGTAATGCTGAGCCACCTCAATTTCCTTTGCACCTCCTCATTGGTATCTTTGTCTTGCAAATGTGTCAGTCAACAGTCGCATCAAGCAGCCTGCCATCCCATCCCCCACCAAGGCTGCTGAAATCAAGCCAGATGCAAAATTCTCCCAGATCAAGTCTCTTTATTTGGGAGTTAGGTTAGGTGTCTGGAATTGTATAGGGTAAATAATATATCGTTATTTGGAATGCATACTTTTCTTGTGTGTTCCATGTCTACAATGATCTTTGTAAATGTAGGATGACAGGAAATGCAAGTCAAGAAATGCGCATGTGTTTCAGGTGCGAAGGAATTTAAGGTGGCTTGGCACTATGAATATTTTCGTTGGCTTCAGGGATTCTATTGTTAAGACACTCAAGAAGAGAGGATGGACAGTTTGAGATACTTTTGGTATTTCGCTGCTCGCGCAGTGTAGTGTCCCTCGGGCAGCTCCATTCTCAGTGGGCAGCAAGCGGTGACCCGGGGTTCATAGTCACCGGGGCCACAGCTACCGCTCGTGTGCAGGACAGAGGCTTGATGGAGCGGTTCGCTGCCCGCCCACCACGCTGCTGCAGCTACTGCACCTGACTGGATGGAAGCTGGATGAGATGGAGTGGGGCATTTCACTTCCGGCCCACCATACATGGCTGCCTCGTTCATTCTCGGTGGGCAGCTGGTGATGCTGGAAGCGGTGGGGACATGATGGCGCAGTGGTAGTGATGATTGTTCCTTCGATGAAATAATTTATTGCAGCAGTACTGTCTCTCTCAGATGTACTAATCCCCAATTCCTGTCCCTTCCTTTTCTTTCTTCAAGTATCCAATTGACACACGATCAGCTCTATAATAGATGTCAAGCCATCTGTAAGCTTAGAACACCGATTCTTCAAAACTTTTATGGAACATTGAAATATCTTTGTAGTACATGTTTAATTATTCCATCCATCTATCTATCCAGGGTCACGCCAGTCACAGCAAGCATACAGCGCGAGGCAGGAACAATCTCTGATGTTTAATTATTAACAATATACATTATTTAAATGAAGTTAAAAATGTATCTGTATAATGTAATATACATACTTTACTGCATTTCATCTTGAAAATGATACCAAGATTTCCAAAAAGATAGTGCTTGGAAATCTAAATTGACTTAGAAGCCAGTTGTCATCATATACACGCTTTATAAAGTGGCTCAAGTTGTGCAATATTATAACTGTAGTGCAAGTTTACAGTGAGGTCATTGTACTTATATGTACAAACAGTTCTACCGGGAGAACTTGATGGACTGATTGAGTATGTTTAGAGCTCTTGGAATGAAACTGTTTCTGAGCCACGAGGTCCCTATAGCAAAGGTTCTGAAGTGTTTGCCGTACTGTATGGAGGAAGCACAAATAGACTGTGCGAATGGCTGAGACAGCGTGTGTACATGCTGTATCCCGATAATTCGATCAGCTGCTGTACAGCTGTGATTCCACACTCAGATACAGTGAGTTAAAATATTCTGAGTGGTGCACTGAGAGTGACAACGCTAAAGTAGCTATAGCATTTGGAATAGTTTGGCCATCCCGTGCACCATTATATAGTTATGGGTTGATTACAATTAGATGCCTCAAACTAATAAATGATAAGCGGTTAATTTCAGTGTATTTGATAAAGCCACGTCAGGGATGTGGATCTAAAAAATAAAGGGAAACCACACAGGAACAGTAGCACTGCTTTGAGGCTGGATGCCGCCAGTTTGCAAAATCGAGAGGAGAACTTGCGTACGCACCATTTATACATGAGGCCCCTAGTCTTAATGGTTCCCTGTGTCCCTATGACTACTAGAGTCATTCTTGTCCTCTTGTTCCACATGTGTCTGACTTTGATCTCTAGGTTTTTATATTTGATTATATTCTCTGCCTCCTTGCTCAGGATGTTGTTGTCATCTGGGATCATCACATTGATGAAGACGCATGACTAGATCTTCTTGTCATGGAACAAGATGTCCATCCTTTTGGCAGTTATGGTACAGTCTGTAGGAATGGTTTTGTCCCACTTGATAACACAGTCTCCGGTGTCAGTGGTTGTGTCTGGTTTTCTGTTATCAGAACTCCCATCTATTTGCATAATGTCCAGTGCATGTACATACTGACATTGTTGTGAAGTTCAAGGTATTCCTTCGGGCCTTGAGCGGATGTGATGATGCTTTCGGTCTCCATCTTGAGACCTGCACTTCGAAGCCATGTGTACAGCAGGTCATTGTGGATATATGGCCTGCACAGGTTGTTGAAAAACTCATGGTGCAATGCCTTCTCCTTGTAACACTGCATCCTGGCCTCCATGATCTTGGACATGAGTAAATGCTTGGTTTTCTCCTTGCTAGAGGAGGCTGCCGTCTTTCAACATCTGTAATAAGATGCTGCAGATGTTCTATCAGACGGTCGTGTCGAGCTCCCTCTTCTATGCGGTGGTGTGCTGGGGAGGCAGCATAAAGAAGAGGGATGCCTCACGCCTGGACAAACTGGTGAGGATGGCAGGCTGTATTGTAGGCATGGAGCTGGACAGTTTGACATCCATGGCAGAGCGACGGGCGCTGAACAGGCTCCTGTCAATCATGGAGAATCCACTGCATCCACTGAACAGTATCATCTCCAGACAGAGGAGCAGCTTCAGCGACAGCCTGCTGTCACTGTCCTGCTCCACTGACAGACTGAGGAGATCATACCTCCTCCACACTATGCGAATCTTCAGTTGCACTCGGGGGGGTAAACGTTAACATTATACAAAGTTATTGTCTGTTATATCTGCATTTTTATCACTTTTTAATTTAATATTGTTTTTCATCAATATGCTGCTGCTGGAGTATGTGAATTTCCCCTTGGGATTAATAAAGTATCTATCTATCTATCTATCTATCTATCTATCTATCTATCTATCTATCTATCTATCTATCTATCTATCTATCTATCTATCTATCTATCTATCTATCTATCTGGTCTCAGGCAACCCGTACCTTTTTTTTGTTATTTCATGGCCTCTCTTCACAATGGACTTGTGTCTGCACAGTGCTTGGTGGTATTTGAGCAGCAGTCTCAGTAGCCGTCCACTGGTCCGCTCAAGGTACTTGCACAGACCGACAATCGCAACCTCCTCTGCTTCTTCTTCTTCTTACTATTATTATTATTTATTATGTTTACAATTTTATTAATGATTTTTAAATGTATGAATTTATGTATTTTTATTTTCCCTTTAAATTTGTATGAGTTGAGGAACGAAGCATTTCACTGTATATTGTACTTTATGTATAGCTTGTATGAGACAAATAAAATTTGATTTGATTTAGAAGCAGCAGAAAATTTTCTTTTTGATTTTCTGAGTCCTGCCTGGATGAACAGTAAACTAAGTAATTTTGTTCAATAAAAGCAATTAACAACTTATCTAGCTGTATGGTGTAGCGTGGGATGTTGGTATAGGGACAGGTTTTGCTAAAAATCAAGACACATCATTCCTTAATTACTCAGTATGTAAATATTCTGAGATTTCACTCATTTCGATTATTTATGTGGGAGCCATCTGTCAAATACTGGTGAAGCCAAGATACCACTTAAGTAGCACATGTCGACATTTTCCTGTACAGTTATTTAACCTTGCACTTTCATTGTGTGTATGATATGTGTAATAATGGACATTTTTTGTTTTGCTTTTCTCCAGTGTCACTAAGCCTGTGGCTTTTTGTGGTAGTGTGGTAGACAGTAGGACTTTAGGGACTTTCAAAACTCGACTTGATGTTATTTTAGAAGAATTAAGTGGATAGGACTGGCAAGCTTTGTTGGGCTGAATGGCCTGTTCTCGTCTCGATTGTTCTAAAAAACCTTTCTGTTTTGATTTGGTAATTTTGCATTACATTTTTTTGTTTGGGTTGGTGATTGATATGCTCCGCAGCCTACGACACATCACTACAAGTCACTATTTACAATGCAAGAAGATCATTCATTTAATTAGACTGAATTTAATAAAATGCTGTTAGCAGATCACATCATCATAAATCACTTTACCAGACTATCAAGGTTATAATATATGAGAAGACTACAATCTTTATGAAATGTTAATTACAGATTTTGAATGAGCAGATGAGTTCATTGTCAATTAGTCATGAACTGAATGCAGTTACTGCAATGCATAGCCGTATAAGTAAACTGACAAAAATCAGTAAACTGCTTAGCAAAGAGAAACACATTATACGATGAGCAGCACAATGATGTGGGATGACCGCACTGTACCAATAAAGAGAGTATTGTAAGCTTCCCTTAACAGACACATGAACAAAGGAGGACTGTCATATTTTAATCCTGATTTCCCTAGCAGGAGGTTCCGCAGACACACAGTGTGTGTAAAGGCTCCTGCAGATCATTCATTGTCATTACGATGTTCTTGGGTAATTGTAATGTTCAGTGTTAACCCTTTGCCAGTCAAAGATAAAAGAAAAAAGTGCAAAATTGTAGATGGCTCAGTCCCAGGAAACTCTGCAATCAGCTTTTAGTTTTGCCTTAACTGGAACGCTCACAGTGCCTCTAAAAAGTATTAATTTTTCACATTTTATTGTTATACAACATTGAATCCGAATGGATTTTCTTTGGCTTTTCTGACACAAATTAACAGAAAAAGACTCTTTAATGTCAAAGTGAAAACAGATCTCGGCAAAGTGGTCTAAATTAGAGTAATTACAGATATAAAACACAAAGTAATTGCCTAAGTATTCGCTCCCGTTGTGTCAGTATTTAGTAGATGGTAGCCATGACAGCTCTGAATCTGTGTGCGCAGGTCTCTCTCTGTTTCTCTCTTTCTATCTCTATCAGTTTTATACATCCTCACACTGCCATTTTTTCACATTCTTCTTTGCCGAACTGCTCAGGCTTTGTCAAATTGCATTATGAGTGAACAGCCAGCCACAAATTCTCCATTGAATTGAGCTCTGGCCACTCCAGGACGATAAAGAGTGAAGGGGACCAGTGATATCTGATCAACGATGGGAGGGATAAACACTCAGCGGCCACTTTATTGGGTATGCCTTGCTAGTACCTGGTTGGACCCTGTTGTTGTGTGAAATTTTGTATATAATACAGTATGATAAATATTTTGTATGTCTTTATTTGTAACTTAGATAAAGCAATGTAATACTAGTGTCTATCACTGAAAAGATCAGCACTGGTTTGATGGTTAAGAATCCCCCCCAATGGACTAAGTCTCTTTGTAATTTTATGACAGGGTTGGGAGAAGTGCCTGAAACCAGTTTGACAAGTGATCAACCCCCACATAAATACCAGAATACCTGGCTGGCAAGCATCAGCTGAGCAACTGGTTTTGGGGGTAGGTGGGAAAGGTATTGTGTGCCCCCACTGGTATAAAGTATGGCTGTTTGGGATCGGCCTGAATCAGAGGGTATTCTGTAGCACGATGCCCTATTGGTGTAAGGGTTTGGACACAGAATACATACATTTGCTTGCTTTACCCCTCCCTATCTTTCTCTTTCCAACTGTTGAAGGATCATCTAACACACCATGAACTGAAAAGGACAACACAATGAAGAGCACAGCTCGGCAGACACATTGAGACAGGCATGTGGCCTGTTCTGAAGAAAGCTGACTAAAAATGAGGACCTAACTAGAGACATTTAAAATAACTATAAGGCTGTGTGCCACCTGAAACTACACATCAGAATTTATCAGGTTGCATGGTTGCCAGTGTTTACTTGTACTTTGCTTATTGTTATTATTTATGAATATTATCAATAATACATTATTTAAAGTTGTAACTTAACTCCTGCTTGTCTTTCGCTCTATGTAATTGTCTCTGAGGTTATAGATGTAGAAGGGAAGGTGTGGAGAAGTTACAGTATAAAGTACAATACCTTATAAACAGTAGTAAGTCTGTGAGATTTGAGGCGTTATGATAAAGGATACACATTTTTAATAAGAAAGGGGAAAGCAGAGTACAGTAATCCCTCCTCCATTGCGGGGGTTGCGTTCCAGACCCCCCCCCCCGCGAAAGGTGAAAATCCGCGAAGTAGAAACCATATGTTTATATAGTTATTTTTATATTGTCATGCTTGGGTCACAGATTTGCGCAGAAACACAGGAGGATGTAGAGAGACATGAACGTTATTCAAACACTGCAAACAAACATTTGTCTCTTTTTCAAAAGTTTAAACTGTGCTCCATGACAAGACAGAGATGACAGTTCCGTCTCACAATTAAAAGAATGCAAACATATCTTCCTCTTCAAAGGAGTGCGCGTCAGGAGCAGAGACTGTCATAAAGACAAAGGAAAGCAAACAAATCAATAAGGCTGTTTGGCTTTTAAGTATGCGAAGCACAGCGGCACAAAGCAGTTACAATGAAGGCAGCAGCTCACACCCCCTCCGTCAGGAGCAGAGAGAGAGACAGAGAACAACAAACAATCAAAAATCAATACGTGCCCTTCGAGCTTTTAAGTATGCGAAGCACCGGGCAGCATGTCGCTTCACGAAGCAGCTGCACAGAAGGTAGCAACGTGAAGATAATCTTTCAGCATTTTTAGACGAGCGTCCGTATCGTCTAGGTTTGCGAACAGCCCCCCTGCTCAATCCCCCTACGTCAGGATCAGAGAATGTCAGCGCAAGAGAGAGAGAGGGAAAAGTAAGTTGGGTAGCTTCTCAGCCATCTGCCAATAGCGTCCCTTGTATGAAATCAACTGGGCAAACCAACTGAGGAAGCATGTACCAGAAATTAAAAGACCCATTGTCAGCAGAAATCCGCGAACCAGCAAAAAATCCGCGATATATATTTAAATATGCTTACATACAAAATCCGCGATAGAGTGAAGCCGCGAAAGGCGAAGCGCGATATAGCGAGGGATTACTGTAATATATTACTCTACCAAGACAAAACTTGACCCCCATTTCATTTCAGAACTGATTTAATTCTTCATGGCATGGATTCAACAAGGTCCTGGAAACTTTCCTCAGGGATTTTGCTCCATCATAGTTCCTAGTTCGTCACCGAAATAGGCACAGCAGCAAGTGAGAGATAACAACCATGTTTACATTGTTCAAAATTGCATTTTTATTAAAACCAAAAACAGAATAATAAAAGTGCAGTGTGGGAAATAAATAAGTCATTTAAAAATCCATAAAGAAAAGGCTGTGCCATTGTGGAGATTAAAAACAATCAAGAAAACCTTTTTGGAATGCTTCAAGGCATCAGGTTAGTGTCTTTAGGAAGAGATGGATGTCTCTCTCTATCTCGGTCTCTCCAGATCACCCCAGCGGGTCCACTCAGTTGGAGGCAACACCAAAAGCTGCAGTCACCATCGACTGACTCTCATTCTGTTTTGACTTCAGCCAAGACACAACTTGGTGGCCCTTCACCATCCCATATGCAGTATTGGGCTACCTGGATCTCGTGAGGTCCTCCACCCAATTCCCCACTCTGAGACCAAGCTCAGCAGGGAGCACAATTGCCTTCATTCTCTTACAGGGACCCAACGGCCTTGCCTCTCCCCTCACCTCACCTCACCGCTCCTTACGCACGCTTGCTTGCTCCACCATTCTTTCCTTGAAACACCCTCTCCTTCTCCAACCTCTCTTTTTTTCCCTTTACTCGTTTTATATATTGGCGGACACAAGTGCTTAATTAAGAATGCCAATGAGGTAATATCCCTGACTGTATACGTCTGCACTTAAAAGCGTGATCCACCGACCACCTCATTAACACCCCACAGCTGCTCCACCACACTACGACCTGCACACTGTGCTCACCTGCACTGCTTCTTCTCCTTTTTAAATTTGCCCCACCATGAACCTCACCTTGTGACAGAATTCAAATGCATAAAACAATTAAGCACCAAGAGAGGATATTAAAATGTCTGCTCATTTTTAGCAATAAAAAAGTGACAAGAAATAAATTAACTTTCATAAAGCGTACCATTTACTGAACAGCAACAATAAGGAAAGCAGTATCATATTTTACATGAATATGTTCTTGTTTCTGCTATTGGAAAATAACAAACATCAAATTAATATGCCGTGACAGTGGCATGCGTTTATGACCCAATGAAAATGTGCTTATACAAGTGAAATAACTTTATTAATTTAAATAAATTAGTCACTTTTATGTGTTGGTTTTCTCTATTGAAATATTTGTGCTCTTGTTGCATTTGCATTGCATCTCTTTGGATTTGCAGCTGTAGATAAGGTGGGGATTTTTAAAACCGGTGATCTGTTTCAAATTGCAGTGTAATTATGATATTTACAAATAACTCAGAAAGGCAGTGCAGAAAATAATCCGTTAGCAGAATGATATTCAGAAACACCTAATATAGCCAGACAATTCATTTGCACCTATAATTCTGCATAAAAATCTTCGGCTTCAGCTGAGCAGAGTAGAGGTGTTTCATTTTTAACAATCCCGTTTGGGAAAAAAAAAAATTGTGAATAGCATGACATTGTAAATATGTGACCGAAAGTCCTGTATCAGTCAATGCTTGTTTTCACATCTGTTTGTGAACAACAAAACATTAATTTTCTGCCAGGCTTGAAAGAAGCTGACAAGTTAGCTGTAATGGAAAATGATGCAGTTTTGTTATATTTGGTTGTAGCTGAAGTCGTACATCAAGCATGGTAACAAGGAAATAAGGAGGAACAGCACACAATAAAAAGAAGATACCCTGAAAATCATTTATTTTAAGATATTTCTCATGTAAAATTTCCAAATCCAGGGCTATTATCTTTAGGATTGTGTTTCATCCATTGGTAGCATTTTTGTAAAATCTGGGACTGTTTTAGATTAGATTAGATAAACTTTATTAATCTCAAGGGAACATTCAGATGCATACAGCAACAGAAAAATAAAAAACAAGAATACAGGAAGAATAATAAAACTAATCAATCAATTAATCAATCAATCAATAAAAATAAACTTAATGAGTATATCAGGCAGAAGCATTGAATTGCCTGATAGCTGAGTTCAGATGATATCCAATTTTGCCTCCATTCTCTTTTCTATCACAGCTTCCAGTATGTCCATGGTTTGCCCTAAGATGGAGCAGGCTGATCTGATAAGGTTGTTCAGACATTGTGCTTCTTTTGAGCTCATGTTGCTTTCCCCGGAAACTGCAGTGTCGAATACCACACTGGCTACTATGGACTCGTTGAAAATTTCCAACAGCTTGCTGCATACTTTGAAAGACCGGAGTCTCCTCAGGAAGTTCAGACTGCTCTGGTCCTTCTTGTCCAGTGCCACTGTGTTGTCAAACCGATCCTAGTTTGTTGTTTACTTGTAGCTCTGCACCACTTCCATGTCCTCATCCTGAATTGTGAATGGTCTTAGAGGCTTCTTAGCACACAGGAAGTCCACCACCAGCTCTTTTGTCTTTGCTGATGTTGAGCTGCAAGTTGTTGTCCCTGCACCACAAGATGAAGTCCTCTACAACCTTCCCATACTCTGACTCATCTCCATTGAAAAAACCGTAAGTCTTTGTGCCTATAATAGACGGAAAAGCACAGACATTCTTATCCTCTGGCATGTCATTTGCTGTCATCCAGAGCTCCAATCGTTCCAGGTAAGAACTGAAGTCCTCCTTGGATTCCGATATTTGCCCTGTTTGAGCCATTGTTGCTTTTGCGTTGAGTTCGCTGGATTCGTCTCGTTGCCAGTTTGCTAAATATTCTTATCTTCTGTAACATTTAAACACAACCAATTCCATAGGGTGATGAACAACAGGAACACCTTTATTTAATGAAACTTAACAAACCACAAACACTATTATCTTTCTCACACACGTGTCTCTCTATCAGTCCTTCCATACACACTGCTCTAAACTCCACACCCCCTTATTTATATTACACATGCGCACACAACCATGCCCTGTACCATATAAGAAATAACATTTACAAATGAAAATGTATATATATATATATATATATATATATATATATATATATATATATATATATATATATATATATATATATATATAAAGGGCAGCACGGTGGCGCAGTGTGTAGCGCTGCTGCCTCGCAGTTGGGAGATCTGGGGACCTGGGTTCGCTTCCCAGGTCCTCCCTGCGTGGAGTTTGCATGTTCTCCCCGTGTCTGCGTGGGTTTCCTCCGGGTGCTCCGGTTTCCTCCCACAGTCCAAAGACATTCAGGTTAGGTGGACTGGCGATTCTAAATTGGCCCTAGTGTGTGCTTGGTGTGTGGGTGTGTTTGTGTGTGTCCTGTGGTGGGTTGGCACCCTGCCCGGGAGTGGTTCCTGCCTTGTGCCCTGTGTTGGCTGGGATTGGCTCCAGCAGACCCCCGTGACCCTGTGTTCGGATTCAGCGGGTTGGGAAATGGATGGATGGATATATATATATATATACATATATATATATATATATATATATATATATATATATATATATATATATATATATATATATATATATATGCCCTGGGGTTTGTTCCCTGCCTTGTACCCTGTGTTGGCTGGGATTGGCTCCAGCAGAGCCCCGTGACCCTGTAGTTAGGATATAGCGGGTTGGATAATGGATGGACGGATGGATATATATATGGATGGATATATATCGCTTCGCTCGCCAACCCCTGTGTTTGGTTAATCGAATATACAATTTAAATGTTTTTTTTTCTTTGGACTTGTTTCAATTCATTATTTGCACTTTTACTTTAAAGCTTCATTAAAAACAATATTCTTTGGAGACGCATTGTGCCAACGCAAGGTATAACTGCCCATGAGTGAATATTGTTTCTGTTTCTCTAATAAATAATCTGACTTTTTCTAATGTTTGTCCCTGTAATTTATTGATTGTCATAGCAAACGCTATTCTCACGGTAAATTCTAAACATTTTAATACAAATGGCATATCACGATCTCCTTTGGTGTCCAATGTTATTCGCGAAATATATACATCACCTTTTTTTTTGCCTGTTAAAATTTGCAACACTTCTCCGTGATCATCAATACACACCTGACCGAATTGTGTATTCTTTGAAGTTTAACTTGTCATTGCTTTAACTGTTCCGGGACCACAGAGTCTCATAGCGTATGGTCCATTATTGTGTAAATCCACGTTTTGTGCATTGAATGATGCGAATGCAAAATTACTTTGTTGTTTGCTCTTTGCCTTTTATTTCTGACCTCGATTTGTCTTGTTATTTTTTTCAATTACACCTGGTTCTGATGATTAATCATCTTTTATTTGTGGTAATGCAATCTTTTCTATCTTTTCCTTGATACTGTAGCGACTGACATGATAAAGTGTCATAAAAGTTTTACTTGAACAATCGCCGACTTCCTAATCCCAAACACAACTTTCTAGCACCCTCTCCAATGCCCCCCTTACCGCATCAATCAATACCCCGCTATCAGTCTTCCATGCTGTACTCTGCCCTCCCTCAATTGGAACTAACAGTCACTTAAAACCAAAAAGCCCTCAACCTGGCTGGGACGCTACAATACTTTTGAATTTTACTGCTTTCATATTCTGTACCTTTCTCTGCATGTGTACCGCGCCATCGTTTGAGCCTTTCGAATTCCACTGCTTTCATAATCTCTTATCTGCCTTTTTTCCTCTCCAACGCCTTTGGGTCTCTATTCTCCGTATTGTCCTTATACGCTTTATATGTGCTGAGAGCACATGATCTGTGTGTACTACGTGCTTTTACACCACTGAGTGTTTTTTGATGGGTGTTCTCTTATATGATATCTTTTGTAAGTAGGGCTTGTCTTGCAAGAATCTCATGTTCCACGTCCCCCTGAGACGGCCCTGGGACAATCTCTTGGCACCAAGTCTCATGTTTACGGTCCCCGCGAGAGCTCTGTGGCAAGTCTCTTTTGTCTCACGGGTCTTTTCAATGTGTTCCGAGAAGATCACATATCGTAGCCGTGCTTTTGCTTTCCAGGATTTTTTTTATAGTATATATATATGTATATATATATATATATATATATATATATATATATATATATATATATATATATATATATATATACACTGTATATATATATATATATATATATATATATATCCATCCATCCATTTTCCAAGCCACTGAATCTGAACACAGGGTCATGGTGGTCTGCTGGAGCCAATCCCAGCCAACACGGGGCACAAGGCAGGAACCAGTCCCGGGCAGGGTGCCAGCCCACCGCAGGACACACACAAACACACCCACTAGGGCCAATTTAGAAACGCCAATCCACCTAACCTGCATGTCTTTGGACTGTGGGAGGAAACTGGAGAACATGCAAGAGAAAATATATTCAATTTCAAATTCAATTCCTGTATTACACCTTTTATGCTACTTTACAAAGTTCTATGCCTGCTGAAAATACCTCATCCTCATCTATAACTACTTGAAACATATTCCTCTGTGATTCGTTATGCTGATTGTTTAAACTCTTCAAATGGACTCATCGGTGCATAAGTAATAAATAGGGCTGGTTATGAGTGCAGGAATAAGCTTGGTATGAATTTTAATATGTTAAAAAAAACTTTCAATTTTTAAACAAATATGTGAAAACATAGTAGATATTGTAATCTCCTCTGTACAGGCAGGCATTTGTTAAACTGTAGCTAAGAAAAATATTCTTATTGTCTCAGTTTTAGTCAATTTTTGAGCAAATTCCAATTTATTCTTTTTCATTAAATTCTACAGAGTTTGTTTTGTATAATGTTAGATTATTTGGATGAAAAATAGATAGATAGATAGATAGATAGATAGATAGATAGATAGATAGATAGATAGATAGATAGATAGATAGATAGATAGATAGATAGATAGATAGATAGATAGATAGATAGATAGACATTGGTCCCCATGTGGAAATTTGTGTTTTTACAGAAGCTCAATAAATAAAAACACACTATAATCCAAACACATAACAGAATGCTGAAAAGAAAACTTCTGCCTTGGCAGTCCTAGTCCTAGTGAGGCATTATGCAGACATGTTGCTGTTGGTATAAAGGAGCCCTGTAGTGTTTCTTGACACACTTCTGCAGAATACTTAGTTTGCTGAAAGTCCTCAGTGTTGGTGTGTCACGGAGAGGATGTGCAGGTTTGTTAATAACGACCCTCAGTTTTGTAGACACTATATCTTACTAAGCATTAAGATGTAAGAGTTAGGGTTAAAAAGATGTATGCCTACTGTGACTGTAGATGGCACTATACCAACGCTCAACTTGACACAGACAGACACGGGAGGCACACTGCTTTTATGTTTCTTCACTCGCGGAGAACGTCTTCCCCATCCCCATGAGTCCACAATACACAGTCCCAAAGCACAATACTGCACAATGCTTTCTTCTTCTCTCTATCTCCACCACTCCTCTCCGGCAAGCTTCATCCACCACCACCCGACTCTGCCTCCCTGAGTGGTGGCTGTTGGCTCCTTTTATGGCCCACCCAGAAGTGCTCCAGGTGTTTGATGACCTATTTCCGGCTGCACTTAAGTATGTGGCGGAAGAACCACCCACACAGGCTCAGGAACAGTGAAGAGGTGTCCTGGCTGGACAAGGACCCCAGCCGTCTGTGACACTACATATTTTTATTATTCTGTATAAGCTAGAAACCACCAATAGTTCATAAGCCAAAGGTTAGATGTGCAGGAGAGCTGGAGAAGGATGGGCCCCTCGCTTAGAGAGGGAATGTGAACTTTTTGGCTCTAAATAATAGTAGCAAGTGTACAGCTAGTAGGGAGTAAGGATAGGCCTGGTCAGACAGAAATGATGGACAGAGAGGGGGTTGACACCTCATCAGCTAAGAAATAATGATAGAATTAATTAGAAGCAAGATTATAGCAGTGAAATAATAGGAGTCAAATGAGGATGAATAATGACTTGTATGATGAGAATTGTAATAAATTGTGAGCTGCGAAGCTAATCCTACCCCCAAAAAGATACAGACGCCCCTGGAAAAAGCCCTAGGAAACCCCTAGGAAACTTAAACAGACTACCTTCACATTTCTCCTTTTCCTTCTGGCCGGCTCTGTCGCGTAATCTGCCTCCCGCGCGCTACTCCGCCTTGTCAAAAAGCCTGTGCCGACTTCTCTCTGTGGTTATAAATTGATTTTTCTGCTTCTTTCTCTCTCTCTGACTTCTGGTGCTCCTGGCATGTATTCCTCCTCCTCCGAAGAAATCCTTGGTTGCTTTTAAATGACAAGCGGAGGTATAAACTCTTTCAAGGAGCATGTTTGAAACAGTTTTAAAAGATAAATGTTTGTTTGCAGTGTTTGAATAAAAATTCGAGTTTCTTCAACTTCCATTGGTCTTCTGTGCAATCTTGTAACCCAAGCGTGACAAATGGTACCAGGAGTGGTTGCACAGATGGATGCTTTAGCACAAGCAGAAGCCGAATACCTTTTCCAAGTCGCCCAGAATGTTCCTATCCCATATGATTCAGAAGATAATTTGCATTCCGGACGTCCTACGTCTAGTCTCCGGCCTCCGTCTGTCAGACGAAGAGACAGCCAACAATATATTCAGCCTCATGGAGCCTCTCCAATCCCTCAACAGTATGTTCCGCCTCCACCAGCACCAGCACCTGCGCAAGTTACTAGACGTGTGCTTCCTCTCCCTCCACTTCCGGACAATGCTAAGAATGTCCTGTCGAAGATGGGCCCATCTGAAGACCCAGAGCTATTTCTTTTGGCTTTTGAACAAGTGGCGACTGTGTTAGGATGGGATAAACGTCATTGGGCTGTTATCGTCACCCAGTTTTTATCTGGTGATGCACTACTTTCATTACGAAATATACCTACCGACAAATTTGGCGATTATGATTTTTTGAAAGATCAGCTTGTCTTGAAGAAAGCCATGACGTTTTTGTCAAAAGGTTTTGCACTTTACAACTGGAGGTTGGATATGGATAGATCTGTTCGTGCTCAGATACAAGATTTGATTCTTAAAGTGCAATGGTTTGAGGGAGATAAAGTTGAGCGCATCGTTGAAAAAGTTGTTATGAACGTACTGCTGTTTGGAATACCTGCACCCATCCGAGATGAATTTCTTCGTCACAATCTTGAATCTCTAGATATTATTTCACAACGTCTAGAAGGCTCCCAGACCGCTTTCAAAACAAGCGGTAGCTTCGGTACTCAGTATCCTGTGTTAAAACCTATAAGGGAACGCCCAGAGTATCCTCGTCAACTTGATCGTGTACCTCGTCATCCTTCAACAACTGATCTTCAGATGTCATCGGCTAGACCACCAGGAAATGCAGTTGCTGCTACCACAAATGAGATGCCTGCTACTGGAGACAGAGGTCGTAGTCGTGGACGTCGTCGATTCGGTGCCGGCGAGCAAAGATGTTTCCGGTGTGACCAGCCTGGTCATTTAGTGAGAGATTGTCGTCTGTCTCCAGCCCGTTCAATGGAAATTGGCGTGGCAGAGGTTTGTTGCTCGAATATCCCGGATCCGTCGAAAAACAAAGATGGCTTATTTTTCACTATAAAGTTCGGGGGCCGACATGTGACGGCGTTTTTGGACTCAGGCAGTGACCTTTGTGTTGTCAGACGTGACTGTCTTGACGACAGTTACCATAGTAATACCGAGACTGTTAACATACGCTGTGTACATGGAGATGTTAAGAACTATGAGACATTATTTCTTCCTGTAACTTATAAGAGTCGTCACTTTAAAGTGTGGTCTGCTATTTCTGATTCATCCCCTTGGCCTTTGCTGATAGGCAGAAGGAATGCTCTTTTTCCTATATTGATGGCTGAACACCAGTCACTAATCGACTCACCTGTTAAACCCATTCGGGGGGAGGGAGACGGGAAACTGGTGGCAGTAGGGAACAATTTAGGTCCCAATTTAGATATTGAACCAGATCTCTCTAGTGAGTCGGAGAAAAACTCCCTGGAGAATTTCTCAAATTGTCAAGACCAAGACCCTTGCACGTCCTCTCAAATTGTAAATGTCTCAGAACCCAAACCGAGTTCTAGCGAGCAGCAAGATTTTGTGAGCTTGCAACGTGCTGATAGCTCGTTGGAGAATGCATTTAATCAGGCTTACACTGCCAGTGATTCCTATTACCAAGACAGATATAACGGGAGCCTAAAAACACCACACTTTCTGGTGAAAGATGGTTGTATTTTCAGAGTGATTTCGGACCATCTATTGGAAGACTTTATTGAGCAATTAGTAGTACCTGAAGCACATAGGGAAATTCTTTTACAACTGGCTCACTCTCATATCTTGGGAGGACACCTGGGGTCTGATAAAACAAGAGAGCGATTATCGAAACGATTTTATTGGCTAAATATGGGAAAAGATGTTGAACGGTTCTGCACTTCATGCCCTGACTGCCAAATCGTCTCTGCTCATAAGCCTCCTAAGGCTCCCCTTTGCCCTATGCCTATTTTGGATGTCCCCTTTCAGAGGGTGGGTTTAGATATTGTAGGACCTTTGCCGAAAACTAAAAATGGTTTCCAGTATTTGCTGGTGTTAGTTGATTATGCAACGTGATATCCAGAAGTAACTGCTTTGAAAAAGGCAAACTCCTTGTCTGTAGCCAAGGCTCTCTCTGTGATGTTTACCCGTATTGGCATTCCTAAGGAAATTTTAACTGATCAAGGCACACCTTTCACTTCTCGTGTGATGAAACAATTATGTAAACGGTTCGCTATTAAGAAATTGTGCACCACCGTTTACCATCCACAAACTAATGGCTTGACTGAACGGTTTAACAAAACCTTAAAACAGATAATCAGAAGAGTTGCTCATAATGATCCCACAACATGGGACACTGTCCTGCCTTTTGTTTTGTTCGCTGTTCGAGAATCGCCGCAGGCATCCACTGGTTTGAGTCCTTTCGAGCTGTTGTTTGGCAGGCGCCCAAGAGGCATCCTAGATGTTGTTCGAGAGGAATGGATAGGTCATGAAACAACCTCTCTTGGGGAGGGTTTTGCAGAGCGAATAGTTTCCTTACAAGAAAGAATTTCCAGACTTTCTTCTATTGCTGTAGAGCATCAACAACGAGAACAGGAAACACAAAAACGTCTATACGATAGACGCAGTCAGCTTCGTGAATTCAAACCAGGCGATCGTGTTTTAGTATTAATACCGTCAGACCCACATAAATTCCTAGCTAAATGGCAAGGCCCAGCAGTTATCGAAGAGCGTATGGGACCAGTAACTTACAAGGTTAGAATTCCTGGTCGATGAAAACCATTTCAAATTTTGCACATTAATCTCTTAAAGAAATGGCACGACAGACAACAGGTTCACAATACCTTGACTGCTGTTTCTCAGACTGATGTTGTCATTGGCAACGATTTGACTGACCCACAAAAGACAGAATTATTAAACTTAATAGAACAGAACACTGATGTTTTTTCGGACTTACCAGGCGTCACTAATTTAGCAGAACATAAAATCACAACTGAAGCCGGTGTTCGGGTGCAGATGCGTCCATTTCGAATTCCAGAAGCACGAAGTAATATTGTGCGCGAAGAAGTCAAGAAGATGCTGGAACTAGGTGTGATTCATGAAAGCAAAAGTGACTGGTGCTCTCCAGTCGTGTTAGTCCCCAAGCCGGACGGTTCGGTTCGTTTTTGTATTGATTTTAGGCGCTTGAATAAGGTGTCTAAATTCGATGCTTACCCAATGCCCCGGGTGGACGAGCTCTTGGAAAAATTGGGTCAGGCGACCTATATTTCCACACTAGACCTCACAAAAGGTTATTGGCAGGTACCTCTTGAGGCTAATAGTTGTGAGAAAACAGCATTTACGACTCCTGATGGACTTTATGAATTTACAAGACCGTTTGGTCTTCATGGAGCCCCTTTAACTTTTCAGCGAATGATGGATCAAATACTACGCCCACATTCTGAATATTCTGGGGCGTATCTTGATGATGTGGTTATTTTCAGCAATGATTGGCATTCACATTTACAACGCCTACAAGCTGTACTTGATAGCCTGAAACAAGCTGGATTAACTGCTAACCCTAAGAAATGTAAACTAGGTATGTCTGAGACTCATTATCTAGGTTACTCGATGGGCAGGGGTTTACTTCGTCCACAACTAAGGAAAATAGAGGAGGTGCTTGCTTACCCACATCCTAAAATGCAAAAACAGGTGCGCGCTTTCCTGGGACTAGCTGGTTACTACAGAAGATTCATCCCTGACTTTGCAAATAGAGCTGCTCCTCTTTCAGAGCTTACTAAAGGAAGAAAAAACCGACCTATTATATGGACAGAACTTTGCGAACATTCCTTTTTAGATTTAAAAAAAGCCTTGTCATCTTATCCAGTGCTACGAAATCCTGATTTCTCTAAAGATTTTATTCTACAAACAGACGCTAGTGCATTCAGAGTAGGAGCGGTCCTTTCCCAGGTATTTGAGGGTGAAGAACACCCTATCACGTACTTGAGTAGGAAATTACTCCCAAGAGAACGCAATTATTCAAGTATTGAGAAAGAATGTTTAGCAATTAAATGGGCTATAGAAGCACTACGCTATTACTTATGGGGACGGAAGTTCACATTAGTAACTGATCATGCTCCACTTCAATGGTTATACCGTCAAAAAGATACAAACTCCCGTCTTATGAGATGGTTTTTAGGATTACAACCTTACAGTTTTGAAGTCAGACACCGACCTGAGTCTGAACACATAAATGCTGACGTGCTGTCACGTCTCTTTGAACCGGGTCTGGAGAATTGCTTGATTCACGGAAACGTGAATAAAGCTGAGGGAGGGGGTGTGAGCTGCAAAGCTAATCCTACCCCCAAAAAGATACAGACGCCCCTGGAAAAAGCCCTAGGAAACCCCTAGGAAACTTAAACAGACTACCTTCACATTTCTCCTTTTCCTTCTGGCCGGCTCTGTTGCGTAATCTGCTACTCCGCCTTGTCAAAAAAGCCTGTGCCGACTTCTCTCTGTGGTTAAAAATTGATTTTCTGCTTCTCTCTCTCTCTCTGACTTCTGGTGCTCCTGGCATGTATTCCTCCTCCTCCGAAGAAATCCTTGGTTGCTTTTAAATGACAAGCGGAGGTATAAACTCTTTCAAGGAGCATGTTTGAAACAGTTTTAAAAGATAAATGTTTGTTTGCAGTGTTTGAATAAAAATTCGAGTTTCTTCAACTTCCATTGGTCTTCTGTGCAATCTTGTAACCCAAGCGTGACAAAATGTAAGAGATGCCTATGGCTGCTCGGTCATTGTTCTATCTGTAGTGAGTTTGTATGTGTGCCATACAATAAACCTTGATTCTGCTGCCTGTCCTGAGACTCTGTGTGCCTTCATTGGGGCTGAGGGTGCCTGTGCCAGTCTACTTCAACAGGACCATGGTCAGGGAGGCGACAAAGAGCACAATGTCAACTCTGTTAGAGCTTCAGAAGTCCTCTGCTGAGATGGATGAACCTGTCGGAAGCACAACCATCTCAGCAGCACTCCATCAGTCATGTGTTTATGGGGGAGTGGCTGACATACTCCACTCTTGAGTAAAAGGCATATCTTCTTCTTCTTTCGGCTGCTCCCATTAGGGGTTGCCACAGCAGATCATCTTCTTCCATATCTTTCTGTCCTCTGCATCTTGCTCTGTTACACCCATCACCTGCATGTCCTCTCTCACCACATCCATAAACCTTTGCTTAGACCTTCCTCTTTTCCCCTTCCCTGGCAGCTCTATCCTTAGCATCCTTCTCCCAATATGCCCAGCATCTCTCCTCTATACACGTCCAAACCAACGTAATCTCGCCTCTCTGACTGTCTCCCAATTGTCCAACTTGAGCTGACCCTCTATTGTCCTCATTTCTAATCCTGTCCATCCTCGTCACACCCAATGCAAATCTTAGCATTTTTAACTCTGCTAACTGTGGTCAGTGCCACCGTCTCCAACCCATATAACATAGCTGGTCTCAATACCGTCCTGTAGACCTTCCCTTTCACTCTTGCTGATACCCGTCTGTCACAAATCACTCCTGACACTCTTCTCCACCCACTCCATCCTGCCTGCACTCTCTTTTTCACCTCTCTTCCACAATCCCTGTTACTCTGTACTGTTGATCCCAAGTATTTAAACTCATCCACCTTTGCCAACTCTACTCTCTGCATCCTCACCATTCTACTGACCTCCCTCTCATTTACACACATGTATTCTGTCTTGTTCCTACTGACCTTCATTCCTCTCCTCTCTAAAGCATATCTCCACCTCTCCAGGGTCTCCTCAATCTGCTCCTTACTATTGCTACAGATCACAATGTCATCAGCAAACATCATGGTCCACGGGGACTCCTGTCTAATCTCATCTGTCAACCTGTCCATCACCACTGCAAATAAGAACAATTTAAGAACTCAGAGAGCAAAATCTGATGAATTCATTTAGTAGATCTCCAAGCACTATGCCTGGTGAGGACTAGGCACTGCTCATCACCTACCTAATGCTTCCTCTATGGTAAAGCATTATGGTGGGAGCATCATGCTATGGGGGAGCTTCTCTGTGGCAAGGACGGGTTGGAGGCCCTTGAAGAAAACCTGCTCCAGAATGCACACAGCCTTAGATGGGGTGACGGTTCAGCATTCAGCAAGTCGATGACCAAAATCATTCAGCCAAGTCAACTCTAAAGTGGCTTTGGGACAAGTCTGGGGCTGCTCTAGAGCGGCCCAACCTCAGCCCCAGACTTATATACCATAGAACATGTGTGGAGAGACCTGAGGAATCCCGTTTATAGACTCTTCCCCTCCAGTCTAATGGAACTTGAGAGGATCTGCCAGGAAGAATGGGATAAACTGTCCAAATCCAGGTGTGTAGACCTTGTAGAGACTTACCTAAAAAGACTAGAAGCTGGAATTGTTACCAAAGAGCTTATACAAAATTAAGCTTCCAAATACTTACATGAATGAGAGTTTGAATTTTTACTTTTATAAATCTGCCAACCTTTCTGAAACCATGTTTTCACTTTGCTATTATGAGTGTTATATTGAGTGTGGATTGATAGGTAAATATAGAAAATGTATCATTTTAAATCCACAGTAACTGGAAAAAAAATCTTGGCAAGTTTAGACAAGTGTCCATCACGATTATACAATATGCCACAGTGTATGGCTCAATCATTGGCCAATAACCATTCCTATTAAGTATACTGTATAATTATAATGTAAATTTATTTTGCTCTGTAGATGATTCTCAGTTATACAAATTGGATGACCCAGATGCTCTTAACCCCATGTCTGAATCTCCATGTAGCACTAGAGAGTGGATGAACGGTGTTTTTATTATACTTAAAAAGGAAAAATAAAGAAATTCTACTAATTGGCTATAGTGGGAGAAAACAAAGAGCGGATGAGAAAATCTAATCATCCACCTTTACAGATAAAGTCAAGAGTAACAAATTTAGAGTAGGTTTCATCATCTGAATCCCACATTGCCCAGGTTACAAAGACTGTTTTTCCTTTTTAAAAACATAGCATGATTTTGACCTTTTCCACCACTGCAGGACGCTGAAAAGCTGACACATGCTTTTGTCTACAGCTGACTTTATTCCTGTAATGCGCTTCTAATAGGATTGTCAAAGAGAGACATAAACAGGCTAGAGCTTGTTCAAACTGCAGCAGCAAGAGTTCAACCAAAAAGCAAATAGCTGAGCACAACAACAGTTTTTTCAGCATCGTATTCTTCTAAGGATGTTTTAGGACTGATTTAAAAAATGATTCTGAATTGTATAAGGGGCAATTAAAAATATTGTGCCTTTATATACAATGAATTCAAAAAGTATTCAGTCTGCTTCACTGTCTGCAGACTTAATTGTGTTGTAGATTTAATCTTAAATGGATAAATTTGCCACTTTTGCTCAACAGTCTACACTCAGTAACCCATAATAACAAAGTGAATACTTGTGTTTCTAAATTTATTAATAATCAAAAACTGAAATTTGTCATTCCTACATGCATTCAGACTCTTAATTTGGGACTTTATAAAAGCCCCTTTGGCACCAATGCCATCTTTGAGTCTTCTTGTCTAACTCTTTACAGTCATGGCCAAAAGTTTTGAGAATGACACAGTCAGGTTTTGGCGCAGAAGTCGATTGACAGACAGCATGAAAAAGAAGGCCGAACAATGCAAATATTGACTCTTTGCATAAACGTAATGGAATTGTCAATAGAAGCCTCTGAAACTTATGAAATGCTTGTAATTATATTTCAGTATACCATAGAAACATCTGACAAAAAGATCTAAAAACACTGAAGCAGCAAACTTGGTGAAAACCAACATTCTCAAAATTTTGGCCACGACTGTACAAGCTTTGCAACCCTGGATTTGGGAAGTTCATCCCACTCTTCCTGAGGTGGTGAAGGTAGACAAATTTAAATACTTGGTTTCAACAGTTCAAAGCAATGGAGAGTGCGGAAGAAAGGCGAAGAAGAGATTGCAGGCAGGGTGGACTGGGTACAGAAGAGTGTTAGGAGTGAATTGTGACAGAAGAGTTCATACAAGAGTGAAAGGGAAGGTCTATAAAACACTAGTGAGACCAGCTATGCTGTATGGTTTGGAGAAGGTGTGTCTCATATAGGCAATAAACGCAGACAGGAGAAAGCGTCAGTCATTATTATTTAGTGACAGTCGGGTATCAGCAAGAGTGAAAGGGAAGGTCTACAGGACGGTAGTGAGACCAGCTATGTTATATGGGTTGGAGACGGTGGCAATGACCAGAAAGCTGGAGACAGAGCTGGAGAGGTGGCAGAGTTAAAGATGCTAAGATTTGCATTGGGTGTGACGAGGATGGACTGGATTAGAAATGAGGACATTAGAGGATCTGCGGTGGGTTGGCACTCTGCCCGGGATTGGTTCCTGCCTTGTGCCCTGTGTTGGCTGGGATTAGCTCCAGCAGACCCCTGTGACCCTGTGTTCAGATTCAGCGGGTTGGAAAATGGATGGATGGATGGACATTAGAGAGTCGGCTCAAGTTGGATGGTTGGGAGACAAATTCAGAGAGGCAAGATTGCGTTGGTTTGGACATGTGCAGAGGAGAAATGATGGGGATATTGGGAGAAGGATGCTAAGGATAAAGCTGCCAGAGAAGAGGAAAAAGAGGAAGGCCTTAGAGAAAGTTTATGGATGTGGTGAGCGAGGACATGCAGGTGATGGGTGTGATAGAGAACCATCTCACTCTCGCCTCTCTCACACAGACAGACACGGGAGGCACACTGCTTTTATTTTTCTTCACTCGTGGAGAACCTCTTCCCCATTCCCATGAGTCCACAATACACAGTCCCAAAGCACAATACTTTCTTCTTCTCTCTCTATCTCCAAACAGTCACCAAACTGTCATGCCCGTGTTGTCCCCCTTAATATCCTCTTTCCTAATCCTGTCTATCCTTGTTACTTCGAGCGAAAATCATAGCATCTTCAACTCAGCCACTTCCAGCTCTGCCTGACTGTCTTTTCATCATTTTAAAAGTTGTAATCAAATTCAAATGAAGGCCAAAGAGAAGGTTTATGGATGTGGTGAGAGATGACACAAAGGCAGTCGGTGTGGCAGAAAATGATGCAAAAGACAGGGATAGATGGAGATGCTTGATCCGCTTTGGTGACCCCTAAATGGGAGTAGCTGAACAAAGAAGAAGAAAAAGAGTGCATGGACATGTGAGTAAAAAAAAATGAAATACACTAACATTGCAAAACTACATTACACTTCCAGACCCCTGCCATTGTGCATAAATGTGTTTTTGAGAGCTACAAAGGGGTAATACAAAAACACAAAGGACCTGAGGGAACGAATAACCCATTTTGTGCCTGATGACAAGTCACTTAATATGCAGATGCAACCTTTGAAATAATAGAAATTATAAATTGTAACGCATCCTAACCTTGTAAATCGCTTTGGGTTAAAGGAGTCTGCCAATGTTAATAGAGAAAGGGGACCAAATCCAGGTCTTTGGAATACGAAGTGTTTTTTCTACCTTTTTTCCATTTCTTCTCTCTCTGTCTATGAATTCCTGGGTGTTTTGCTTGCCCACTGACCCATTTTGTAAAAGTATGCAATGGCTGCCAAGTGGTAGCCTGCCACAAAGTTTATTTTGAAACTTGTCATCATTTTTGTGCAACCCATTGCACATCTGTCATCATTTAAAAGGTGCAAAGAACAGCCTTCAATTACTGCAAAACATTTCGATAAGATTTGTAACATTATTTGTTGCTCTGGGTAATGGCTTTTGATTGCAGTTGTAAAATAAGAATGACCTTTTCCAGCTGTTAAACCTTGTTAGTTTTCAAAGACTCCCTACCTCACCTTATAATGACTGCAAGCAGAAGTCAGTTCCCTCCAGCGATGCAAATGATGAGACCATCTTCTGTGCGGCATCAACACAGTGTGAAAAATCTGTAAAGCATGATGATGAGAGAGCAGCAATCAGGGCTGCTGGCACAAATGTACAGGAGGAACATTTCAATGATTTGCTATTTTACACTTTATGTTTACTGGAAAAAGGGGGACATTTTGTACATAAAATATGATAAGGGATATACTGGTAGAAATTGTGAACTGGTGACGGGACCTGCATCCTGTGCTGTTCATTATCCTCATGACCGTTGTGAAAATAACCAACCTCGATAAACTTAAAAAGGTTTGGGGCAGCCACCCATATAATTTCCCTGGCTGCAAAAAGGTTTGATGAATAGCACTGATGTGCAAAACTGAACTGGTAAGTTAAGCCAAAGATGACGGCTTTGAAGGTCTTTGAAGGAAGAGATGTCGTTTAGGTCAGAACTGGAAATGACGTCACTTTTGAGGCCGGAACTGGAAGTGAGATCTTTCTTGGGGCTGGAACCAGAAATGAAGACTTTTCTGGGGCTGGAACTGGAATTGACATCACTCTTGAGGCTGGAACTGGAAGTGACGTCACTCTTGGGGTTGGAACCGGAAGTGATGTCGTCACGGCTGAATCGGACAGAATTTCCCATATTTAGTCTGCAGAAATAACAAAAGAAAGTTTAGTGTACCCCCCCCCCCCCCACCCCCTGGCCTGGAATTACCTTCGTTAGGTCCATTCAGCTTCCTCCTAGGTGCATGTGTGTGACACCATATAATGGGAGAAGTGAATTAAGGGGCATGGCGTACGGCCCCAGTCAGGACGTCTAAATGCTAGAAGGACCGGGGAGGGAGCATATCAAGATCGTTACCTCCCCTGGAGTGCCAGGTGGCAGCTCCCAGGTTGCAATGGTGCTTTGGACTCCTGCAGGATTCCATGGAAGTTGGAGTGCAATACAGCCCTGTTGGGATCCATGGGCACCGCCAGGGGGTGCCCTCAGAAACAGGGCGATGGGCATTTTGCTGGTTAGCCAACTCTTCTGCAGGGGTTCGGTCTGGACCACGTGGACCTCCATCTGTTTTTTGCTTGTCTGCCTTCTTATTAGCTTTAAAAATTAGTGTTTTTTATATTATATATGATTATTTATGTCAACAATTCTTTAAATAGTTATATACCAATATTTACCACTTTGAAGTATATTCTTGTACTTCACTTTAACCTGTTCCCATGTTCTCCTTGTGCTCACGTTTGATCTGGAATTATGACATATTAAATAATAATTAATCTGACACATAGGAAATGAAACGCTGCTTTCAGTAAGTACAATGCACACTACTTAGCGTTTAATTTGTCGGCCACTTTTTGCCAGCGGTCTTTTCTGGTTTGGGCTGCTATTGCAGTGTTACCCCTTGTGCATATTAAATCTTGAAATTCTTCATGTCCTTCGAATAAAAGGTCCTGCTCCTCTTGTGTAGAAAAAAAAATGCACCCATTCTTTCGTCATTTTGTTACAACCTATCAAAGACTTGCTGATCATTTTTTCTAGACTCAATATATATGGGCTTTTCACTCAGCGCAGGCGCGCGCATTCATCTCAGATGATTAGATCCAGCTAGACTAATCTACTACACGGCTGCGTTTGAAAAACCGACTTATCCAGAATGATTTTCACCGGCATTAACTCATCCAAGATGAGGCATCTGATCTCGGATGATTTTATCGACCTTTGGAAAATACCCCCCATGACATTAACCATTGCTTTGCAAAGGCAGAAGCTAGATACCAGGTGCAGCCTAGTGTAAGTTGGTCTACAACGTCTTCCATCATCCAGATATTCCACTAGGAAATCAGTCATGTGACGTAGTTTTTTCATTCTATTTCAGTTACAATAATACTGTAACTGGCTATTACAGTAATGTAATGCATGTCTGAAATATTAGACATGCATTACATTACTGAATATTCAGTAAGAGGCTCATGGAGCACACAGAGTATTTCATATAATTTGATCACTTTGTGAGTTCCATTGTATATAGGCTGAGAAGACTAACTCATGCTGGTGGCAGAAGACACTGCTCAGCAAGAGCAACAAATCAGCAACATGGTTATAGAAAATAATGCTATCAGACTTCAAGAGATCCATAGTGCAATTTTGAAGGACAAAACCTTTCACTGTGTTTGAATGCCAGAATAGTATTCCGTATGATACACAATAACTAGAGGAATCACAGATTGGTACAGTAGACATCCAATGTAAGAGGAGAAATGTGCAACAAGACTGGAATTAGAAGATAAGAAACATATTCCCAGAGTCATACTGACAAATATTTTGATCACCAAGATTGAACACAGTGTGATAGAAACTTGTGGTGACATTGACTTATTCATAGACACAGTAATTAATCTTGAAGCATGAGTTAAGAGTTTTGGGTGATTTTTTTATGCAGGTGGACTATGGTGTTGTGCTGTACTACACGAACCGTTTTGAGAAGTGTACCTCACGCTATGAGAATGATACAGTGTTTCAAGTAAACGAGCCTAAACAACTGACAAAAACTGTAAATACAGGCTTGTGAGACAATATTCTGCAACTGTTCAACCAAATCAGTTAAAGTCTGGTGGTAAGACAAGAGATTTGAAACTGTGGGGTGAACCTTAATGTCACCAATGCCTCCATATCTCTCACCCCTTAGTTTGAGAAAGATAAATGGATTACCCTGGAATCCCTCCAGGCCAAGTTTGAGAGAAGAATCTGGTGAAGACGTACCACAGGAAGGTAGAGGAGCAGACAAAGGGTCAGCTGGGGTAACAGTCTGCAGAGGGATATGAGGGAGATGGGGATAAGGGAGGATTATGGACAGAATAGACAAAAACGAAGAAGAGTTATCAAGGTAACAAATGGATAACAATGGGCAAGAAGTAAAAGATATTAAAAGATCAAAATAGGCCTGAGAGTAGTTGAGAAGGCCGGTGACAAAGGGTCAGCTGATGAAAGAGATGGGTACACTAACATCATGTGGAAAAAATACAGAGGAGGGGAGGTTGGATTTATTTAGAGTAAGATATGGTGTATATGTCTGACTGCTCTGTAGTTAATTCATTGTAATGTTATTTACAGACCTGTTAAAAAATATTTTTTAAAAAAGAAAAATGCCCGTCTGGCTATTACAGACGCACCAGAATGGCCCACAGTTGGAGTTGAGCTCTCAGGCCTGACGGTTTCTATTTGCTTTGTGTGCACATTTTTGATGTTTCTTCTGGACATGTCACATTTTCTCACTTCTCAGAAATCTACTAGTTTTGCTTTTTTGCACCTCAAGGTCTCAAATGGGCATTGAGTGGTGTAATGAGGATTTAGAGATCGTGGTGCAGGCCTTTTTAATACCACTAGGCCCTCACTGCCTTTACTTAAAATGTGCATTGAAACTTCTTATCAGATGCAGAAAAATGTAGGTAGTCTTTGTCAGGAATTAGCTGGCATGAAGACACAAATTTGTGCTACTGTACCTCAGTTAGTGATATGCAAAGCCAAGCAACATTGTGACACCCTGTGTAGTAGGAAAGAGGGCGCCAGACTACACACTGGGCGTCTTGTAGTTACGGATCAATCAGGATCCAAATAAGAAATGTAAGAAGGGGCACAGACACAAAAAATTCACACACGAGTGTCAATAGGCTTTGCGTCTTAGGAACCAAGTTACCCAAACTATTCTATAACATTTTAGTAATTATTTGCTCTGATGCTGATCTTCGTATCATAAAATAGGTCATTATGATAGCAATTGATGAGAAGAATTCATAATTAATAGCAGAATTATGGTACTTGTCATAAATCTCAACATATTATCAAAAATTCATTTGATGGTTCCTCTCGAGCGCCTCTTTCACTTGCACGATTTGGCTCAAAAACTAATCAGCACATCGTCATCTCAGAACAGGCTTTAGCTTTAAGTTTGGTGTTTTTCCATCCAGCCGTTTTAACTCTAAACCATCCTCAAGAAACTGTGACACACGAGATATCAATGTTTTTGTTATCAGGGAACCCTAAAACATCGAAATCCATCGAAAAACCGGATATCGAAATTTTTGACGAATCTAAACCTTTATCTCCTCCTCCAAAGATGATAGGTTATGGTGGGGGAGGCTGCAAAACAAAAAGCTGGGTTTCAAAAACAATAGTATGTTTTTATTTACAGGTGCACATCAAACAGTGTCATGCAGGCTTTTTACACAGTCCACATTGTAAGACACATAAAGAATCAATATCCCCAAAACAGTCAGATTGTTTAATATTTACAGTTAGTGTGGCACGTCCCAAAAGAAATACAGGAAAATTAAATGTATATACATGACAAAATGATGCTGACAGGAAGATACTCCACAATAACACAATCCCAAAAAAAAATATGATCCAAAAAACATTTAAAAAGGAAAAAAAATGTTTTGTCACGCATGCATGTCTGGGAATCATCTTCTTGGCTCTGACGAGGTAAGCAATACCACCCCAGAAACAGATGGGGCGCTGATACTAACCTTATCTTTTCCTTCCTCCTCTACAACAACGAAAAATTGCTCAAGAGGGATGAACCACCCACTCCCTGGGAAACTCCGCCCCTTTCACTCCTATGACAGTAGGGGGCGTTGTTGCACCTCCAAATCCACAGACAACATGTCCAAACACCAGGTAAAAGTCCCAATAATGAATTTATTATACCAAAAATGTGCACAAAGCACCTCCACCTCCACAATCCACAATAATACAACAATAATCAATAATACAATGAATCCTCCTCTCCACCCAGCAGCTCCGTCACATTTCCACCCAACTCTGGCTCACTGCTGTGCTTCCCACAATCCTTTTTAAAGTCCATGACCTGGAAGTATTCCGTCTCCGGGTCAAACGCCTTCTTCAGGTGTCCCGGAAGTACTGCGGGTTTCCGTCCTCGTGACTCCTACGTACTTCCGGGTTAACATCATGGTAATATTCCCCTGGTTCTTGGTGAGATCCCCCTGGTGGCACCCACGGCACCCAACAGGGCTGAAGAGATGGACTCCATGTCCCATACTGCCCTGCGGGAATCCAAGGAACCATTTCCATCCAGGGGAGCTGCCATCTAGCGTCCCGGGGGATGTAGTGACCTGAAAAGGTTGGTTTCTTTAGTTGAGGGACGTCCCATCCGGACTGAAACGCCGACCGTCCATCACACTCCATAGAATACAATGCCAGTTCATTTGTGGGAAGAGGCTTCAGATGTAAAATTGACTTTCCCAGAAGACTCCTACTGTGAACTTTACAGAAACTTAGTTTAGAGAAAGCTATTTTACCACAAACATCAATAAAACTAAAGCCTATAAGGGCTTTCTTCACCATTCCTGCCCGATAAAACAAGAGCAGGTCCACTCACTCTCTTGATCTGAAGAGCAGTCACAAACAAGAAAAAATGATAATACGAACTGGAAGGAGACAAATACTGAGATAAGCGTAAAAAAGTAATCATTCACCATGCAAAATTATGAAACTATAATAAGAAATAAATTAGAAAAATACCTACTGTATATGAAAACAATATACTAAAAACAGTTAGCATGGGTATATGAGAGGAAGAGCAAAAAATGGTTATTTCTGGAGACTTCAACCCCTTTTTGCCAAGTTTTTGACTGGCACAACAGTTGTAAAAGTAGATAAATCTAACTGCAGGTGACATACAACTCAAAACAGATGTTACCTTGTTATTTATAATTAACAAAAAAATAAATAAATGAATATGCAGATGCTATGTGTGAAGAGCTACACTGGAATCAGAAAGTACTCAGACCCCTTCACTTTCTGCACAATTTAGTGTGTTATAGATTTAGTCTTAAATGGATACCATTTAATGGATGTGCCATTTCTGCCCAATAATCCATAATGACAAAATTAAAACATTTTTTTCAGAAATGTTTGCAAATTCATTAAAAATCAAAAACTGAAATCTCTAATTTTTGAATAAGTGTTTAGACCCTTACTTTCGTACTTTGTAGAAATGCCAGCTTTCTTCTTAGAAATTCTCTACATGTTTTGCACACCTGTCTATCCCATTTCTTCCTGGCAGATCCTCTCAAGCTCCATTAGACTGTATGGGAATCGTCTGTAATCTGCCATCTTCAGGTCTCTCCACAGATGTTCTGTGGTGTCGGTGCTTTCACTCGACCACTCAGACACTCAGAGACTTGTTCAAAAGCCATTCCAGTGTTGCCCTGCCTATTTACTTTGGGTCATTATTGTGCTGAAAGGTGAACTGTCAGCCCACTCTACAATCTGTAGCAGTTCTTCTTCAAGGACATCTCATTTATTTGGCTGCATTCCCTCAATTCTGACCAGTCTTCCTGTCCCTGCTGTGAAGAAGTACCCCCACAACATAATGGGGCCCGCCACCATGTTTCACTTTAGGGTTGGTAATTAGGCATGTAATGAGAAGTGCCTGGCCTTTGTGAGAGATACTGCCATGGAATTTAACCAAAAGAATTTTTGTCTCGTCAGACCAGAGAATTTTTTCCTCATGTTCTCAGTGATCTTTAAATGTGGTTTGGTAAGAGTGGCTTCCATCTATCCATTCTGGTTTAAACACCAGAATAGTGGAGTGCTGCTGAGATGGTCCTCCTTCTGACAGGTTCTCCCATCTCAGCAGAGGATTTCTCAGGCTCTTTTTAAATGACCATTGGGTTCTTGTTCACCACCCTGACCAAGGCCCTTCTCGACTGGTTGCTCAGTTTGGCAGGATGATCTACTGAGTCCTTAAATGAATAACAGCCTTCTCACTTTTCTATTTTCTCTCAATGTCAAGTTTTTTGTTCAGTTTCTTTTTCTCTCTCCCTGTCTTTCCATTGTCATTTCACCTATTGTTGTAACACACAAGTACAAATGGAACACTGCTACCTTGAATGTTTATAAAGTGTATGGACTGAAGGCAGTTGGAGGTGGGTTGTTTTGAAGAAACCCTGTAGGCAGAGCGTTTTGTAGGTCTATTCACTACAAACTTTTTAATGAGTTGTCCCCAGATGTGTGTTGTCATTTCAGAATCAAGTCTGGACCCATGAGACAAGAAGTACTACGTAAATTAAACAACATGGACTAAGATGATCTTCATTCCCTGTCATTTCTTAGTTACAGCAGAGGCAGACATACAGCAGAAGTATGTTATCCAAACATGGAAAAGAAGACCCTCTCCAACAAGCTAGGCCATTGTCTGGTTTACAGTAATCCCTCACTTATCGCGGGAGATAGGTTCCAAGGCCGACCGCGATAACTGAATTTCCGCGAAATAGGGACACTAAATTTATTTAATTATTTAACGTGTATTTGGACGTTTTTAAACCCTCCCTGTATTGTTTACAACCCACCCTTTACTCTATTAAAAACAGGGACAACTGCTAAGCAATATGAAATCGGTAGATAAGTTTACACTTACTGTATAGCGAAGTACACGTAGCAGCTTGTAGGCGGTCATGACGTTGTCGACCTTGTTGCAAAGATTCCTAAAGCAGATTCCATCCAGACTACTGCCTTATCACGTTCACTTGCAACTCGTTTTGCACCCTGGTTAAAGGACACTGCGGCCGTAGATCTTATATGCTTTTCCTCCTTTTTAAATAAAAAGAATTGATGTCCTGCAGCGGTGTAGCTGTTCCCTTCCTTCAACATATCCAAAACTTTTACCTTTTCTGCAATCATTTGCATCTTCTGTTGGTGCTTGGACACGGCCCCTGAAGCATTAGCACGTTAATGATGAATGAGTGAGATGAGACTTCCTGGTTAATGCAACACTCCGTCGCTGAGCCAATCAGCAGCACACAGGAACTTAACTGAGTGCTCTGATTGGGTAGCTTCTCAGCCATCCGCCAATAGCATCTCTTGTATGAAATCAACTGGGCAAACCAACTGAGGAAGCAAGTAAAAAGACCCATTGTCCGCAGAAACCCGTGAAGCAGCGGAAAATCCGCATTATGTATTTAGATATGCTTACATATAAATCCGCGAAGTCGTGAATCCGCGAAAAGTGAACCGCGAAGTAGCAAGGGATTACTGTATATCTTTTATTAGGTAACTACATGCTCATCCTGTGAGTCCTGAGTTATGTGTCCTTGTTAAGTTATTCTAGGGAAAAAACACCCAGTAAATAATTTACAAAATATAAATATATCATTTGAATGACTGAACCTTCTGACAAAACCTTAACTAGATTAAACATGTCTAGTAATGTCAGTTCAGTATTTCAGTCTAAAAAATGGGGCCTGAGTTGCCTCGAAAGCTTGCATGTTGTAATCTTTTTAGTTAGCCAATAAAAGGGGTCATTTTGCTTGACTTCTCACTGCAGTCTTAAAGAGGAATTAAGTCCATGAAGCCCCTCATATGGGTCCAACTCAATCATAAGAAAAGAACAAAAGAAACTTAAAGAGCCAAATTATGAAAACTTACGAAATTCCAAAACTTTCATCCTGATATCCCAGTGGATGCCATTATTTCCATACTTTAAATTTTTATCGATCTTATATAATGCTCTGTATAGCTTAGGACACCGTTATCTTATAGACCTTTTAGCATCACAGACCTCACACAGAGAGCTTCATTCTTCACAGAGAACTCTTATTGATTATATCTAAAGCTAAATTAGGTGACAGATCTTTCTCTAATAGAGCTCTAGTGTTAGAAAATAGTCTCCCTTTACTAAAAAAAGGTTGTCTGTTTAAATATTCCTTGAAAAAGAAGCTTCATTAAGCTGAAATATTTGTAACATTTTTAACCTATTCATAGAGATCTTTCCACTCATTATAGTTTGTGAGACCATCCCTCTCACAACCTCACTATGATTTGCAGTTTGAGTCCTGCATCACATTTCATTCCCATTTGAATCATAACTTTTTTCATTTTGTTTTCTCTTTGTCAGAATAAGATGCCGAGATCAATGGCTAATATGCTGCAAATGCACCTATTATATCGAGCTCTTTGCTTCACTTGCTGTAGTTACAGATTTTGACTGAAAAGAGGTTGTGAATGTTTACAACTCTATACTTGTTGACCTTGATAATGTCTTTTAACATTCCATTGGGATTAAGAACTCTGAAGGAGTCACAAGCCACAGTGGATGATATCGTAGGGACTGGACAGATGACAACTGTTGTGCGGGTGCTTCACCAGTCGCAGCTTTAGTTTATGGGAGAGGGGAAAAGAGAACAAACAAACAGGGCAACTCTCAAGCCAGCTGATCAGATGAGACCAAAATTGGACTTTATACTTTAAACTGCACATTATCAAAAACACACAATGCCCACAGTGAAGTATTGTGGTGGCAACATCAGGATTTGGGAATGCTTGTCTGCAGCAGGAAGGTCTGTGAGGATAATTAATGAGAGGAAATTATGGAGGAAACCTGAAGGAGTCTGCAAGAAACCTGCACCTTGGCAGAAGATTTGTTTTCTAGCAAGACAAAGACCCCACACTTAAAGCCAAAGCATCACAGAAATGGCTTAAAAACAAAAATATTAATGTCCTAGAGTGAGCAACTGAGAATTTGTGGGCTTGACATGAAAAAGGTTGACCGCTCATGGAGTCCCATGCAACATGATAGAACTTGAGCAGCTTTGCAAAGTAGAATGGGGAAATACTGCAGCATCCAGATGTGCAAAGCTGATAGAGAAAGAGAAATCTATGCACACAGCCTCAAGGCTGTCATGGCTGCCATCTACCAAATACTCATTGAAAGGAGTGAATACTTATGTATTCTTTTGTGTTTAATATTTGTAATTAACACAGACCACTTTGCAGAGATCTGTTTTCACTTTCATTTGAATTCAATTTTCTTTTGCCTACTGTGCTTCACTGAGTGCAGGTGCAGACTGCTGTGACTGGTTCTCAGGCAAAACGCAAATATACTCTATACAAATTGTATACATATACATAAAGACACATATTTGTTTAAACAGATAGGAAAACAATGTCATTGACATTAAAGTCTTTTTTTCTGCTCATTAATATCTGAAAAGCCAAATTATAATTCAATGTTGCTAAACGATAACATGTGAAAACTTTGAAACCTACACATTACACAAACAAACTATTGAGGGCATCCCCTCTCACCTCTATTGACTTGGAGTTAATTAATGAGCTCATAATCCCCCAGTGAGAAACCCCGGCCAGATTAGCAGTGCAGGCAAGCTATACTTTTATTCAATATAACCTAAGCATCTAATACCATAAGCAGAAGCACAGGCAGAAATACTGAATAAAGTATATAAGCCAGAGTTTTAACCCTTTGCAGTCGTATTTAATTTTCAACGTCACGCTACATTAGTCGTAATTAATTATTGAAAAAACGCCAATAATTACAGCAGTTATTTTTTTCAAGCACGTAGGAATAACACAGGCCACTTTTCTCGACCAGGCGACTGTGCAAATCAGTCAGAAACTTGCAGGGCCACCAGCGGTGGCCTGACGACCTATAGCGCACTTTTTACTAAGGCCAGTTTTCTGGCCTAACGACCGCAAAGGGTTAAGATGTTCTTCATTTCTGTTCAGGAGGTTCATTTGCTAGTTGCAGCAGAGGCAGATTCACAGCAGCTTATTGTTATGAGATGGTAACAAAGGTACCACTTCTTATAGACACTAACTGTTAACATGACATGGGTTGGTAACTGCCCTTCGCCAAATGTTATCAAGATTGGTGGTTATTTCATCCTGTGGCATACGGCCGGGGCCCTTTCCCGGCTGGGATGCCTCCACACTGGAAGGACCAGGGAAGTGAGCATATCCAGAGCAGTACCTCCCCTGGAATGCTAAATGGCAGCCCCCCTGGGTTGAAGCGGTGCCTCAAACTCCTGCAGGGCTCCATGGGAGTTGGAGTTGGATACACCCCTATTGAGATCCGTGGGCACCGCCAGGGGGTGCTGTAGCAGCTGCTGAGCCCTGAAGTACAGCTCTTCTGCCACACCCAGAAGTGCTGCCGGAAATGCACTTCCGGGTGCTGTATAAAAGGAGCCAGAATCGGGAGGAGGGAGACGAAGCTTGCCAGAAGGAGTGGAAGAGAAAAAAAGAGAGAAAGAAGAAATTTATATTGTGCTGTGACTGTGCTGGACAGTGTTGTGCTTGTGGGAAACACAGGAAGGCGTTTCCCACGAGAAAAAAAGAGAATTAAAACGTGTGTTTATACTTGTGCCTCTGCATGTGTCTGTGTTGGGTTTGGGCGGCGGTGTGCCCGCTTATTTGTCCACAACCCTGAACTGAGTCCAGAAATCGAATGGATGAACAATATTCAAAACTTTTCAATATTTCAGTTTTCCTTAAAACGTTTTGGAAAATACACACTGATATGCATCTTGTTATTTGTCTGGCCTCTTGTTCATTTATACACTCTCTGAGAAAATTCTTCAGACCATTATACTAATACTTAGCAGGGCTTCCATTCATTCTCAAAGCAACCTCAACTCTCCATGGCTTAGACTATGCTGGAAACATTCCTTTGAGATTCTGCTCCATGTTGGCAGGATTGTATCTTGCAATTTCTGAAGATTTGTCACTTGTATATTCATACTGTGAATCTCCTGTTCTGCCACATCCCAAAGGTGCTCTATTGGATTTAGATCTAGTGATTGGGAAGGTCACTGAAAAAACCATGAACTCATTGTAATGGTCATTCAACCAGTTTGAGGCAACCTTTGCTTTGTGACAAGGTGCATTATCATTCTGGATGTGGACATTAGAAGATGGTTTAATTCTGGCTATGAAGGGTTGCAATGTCACAAACAGTACCCGAATAAGTTACAGTATTCAAGTGATGATTGTTTGGAATTAATAGGCCCAAAGTGTGCAAAGAAAGCATTTCCCACACCATTACACCATTACCACCAGCCTGGACTGTTGATAAAATCAGGTTAGGTGCATGGATATAGCTGTTTGTGGCAAATTCTGACCCTATCATCTACTGTATATGCCTCAACAGAAACTGAGATGAATCTGAGCCCACTGAAGCCTCAGCTTTCTGTTCTTCGCTGACAGGAGTGGAACCCAATGTGGTCTGCTATTGTAGCCCATCCATCTCAAGGTTTGATGTGTTGGATTGATAGATGCCACTGGTCTGTAGTCAATAGGTGAAGAGGCACCTGCCTTCTTTAGAAATGGAACAATGCAGGATGTTTTCCGTAGCAATATCACTTTCTGAAGCCTTAGGACAGATGAGCAAACAGGTGACAGAGGACACCACAAAGTTGATCAGCACAGGCCTTAAGAACACGAGGACCGACTCCATATGGTCCCACAGCTTTTACCATGTGTAGCTTCCTTAGCAGTTCTCTCCTTACTTGGTCTTTCCTTAAGAACAGCCCATACTGATGGTCAGAGGTGGATCTGTCACTGGTTATTCCATCTGACGTGGTAAGAGTTGCTGATGTACTAGAGATGATGTGGGAAGACTGGTCAGTAGAACAATGTGGCAGTGGGAGAGCCCTGGATTGCCTGAGTCCAGTAACTATACCATTCCACGCATCATGAGAGGCTGTTGTGCTCACCAAAGTTGTGCTTACTGGTTATCAGAGTTTCTGTCATCTCAAATTCAAACTCATCTGGCTGTTCTCCTCTAACGTCTTTCATCAACAAGGCATTTCCATCCACCTACATATGCTCAATTCATGTTTTTCTATTTTTCTGAGTAAAATATAGAGACTGTTGTGCATTAAATTTCCAGGAGATGAGGAGTACCAGAAATACTTAAACCAGCCAGTCTGGCACCAACAATCAGGCAACGGTTGAGGTCACATTTTTTCCTCTTTGTGATGTTTGATGCGAACATAGGGATTGGATATAAATTCCAAGTGAATGCAAGTATAAACTATAAAAGAAAAGACTGGGTCAAAAAGTAAAACTAGAATTGGGATCACCATCCTACATTGTTAATGTTGTCCATGATATGCTGCTCAATCAGTGGTCTGTGCTGAAGACTTTATGTTCTCATCTGTATCATTGTCATGATTAAAGAGTTCACTGACTACGTACAATGCTTTTTCTCTTATACCCCACACTACTGGCCACACTACTACCTTGCCAGTCATGCCCTTCCAGCTCCATACTAAGTGATTTTGTGCCATTGGGGTTACGCTTAGATTGCTCCACAACACTCAGTAAAAGCTGCAGCCTGCCACTTATTAATGGGCTTTTAAGGCAAGACACAGATTGCCTATAAATCTTTCTCATTATTGGCCTCAGGATCACATTTCACATTTCTAGCTATAATGTTTATTCAACCACTGCTCTAACAGTTAAACCAATGGGCACAGGTAAAAGAGTTAGCCTTTAATTGCTTCATAAAAGGCATTCATCAATGCACAAATACTGTCTTTTTATCCACTAGACACACAGCGATCCCAAGAGCTTTCATTCTAAAGCAAATGTCCGCGTGAAAACAAGAATGTCTTTGACTTTATTGTATTTGTGAGCTCCACAGATACATGTGTAAGATAAAAATGGCCATCTGTAAGTATGAGATACTGCATTTTCATTCAAAAACAACTGGGATTTTTATTCTGCAGTGTTGTGTAGATAACAGCGGCTTGATTACGCACAAATCACTGTTTCACTGACTGCAAATGGCATAGAGCAGGCACTTCTTCTTTGCAATGCTATTTATCCCGGGAACTGTCTTTATTTTAATGCAGCAGCAGCATGGTGGGACAGTAGTTAGTGCTACTGCCTCATGGGTCCACAGTCCTGAATTTGAATCTCACATCTGGTCATTCGATCCCTCAAGATGAGCTCTAGTGGTCAGTCAGTCATTTTAGTCCTGAACGGGGCCGTGGGGGTCTGCTGGAGCCTATCCCAGCTAGTATAGGGCACAAGGGGGGAACAAACCCTGGACAGGATGCCAGTCCATCACAGACTGTTGGCTTAATTGGCAATTGCAAATGTGAGAAGGCCTTATGATGGAATGACACTATGTGCAGGGGTGATTCCTGCCTTGTCATGTAGCTGAAGCAGAAACTTTGACAACCTTAAAGAAGTCTCTGGGTGGGATTTTGGAACAGCTTAGCTAAACAAATGAGCTTGATGGACTGGATTGTCTCTTCTCATTTGGCAAATTTCTTATGCTCCAATGTTCTTGTATCTAGTGCATCCAGGATAGGCTCTAGATAGATAGATAGATAGATAGATAGATAGATAGATAGATAGATAGATAGATAGATAGATAGATAGATAGATAGATAGATAGATAGATAGATAGATAGATAGATAGATAGATACTTTATTAATCCCACGGGGAAATTCACATACTCCAGCAGCAGCATACTGATACAAAAACAATATTAAATTACAAGATTGATAACAATGCAGGTAAAAACAGACAATAACTTTGTATAATGTTAACATTTAACCCCGGGTGGAACTGAAGAGTCGCATAGTTTGGGGGAGGAATGATCTTCTCAGTCTGTCAGTGGAGCAACAAATTGGATAAGACAGGTTTGACAAACTGTTTGACTGTTTTTTATATAGTGTCCTTTATAATAAGAACTATTATGGAGTTATGGTAAAGAAATGCCCATGGCCTGAGAAAGGTCTTGAATAACGGAGTGCAATCAAAACTTTTATATGTTGGGAGTTTTTTAAAATATTTTTGAGTGACTATTACAATTAATTAACATTACTAGTGTTCTACTCCAAGGCATTTTCTCTTACTAAAAGACTTCTACAGTGCCACTATGCAAAAACAATGCAAGAAAAGTTAGTTTTTATTCAATTTAAAATGTATTTGGGACCTGTACAAATGAAGAAAAAAATAACAGAGATGACGGAGAATTAATTATTAATTATTATTGTAACTAGTTTCACTTATATTTGTATAAAGTTAGAAATCCCCTAGAACATAATTTACAGTTTCAAAAGCGGAGCTCCAATCCACTGCATCACACGGACTTTCCACCTACGACTCAGTCTACTTTTTGGCAGAAACAAATACAGAGGGAAAAGCAGCAGAACTGCAAGCCATCTGTTCAACACTAGACTTTGTCAAAATTCCAAGCACATAAAGATCAATGGCTCTCCTAATCAGCATATGTAAAACTGTGATGCATTACATGTACACAGCAAAATACTGGCGGCTGTTAAAGTCTATAAATAATTAATCTTGGGTTTCACTTGGAGTCATTATGAAAACTGGCAGCCCACTGCATTAAGCACAATGTGTCATTGTTCATGTCCAGTGTCCTGCAGGAATGGTTCAAGCAAATAGTAAAAGCAATTTGTACTCTGGTTGGGGTATTGATGTACCCTGTAAGGCAAGTAAACACATATTGCAGGGGGCACATGCCAGCAAATTACGTTAATCAATTATTTTATTCATATTTCCCCCCTTTGATCCAAATGCCTCCAAGCATTTTACTTGAACTAACTTAGGACAATGGAAAAAAATACAGCATTCACGTAAAACATTCAAGCAGGAGGAGAAACTTTTGAAAGACTGAACAGAATGACATAACTTGAAAGGGAATAATGCAGTTAAAGAATATATGGAGGGAATGTCTTGTCACCTTATTATTGAGCCCTGACTGTGGAATGTTGCCAGCCAGAATGTCATCTGAATGCGGCCTTCAGCGGAACAGGAGCTAATCAGGGCAGTTAAGGAAACCGATGCAGCATCATTTAGAGTGGGCAAAGCAGCTCATGACTGGAACTGTACATTTCAAAATAAGGCAGAGTAAGACCAAATGTGTTTGTCTAGTTTCCAAATACAAACATACCGTGGATTGATCTCCTTTTTAAAAATTTTATTTTATTGACTTTGAATATTATATTTTAGTAAATATGACACAACTCAATCAATCATACAATCAGTACTGCACTCAGTACACATAGGTTTGGTGAACTTTGTGATCATAGAACACAATATGAAGACGTTGTAGTCACTATCTATCTATCTATCTATCTATCTATCTATCTATCTATCTATCTATCTATCTATCTATCTATCTATTATATAGTGCCTTTCACATATCTATCTATCTATCTATCTATCTATCTATCTATCTATCTATCTATCTATCTATCTATCTATCTATCTATCTATCTATCTATCTATCTATCTATCTATCTATCTATCTATCTATCTATCTATCTATCTATAATATGGAGTTTTCACTATAATAGAGGGACTTTCTCACACTGACACTTGTGGCATCAAAATATATTATGTTTTCCAGATTTTATGATCTGCTATGAGTTTCTTCAGTTCTTTTTTTGAGGTGTTCCATAACCTTAAGGATTTGTTATCCTTCTGTTGTCAAATTTCAGTTCTCCATACAAAATGATATGAAGGAGATGAGAGTGAAATATCCATATGACATGTCCAACCCACTGAAGGAGCCAATGGATTATTATTAATTCTATATTCTGAAACCTCGTTCTTCTGAGGATCTCGGTATAGGAGACTTTGCATCACCTTGTGATCCTCAGAAAATTTTGGAGGCAGTGAATATGGAAGGCTGCAAGAAGCATCATTGCAACTGATTTATGTAACACCTAAGAGTATCATAGGGGTCTCCCGCTCAAACACGATGTCTGCGTAGATTGTGAAAGACATCTCTCACCCATTACACACACACAGTTAGATCTCCTACCATCAAGTAGAAGATACCACAACATTAGGACCATCACAGCCAGGTCCTATAACAACTTCTTTCCCCAAGCTGTCAGACTTCTTAACTCCTACATGTCTTCGAGTACCATATCCCTATACAATTCCTCCAATTATGTCACTCTGCCTTTTGCACTTTACTATGGATATTGAGCATTGTTTGAGTTTCAAAGTCCTGCGCCTTTTGTATTGTTACACTGTATTGTTGGTAATATGGGAAATGTTAAATGTATGTTGTTTTGCCTATGCACCTGAGACTGTGAGGAACAAAATTTCGCTCAGCCATATACTACGTATGTGGATTAATGACAATAAAGCTGAGTTGATTTTTCAACAGTTCATTGGAAATCCATAGAAAAAAACAATATTTTGAAAAGCTGTAGGAGTGAAGGATGTAGCAGGAGCATCATCAGCATATTGAAGCTCAAAGGTGGTAAGGATGGAGGTCTTGGATTTCAGTCAGTATCAGAATCAAACACCATTCTCAGATTCTATGATGTTTCTGGATGAATGAGAAACTCATTCAAGATAGAGGCTGAAAGTAACTGGAGGGTAGAATACTGCCCTGTTTTACTCCAAATTGCACATGAAGTAGATCAGAAGAATTCCCTCCTTTAGATATCCCAACCTGCATACCCTCGTGTAAGTTTCGCAAAATAGCCAAAAAGGATGGCAGACATCTGAATCTGTCAAGGATGTTCTAATGGAGATCTCTGTTCAATTAAAGTGATCTCACTTTTTCTTGTAAATTGTGATGAACAATGTATAATGCAAGAAATCGTGGATTGGTTTTATTGTCCCAACAGATTGAAAAGAACGCATGAAGATGGTGAATAATCATATAACCACTGTATTTTTTAATACTAGAATCACTGAAGCCTATGAAAAACTTTGTAATGCTGGGATGCCTTAAATTCTCTCACACCTTATCATCAACGTCTTTGCAAACGTGTCAATCTGCACTGGCAGCAGGCAATTCTTCCATCTGCAGTTGACTCTATCTTGTTTATCATTGGCTGAGCTTTCAAAGTAGCCATCTTCCTTTTAATACAGTATATGACATGCCTTATGGAAACAGTAGTATTTCAGCAGTGACATTAAGCTTATAGGATTAACAGAAAATATGCAATATTCATCATAACAAAATTAGACAGGTGCATAAATTTGGGCACCCAAACAGAGATATTACATCAATGCTTAGTTGAGCCTCCTTTTGCAAATACAGTGAACCCTCGTTTATCACGGTTAATCCGTTCCAGACTCTACCGCGATAAATGAATTTTCGCGAAGTAGGATTCTTTATTTATAAATCAAATATTTTCGCAGTTAGAGTATGGAAAACCTGTTTACGACCTTCTAAATATTTTTTTTAACATTATTAGAGCCCTCTAGACATGAAATAACACCCTTTAGTCACCATTACACTCGTATTACCCAATATATTAGACAAAATAAGAGAAAATAAAACATATTAGATGTTACAAATATCATATTATTATTATTGTACTGTACATTTAATTACACACACACACAGGTCTTACACACAACCACTAACCTATGAAGGCACGAGCTCAGTAGGAGAGTCTTCAGGTTGTAAGCTGGAGCGCTGATCGCACCCTCAGAGGACACAGACGCCCCTGGGAAAACCCCTGAAACAGCTGACAGTCTACCTTCACATTGCTCCTTACCTTTCTTACTTGCGCTATAACGCGCAATAAACCTCTCACGCGGTACTCCGCTTACTTTAAAGTATTGTGCAGCGCCTCTCAGCTTTGGAATTTGTTGTTTTGTTTCTCTCTCTCTCTCAGACATTCTCTGCTCCTGGCGGAACTGTCATCTCTGACTTGTCATGGAGCACGCTTAAACTTTTGAAAAGAGACAAATGTTTGTTTGCAGTGCTTTGAATAAAGTTCTTTTTTTTCTACAACCTCCTGTGTCTCTGTGCAAATCTGTGACCCAAGTGTGACAAGGTGGTGCAGTATCTTCAGCAGGTGCGTCGTTGTCTTCTTCCGCTGAAGGAGTACTAGGAGTAGGCATTGGGTGTCTGTGCGCGCAGCTGAAGAACATCTTGATAGGCAGTTGCTGGCTCTGTCTTTTCATATGCGTGAGGAGGCTTTTGTAGGGTATTGCCATTTTTGATCATATCCAAGAGTTTCACCTTCTCCTGGATGGTAAGCATCTTCATCCGGCGCTTAGTTTCATTGTCAGAAGGCTTAAAAAAAGAAGCACGTTTAGGAGCCATCGTGGGGCTTAGATAAAAGTTCTCAGAACGCACACGCATAGTGACGTAAGCGTGTATGAGAAAAAATCGCGATAGTGTGAAGCCACGAAAGTCGAAACGTGATATAGCGAGGGATCACTGTATAACAGCCTCTAGATGCCTCCTGTAAACTTTGATGAGTGTCTGGATTCTGGATGGAGGTATTGTTGACCATTTTTCCATACACAATCTCTCCAATTCAGTTAAATTTCATGGCTGCCGAGCATGGACAACCTTCTTCAAATCATCCCATAGATTTTCGATGATATTCAAGTCAGGTGACTGTGACGGCCATTCCAGAACATCGTACTTCTCCCTCTACATGAATGCCTTTGTAGATATCGAACTGTGTTTTGGGTCATTGTCTTGTTGGAATATCCAACCCCTGCGTAACTTCAACTTTGTGACTGATGCTTGAACATTATCCTGAAGAATTTGTTGATATTGAGTTGAATGCATCCGACCCTCGACTTTAACAAGGGCCCCAGTCCCTGAACTAGCCACACAGCCCCACAGCATGATGGAACCTCCACCATATTTGACTTTAGGTAGCAGGTGTTTTTCTTGGAATACGGTGTTCTTCTTCCGCCATGCAAAGCTCTTTTTGTTATGACCAAATAACTCAATTTTTGTCTCATCAGTCCAAACCACTTTGTTCCATAATGAATCTGGCTTGTCTAAATGAGCATTTGCATACAACATGCGACTCTGTTTGTGGCATGAGTGCAGAAAGGGCTTCTTTCTCATCACCCTGCCATACAGATGTTCTTTGTGCAAATTGCGCTGAATTGTAGAACGATGTACAGATACACCATCTGCAGCAAGATGTTCTTGCAGGTCTTTGGAGATGATCTGTGGGTTATCTGTAACCATTCTCACAATCCTGCGCATATGGCTCTCCTGTATTTTTCTTGGCCTGCCAGACCTGCTGGGTTTAACAGCAACTGAGGATCCTATGTTGTCACTCTTCAGAGGAGAGTCAAAGGGAAGCACAACTTGCAATTAATTTCCCTTTGGGATTAATAAAGTATCTATCTATCTATCTATCTATCTATCTATCTATCTATCTATCTATCTATCTATCTATCTATCTATCTATCTATCTATCTATCTATCTATCTATCTAATTGACCACCTTAAATACCTTTTCTCATAATTGGACACACCTGTCTACAAAGTTCAAGGCTTAACGAGCTCATCCAACCAATTTGGTGTTGTAAGTAATCAGCATTGAGCAGTGTCAGGCATTCAAATCAGCACAATAACAAGGGGACCCACATTTGTGCACAGCCAGTTTTTCACATTTGATTTAATTTCTAAAATCTTTGTTTGGAAAACACCTCAGTACTCCGATGTTCCTAGGAAATGAAAGACATACCACTGTTATCTTTTTTGTTGAAAGGAGAGTCAATTATAATGCCGGCTGAGAGGGGTTCCCAAACTTTTTCATATGACTGTAAAACAACTCCTAAATTATATTAATCTGAAGTTTGATTTCATAAAGGCAGCCATAAAGTTGGGACTAATTTAAAAAAGGAAAGGAAGACTTAGAAAATGAAAGTGTCGGGTATGTGACATTTGCAATTGACTTGTGGTTTTTCTATTACTTTTCAGTACGTGTTATGAACCAGCTAATGTCTGCACCCTGAAGGAATCTCAAGACAGCAAATGCCATACTGTACACCTGACAAAGAGATTTTTTGATGAACATTCAAAGCAGTTTTGAAGAGTTGTAAATTAAAATATTCTGAATTTTTTGCCATGGCATGACTATATTTACATTTTATAGTATTGTTTGTAAGCATTTTTATTTTTCATTTAATAGACAAAAACTGTAAGTGAATAAATTTATTACATGCACATAAGCTAAATCATATAGTTGGCAAGGATCATGTCACTATTTATAAACCACCCATTAAAATGTTCCCAAAGCCTATAAAACACAGATGCAGTTGAAGTGTTAAAAAATGCTTCAGTTGCCTCACATTTTTATGTAATCGTTTTGTTCACCCCACTGAATTAAAGCTGAAAGTCTGCACTTCAACTCCATCTGAGTTGTTTCATTTAAACTTCATTGTGGTAATGTACAGAACCAAAATTAGAAAAAAGTTGTCTCTGTCCAAATATTTATGGATCTAACTGTATATTTTTTTTATAAATTAAATGTATTCAGTTTTCAGGCTTTTCTAACTTTTATTCCATCTCATACCACACTATTGTTCAAATGTTAAAAAAATATTTATATATTTTTTTTATTGTTTTTTATTTTCAAAAAAGCAGAACATCACAATGGCATACTACTCAATCAAACAAATAATATTAACATAACACATATACCGTGTATACTCACATATAAGTCGGGTCTTGAAACCCGAAAAATCGATCATAAAATCAGACCCCGACTAAAACGGCCGTTCAAAAATACGACACTTAAATCTTCTCGCCTCCTCCAATCTCACATCAGTTTCTCAGACACATAAAATTTTGTTGCAGCAACGTAGTTAGCAATTTCTTTTGCCACTTCAATGACTTTCAATTTAAAACCAGCTTCATATTTTTTACTGAATGAGCACTCCATCGTAGATAAGGGATGCACTTGTGATAAAGGTGTATGAGGGTGTAAGATACAAATACATAGTAAAAAAGGCAGTGTGCTCTGTGGTGACTCTCTTAGGTGGGAATTAGCATATCGTAATCTCTTAGACCAATAGCGTGAGTTTTCTGCAATCGACTTATATAACCGACATTATAAAATTTCAGAAATTATATGGTAAAATCAAGCTCGTCTTATCCTGTGGGAGAACTTAAATGCGAGTACATGCAATAACAATTTACTTCAAAAATAATTCTGAAAGCAACAAAAGAAAAATAGAAATAGAAAGAAAAATAAAAAACAAAACAAAATTGAAACCCCAACCAAAATAATAAAATATAATTCAAATTAAAAGACACAAATGCTTTAAAACTACTCATAATTCTATGTTAAAATGCCTAATACAATATTTTAAGGGCAGATAATGAAATACAGCATTTAGTTTTAGCTAATAACAGTCCAGTATTTAACAATTTAAGACTGAAAATAAGGGTGATATTTCAAAACATTTTAATTCCTGAGGGTGGTAAGCCACAACAAAATATTGATATTACCTAATTTTTTTTGTTGCAAAATCAATCCACCAATTCTAAAACCTCTCATAAGTTATATTATCAAGTTTGATTTGGACTACCATTGTTAAATGAATTTTACTCCATATACTGTATAAGCAAAAATAAATTTCAAAATATAAGTATATATTTTAAAATATATTTAACATTTAAAATATATAAATACACTTAAGGTTTATTTTACATCAAACTTCACTTGTCATATATAATGCACAAAGGTGAAATCCTTCTGGCTCCATCTACTGCCTCCATGGTGTCTCCCATTCCATAAAGTTACAGGAAGTGTCACCTGCTCATTTAATAATGTGTAACTTGTCATGACTTTGGAAACAGTAAAATAAAATTTTGATTAAGGGAAAACTCATTTAACTCCTGACCGTAGACACTTGTTAATGAGATTTCAGAAACAGATTAATGTCTAATTACCATTTAAATAAAATAAAAAAGGTAAATGCTGAATTAATGGGATCCATCTGGAAAGGTTACATGGTATTATTCATTTCAACCTGTGTCTACCCTTTGCTAAATGAGAGTTTACAGTAACTACGTTTGCCATGCATTACAGTTTATAATTTATGAGCAATAATTTCAATTTTGTAGATTTTGTACTAAAAAATTTCTCTTTTTTTAAAATAGAATTTCAGAAGAATATGGTTTCTCTCCTGGTATCATGGTGGGGAGGTTTGTGTGTCCTGTGACCCTGGGGGCTATGTTGTCCAGAGGAGAAGCTCATAGTTGGGTCTCTCAAGGAAAATTAGTCCCTGTGGATTCAGGCATAAGGGCGTGCATAGAATTCACACTAAAACATGGCATACAGACAAAAGCGGAAATGTGCGTACACACAAAAAAATCCAGATGCATAAATCTGTGCATTCACCAACTTCCACGTACTTCCGCTACATAAATCCCAGTCAGCGTGAAAAGTAATGCATGTGCACATGCCTGCTTGTGGTGTAGCAGGTCCACAGCTCAAGTCAAAAAGGCCACTTTTTAAATAAATAGTCACACTTAGAGAGGGCGCGCGGTAGTGTGGCCGAAGCAGTTTCCCGGGTGATTCGTGATGCGGATGGTCCTCGCTTAAGTGCACAGTTGAGGAGTCGTCCACATCCGTAATTGTTGGTGGGAGCTGCTGATTGCCATATCTGATCCACGTCCCTGTAATAAATAGAAGTGTGAGGTGGCTAGGAGGGGAGAAAAAGGAAGAAAGAAAAGAAGAGTGAGAAAGAATGGGAGGTTAAAGGAGAAGAAGGCTGGAGAAGTGGGGAGCTGGTCCAAGCAAGCGAGCGACAGCAGGCTCGCTTGAGCAAAGGCAGGCAGCGGGTAGGAGAGCCCCGGAGTGTTTGGCCAACTCTTGGATGGGGCAGATTGAAGCGGTCGCTCTACCTGAGCAAATGGGAGGAGCTGGAGTGACTAGTAGTGGAGATGACTGGCGGAGTCGTGGAGGCTTTGGCTGTTTTGTGCCCCAGCATGAGAGCCCTGGCTGCTGGTGAAGGAACCCAAGTCTCGGTCCAGCAGGAGCCTGACGTAGCCGGGGATCGGAGGGCTACTGGACTGGTATTGAAAAAGCTGCATTTTGCTGGTAGGGCAACTCCCCTGTTGCGGGGCCCAGAAGGGAGAAGCAGGGGAGTTGCCGGGTTAAAGAAGGATGCGCCAGGCTTTGTGTTTTAAAAGACTGCTTCCAGCCGTTATTTTAACCTCGTTTTTAAAAAGGATTTATTCATTGTGTTTTTAACCTCTACAATTCACTCGTTTTAATGGATTATTTATTTAATTACTTATTTTTGATGCACTGCACTATTTAATTTGGACACTTTGTTTTTGGTTTGCTGATTTTAAATAAGAGCACTCTGCACTTTTTGCACCATCCCCTGGCTTCATTGTTGTGCCTCACTGTCCAGCTCATCTGTGACATTACCGATGGTGACCGTCACACTGCTGTCCCGCCCCGTCTCCTCCCAGAATTATGCCTCTTTGAATATGCAAATCAATACTGTATAAATAGCCCTTAAGCTCAGCATTCTGTGAAAAGGCAATGGCAAAAGCATGGGAGAAAATAGAAGAATTTCAGCAAATACCAAGTGGAGGCAAGGAAAAACGTACTATTTGTTGGTTTAAACAGTGGTATAAACAACAAAAAGAAGTTGATTGAGTGACATAGAGTGTTGGAGAAACTCGAAAGTTCAAGTTCACAATGTTGGACAGTGCCCGAAATAAAAAGGAAGCTGTCAGATATCAAAGTCGCCGTGAAAAGGCGAGTCTTAGCCCACCTACTGAGTGTCATATGGAAGCGTATTAAGATACAGAGAAAAGGAAAAAAAAATAGGGACACAGTGAGAAAAAAACTCGAAATTTCAACTTTAAACTCAAAAATTTCCACTTTAATCACATAGTTTATTTTGGCATTAAAGCAGAACATCATCTTTTAAACTTCATCTTTATATCGTTTAATTTACTAATTTCTCAAATATCATTGTAACTTAAGTAGCACGTTAAATACTTTGTTTTGTATGTGTTCTTCTATGTGCTCTATGTGTGTGAATCACTACGTGCTTCTTAAATGGGCTTTCTCTTCCTCTGACAGAACACAGAATCCATTACATTCTTGATATTGCAGCTCTCTGAATAATTAAAATACTGAGATGTATAAGTGATATCATTTTCATGATGATAGGAGTTAAAGCATGTTATTAAACATGGGAACACGGTGGCACAGTGATAGTGACGAGCTGGTGCCCTCTCCAGAGATTGCTCCTGCCTCCCACAAGATGCCTGCTGTGCCGTGCGCAACCTTAGATGAAATAATTTATTGCATCAGTACTGTCTCTTTCAAACATACGAACCCCCAATTCCTGCCCTTCCTTTTCTTTCACCAAGTACCCAATCGCCACACAGTCAGCTCTGTAATAGTTGTCAAGCCATCTGTAAGCTTAGAACGCCGATTTTTCAAAACTTTTAATGAATATTGAAATATCTTCGTAGTTCATGTTTAATTATTCTATCCATCTATCCATTCAGTGTCGCGCCAGTCCCAGCAAGAATACAGCGCGAGGCAGGAACAATCCCTGAACTAGCTAGTGCTGCGACACCGTGTCCTCACTTGTTTAATTATTAATAATAATAATAATATAGATTATTTAAATGATGTTAACATTTTATCTGTATAATTTAATAAACATATTTTACTGCATTTCATTTTAGAAATGATATCGTCATCATATGTAAATATATATGATGTTGTGCAATAATATAACTATCGCAAGTTTACAGTGAGGTAATTGTACTAATAAGTACAAACAGTTCTACAAGAAGCACTTGATGGACTGATTGAGTGCATTTATAGATCTTGGGATGAAACTGTTTCTGAACCGCGATGTCCCTACAGGAAATGCTCTGAAGTGTTTGTCATATGAGAGCATTTCAAATAGCGCATGGCTGAGGCAGCGTGTGCTCGATACTGTATACCGATAGTTCTCTTTCCGATCAGCTGCTGTAGAGCTGTGATTCCACACTGAGATACAGTGATATAAATACTCTGAGTGGTGCAGTGAGAGGAACAACGCTAAAGCAGCTGTTATTTGGATTAGTTTGGCCATTCCTTGGACCATTATATCTTTACACGTTAATTACAATCAGATGCCTTAAACTAATAAACAATATGCGGTTAATTTCAGTGTATATGATAAAGCCGCATCAGGGATATGTATCTAAAAAAGAAAGGGAAACCACACTGGAACAAAAGCACTGCTTTGACGCTGGGTGCTGCCAGTTTGCAAAACCGAGCGAAGAACTTGCGTACGGCAAGCATTTAGCTCGCGTGAAAATGTGTATGGCTTTACTCCAAGTTTAGGTTTTATACATCACGATGTGAGCGTGGAAACAGATTATGCAACATTTTTGTGCGTACGCACCGTTTATGCATGAGGCCCCTGGTGAGGTGGTCAGACAAAGCCCCTAATGAAGCAAACCTTTGAAAAGAGAACTTCGACCGCCCGGTATGGATTTACCAGGGCTTCCTCCTGAAGCCAGGCCTGGGAGGAGTGCCTGCAGGTGAGCGCTTGGCAAATGGGCCTTACCACAGGCGCAGATGGGCACAACCCAAAATCACAACTTAGAACTACAGTATGAGTTGGCAAATGTGGATGGGGAAAAGGACATATGGGCCTCATTGCTATGACTGTTGCCCCCGTGACCAACATCGGATAAGCATTGAAAAATGAATGAATATGCATGCATGTATGTAAAAATCTTTTTTCATTTGCAAAACATACAGTCCCTGCATTTCTCTCATGCTAAATATGAACATGCATAACTCCTCATTCAGGATTAAGGTTAAAGGTAATTATTATCACTGGAGATTGCATTAACAAAATTAATTACCTAAGACAGCAAATGAACAAATCAGAATGTTTCATTGCTGTCAAAAGAAAAGTTAAATTGAACAAATGCTTTGTTGATTGTTCTATATTTATTTATTCAATAGGAAGTTTGAAACCACACCTGAATACAGAGGACACTCAGACACACCCATAGTTACTCATTATGTACCAAACTCAATTCAAATTCAAAGTAAGAAAAACATTTCTCATCCAAAAAGGTCCTTCACTTCACTAACACCTTTTGTTAATCTTCAGGCTTAGGGCTTTTAGTGTCAAGGATTCTAAAAATAGCATTATTTTCCTGTTTGAGGGTGATATAAAAAAGCTTAAATTAATTGGGCTGCAACACCATTTTTAATTTGTTTTGGCCATTCTGGAGCTTTGGCATTGGGTGTTCCAATGGTGATCGTCTCCCAGAATTGTCCGAGAAGTGCTACGCATGTGACATCATCAGTGCGACTAAGTTTAGGTTGGAAAGGATGCTTCTTCTGTTAACAGATATACATTTTTAAAACAGTGCATGAGAAACCTTTTCTGTGCCTTCCAGGTATTTAGATTGTTTTCTTCTGTTATTTGGTATTTGATTTTAAGTCTGCAATTTCAATTTACTCTTTCTGAATGGTTTGATTTCTGGGTTTGACCGGAGCTTGTTTTCATATGTCCTATTCATTAAATATATACCGTCTCACTCGGAGTCAGTAGGCTTATTCTCACCTGGACAAAGCTGGCAGCACTGTTAGGATGGTGTTTTTTGATTTCTCCAGTCACTGCAGCTTGTGAGACTCAAGGATTGTGTGTCTGATACATATGTGAGCAACACTGGACCACCACAGGCCTGTCTCCTTCTCTCTTCACTCTGTACACCTCAGATTATAAATATAACAGCAGGTCATGTCACTTGCAGAAATTCTCAGATGATTCTGCCCTTATGGGGTTCATCAAAGAGAGGAATGAGACAGAGTAGAGGAGTCAGGTGGAGAACTTTGTTTCTTGGTGCAAAGAGAATTGTCTGTCGCTTAACATCAGCAAAACCAAGGAACTGCTTATTGACTTTTACAACCTCAAAGAGCATATATGTGCAATTACAACTCAGGGAGTGGATGTAGAGGTGGTTTGCTTCCATAAGTACTTGGGAATGACGGTTTGGACAGATCTTTGAACACAGAGGAACTATAGAAGAAAGGGCAGAGCGGGCTCTTCTTCCTTAGGAGACTGTGTTCCTTTAATATGGGAAATGACATCCTTCACATCTTCTACAACACTATGATGACCTGTGTGTTGTGCTGGGCTGGTAGCATCTCTTCAAGAGAGGCCCACCGAATCAACAAGCTACTTAAAAGGGCAGGCTCAATTATGGGACACACTCTGGACCCCCTGGAGGTCGTAGCAAAAGGAGAGAATTAAAACAAAACTGAGTGCTGTTATGAACAATGCTACACATCCTCTCTGTGACACACCAACACGGAGGACTTTCAGCCAACAAATTATTCAGCAGAAGGGTGTGAAGAAACGCAACTGGGGCTTCTTTATACCAACAGTAATACACTTGCATAATGCCTCACTGGGCCTGCCAAGCCAGAAGTTTTCTTTTATTTTCTTTTAAGTTTTTCTTCCCTTTTAGTCATTCTGGTGTGGACAAACCATTGTGTAACAGGTGTCTGGTCACACTTATAGGTAATCTAACTTAGACACCATTAAAATATCTGACTACGCCACCCAGTTTTATTAAGAGACTGGGAACTCTTGAAATTCACCAATAATAGCACACAGGTTTCTTTAAATTGGGCGGTGAGTAAACACACAATGAAAGACACAACAGTAATTTTAGAAAAAAGCAACAGTAAGTTCTATTACACAAGACAATATAAGGTACATTAAAAAGATAAACGAGCATAACAAAAACTAAACATATCAGGAATCAATTTCCCTTTTTTTAAAAAGGAAAATACACAGTCCACCCTCTAAAAGTCCGTTAAAAACAAGAATTGGAGGATACAACCTTTAGTGGTGCAGAGTCCAGTTTGTGCACTGTGTTACCCCAACACTTAATTGTTCAACTGTCCATGGATGCACTCTGTTACCCGGACACTCGTTCCCCTACAGAAGTTGTGTCAAATTGTTGAATCCCTGTCAGCGTCTCTTCGTTGTTCCTTTTTCTTTCACTCTGGGCTCCTTGTGTTGCTGTGACCTAGGCACGCCTCATTTCTCGTCTGTCAGCTTCACTTGGTCCTTTCATGCGGATTCCCTCTCTCGCTGAACCCACATCTGGCGTCTCTTTGTGGAGCTGTCTCTTCCTCCCTGGAAGTGTTGCCGTCCTTGTGCCTTACGTCGTGCCAGCCTGGTACCTTTGTCTGCCTGCAAGCCCCTGTGCTCTGTCCGAGTGCCTTGGCAGCGTTTTCTGTGGACTGTCCCCCTGCCTTCTGCTACCAGGAGTTTTTATCTACTTCAGTCCCTGCCATTATCAGTTCTGGACAATCAGATTAAACAATGGTACATCTGCATTTCCTGGGTTTAACAATTAATGAAAACACAAGTTAAAAAAAGGAATTGTTACCAATCAAGAATAAGTACAGATATGCTGATTAGAAACCAATATTTCCAAGTCAGGTAAATACAGATATCCTCCAAGGCCAGACTTCAAAGCGGCGACTCCTTTGCAAGACAGCAAATACTTACACAAACAATCCTGACACAATCAGTAACTGGATTATCCAGGATCCTCCAAGGAAGCAGCAGTTCTGTTATCACACGTGGTATTGTTTGTAAATCTCAACCAGCCATAAACTTCAAAGTGGTGACTCCTTTTCAGTACAGCAAATAAATACATCCTGCAGACAGCCTTTTAACTTCTCACCCCCCAGTCCCAACAATGGGTGCCTAATGGAACCACCCAGTGCACCAAAAAAAAATGTCCCCCTCAGACACTTGTGTGTGTATTTTAATATTTGTGAATCTATCTATCTATCTATCTATCTATCTATCTATCTATCTATCTATCTATCTATCTATCTATCTATCTATCTATCTATCTATCTATCTATCTATCTATCTATCTATCTATTGTGGTCGAAATTTAACATCTTATTAAAGAAATAAACGTCCTCTAACGGGACAATTCAATAATCAGGCAGGAGAAAAGCTTCTCATTGTATCTTTTAATTACTCCTTGGCAAAATGCCTTAGAGGGCTCATTCTTCAAGAGCGGTCTGTTACAGCCTGGTCAGAATGGTCAGAGAAAACAAAGAATAGAGGTTCATTTTATATCAAATTTACATACAGTGTCAATCAATGCATACATTTTACTCTGGTTGGTTCATTGGTTTACACCCAAATGATTTATATAAAATAAAAGTCTTATATTATATTCTGGTTCTTCTTATACCTTTTGAGATGAGACACCACCCTTGTAATTTCTCTGCATATAACAATTGTCCATTCTAGTTTATTGGACATCTGTGGATTTTTTAGTCATCCTTCAGTACATCTATATATATAATTCACTAAGTCCATGGCAAGCAAGACCCACGCAAGACAGAGCCATGCCCGCCAACTCACAGAGCCCCGCCCACCAACAATTCACTAAGCAGCCGACCATGGCACACAAGACAGAGACCATGGGATACGCACAACAGAGCCACGCCTGCCAACTCACAGAGCCCCGCCCACCAACTCTAAGGCCTTGGGATACGCACGACAGAGCCCCACCCACCAACTCTAACCCTCCTCCCGAGTCCACCCTCACTTTCGAGGCATGCACACTGCCTGCTCATGTGCCAGCACGCAACACCTCACCAAACACCACCTCAGTCACTTTCGTCTCTGCTACAGTCCACATGCACCTCTGAGCCACGTTGACTTTTCATTGTCCTTTTCGGTTCCGGCTGCTTTTCTATATATAATCCACCAAGTCGCCCGACCATGGAATACGCAGGCACGCAATACAGAGCCCCGGCCGCCAACTCTAACCCTCATCCCGTATATTAAGCGTCACCAACGAAGACTCGCTACATCTTAATGAACAAGTGCTGAAACTTATCCCTACCGACGAAGTGACTTTCACCAGCGTTGACTCCATCATCACATATAATTCACTAAGACCATGGCAAGCAAGACGCATGCAAGACAGAGCCCCGCCCGCCAACTCTTACCCTCCTCCCGTGTCATGGGATACGCAACATATAATTCACTAAGACCATGGCAAGCAAGACACACGCAAGACAGAACCCCGGCAGCCAACTCTAACCCTCCTCCCGTATATTAAGTGTCACCAACGAAGACTCGCTACACCTTAATGAACAAGTGCTGAAACTTATCCCTACTGACGAAGTGACTTTCAACAGCATTGACTTCATCGTCACAGACGATCCTGCAGATCAACTTTCATTCCCCGAAGAATTTCTTAATAGTCTTACTCCCACTGGCATGCCTGCGCATAAACTCAAAATTAAAATTGGTTCAGTCATCATGCTTCTCAGAAACCTCCTGCCAGCAAAAGGTCTCTGTAATGGCACAAGACTTCCTGTTACCAGCATTCACCGCAATGTACTGGAGTGTGAGACTATCGCAGCTCCTACCTCACAAACTGTCCTTATTCCCCGGATTTCCCTGACACCATCAGATTCAAATTTGCCTTTTATTTTTACACGCAGACAATTTCCTGTTAGATTGGCCTTTGCAATGACAATTAATAAGGCACAGGGCCAAACTTTCAAAAAGAAATGCCTGTATCTGCCAAAACCAGTTTTCAGTCACGGACAATTGTATGTTGCTCTCTCCAGAGTTCCATCTTTTCATTCACTTACAGTCGTATCCTCAATTCCACCCCATTTGGACAACTGTGTCTTTCAGGAAGTGTTCACCCATCAATAAATAATTATGCAGCGTATGCTACGCCACAGGCTGGCTAGTTTTGTATATTATATCAACCTTTCTTCTGGTACATTCTTTATTTACTTGACCATCTCAGTATTTTTCCTAAACCAAATCTTACATTTCAGTGTATATTTTGTTGTTCACTTGATCTTTATCTTGTTTCCTACATTTATTAACCCTTTATGCTATTTCTCTAAGATGAATGATATTAAAACAATCACACTTAAATTGGTAATGAAATGACATCACCAAATAACGATAAATAATTTTGAAAATAAAAAATAAAAATTTGTAATATTCAAGAACACAATAAATTAATCAGACATCAAACAGGATTTCTGATGAAGAAAATAAAAGTCAATTTAAGCTGTGAATGCATCTGCTCATGAGGTAAAGAGACAATGAAGAAGTGTGCATTTTAATAACAGAGTTGGAAACTTGTTAAGGGTAAATTTTGCACAAACATTAGGATGTTTTTCTTATAATAGAGAACCACAGACACTTGGAATAAAAGACCAAGTAATGTGGTAGACAGTAGGACTTTAGGGACTTTCAATACTAGTATTGGAAAGAAAGGTGAGAAGGCATACTTTTAGTTCACTGTAGTCGCCATGGTGTGTCGGTTAGAACACAGGAACTAATCCAACCATTGCAGGAACATTGCTTTAATGTTGAAATGCCAGAAATACATATGAGGTAGAACAACTGTACAGGTAGGTTTATGTAGGTGCCTTCTAACAAGGCAAACAAAATAAATAAAAGATTTAGTGCATATATAAGTGTTGTTTCACTATGCAATACAGAAAACTTCCAATAGATGGCACTTTAGTTACACACTATCAATGTAAGGTATTTGCAATTACAACCTCAATGCGGCAACATAACACGTTTATATCCATATTAATGCACAACATCTCTTAACACTAGAATTCCTGAAGCCTACGAAATAACTCATAATCCCGACCCACCTTAAATCCCTTTGAACCTCTCCATCAGCGTCTTTTGTTTTGTAAATGCATCGATGAGCAAAAGCAGCAAGCAGCCTGCTCTCCCAGCTCAAGGCTACTTATCTGCATATGAGGTGTCTGGAGTTGTACAAGGTAAATAATACTGTATATTGTTATTTGGAATACATGCATTTCATGTGTGTTCCGTGTCTACAAAGATCTGGGCAAGTGTAGGATGAAAGGAAATGAGAGGCAAGAAATGCTGAACACATATAGTACCTAAAGCAGAAACTTTTCCATGTTATAGTAATAATGACATGAAGTGTATAATGTGTGATGACTTTAGTCCAAATATTAAATAAACATGTGTGTTTTTATTCAAGAATATGATTAAAGAAAAAAAAAGCATTTGTTTCTCTTATGGCTGTCAATGAGTTAAAAACTCAAGCTCAAATGTCAATCGAAGTGGAGTTTAATGCACTACACGTATTCTTGAATGGTGTAGTCCCAACAGGATTTTTCCACTGCTGTCTCAGTGTGTTAAGTGTATTTTCTTCTGCCGAGTTGTAGCGGGGCCACATAGTTAGTGTTAAATGTCAGTACTGAGTGCGTCTCGTTTCATTGTCCCGTTTACTGTTTGTGTATCAGTTAATGCCGTCCCCCTTGGAAGGAGACCACAGCCACAAACCTGGAAAACACCTGTTTACAATTAATCAAACACAGCCGTCACAGGATTATTTAAGCCAGCAGGAGGAGAAGGAAGACGAGAGGAGAGAAGGAGATTTTTTTTTTCACAATCACGACCACACTGTACCTGTTGTTTTCCATATTGCGCTTAGCCATCCAGTTTGTTTTTCCATCTGCCGGATTTACTTCAAGGACCTCACCACGAGAGACCCCGGGGTAGGACTTAATCATCCACCACACACACGAGGATTCACGGTGAGGCTGTTCCATTTTTTCCGGGGAGAATCAAACAACGCAATTTCACTAATTCAGTCATCCGCTTTCAGGACAGTTTCTTTATTACCGGACTCACGTTCTCATTCATTTTCAGTTTATCATTCATTGTTGTTATTCGTGTTGTGTGTTTATTTGTTACAGGGACAAGGGAGGGTTTTTGTTGTATATATATATTTAGTGGTGTCTTGTTATTGCTGGGGTGGAGGGATATTTATATATTTATGTTTCTGTTTTTTGCATGTCATTTCACTTAATACATATAACCCGTTTAAATTTTACATCCTGTTTTGTACTTATCTTTTCACCGTCGATTGTGGGGGAAAAGTTTAATTGGTAAGAAGTACGGCTTGATAGTAAGATTATTTCTCAGTAAATCATCCAAGCCACAGGTCTTAGGAGTGTAGCTGCCGGCTGGGTAAAGGGGTCGGCCGTTACAGAGTTGTTAACAGTTGCATTAATACTACAGGCAGGTGTAAGGCTGGGTTTATACTTCACACGATGCAACGCATGCTGCAGCGGATGCTCCTGCTACGCAAGCATTGTACTGTTTATACTTGCGCACGTACTTTACGTAAATCTGGAGGAATCCACCAGGTAGCAGTGCAAGATATTATCATGGTGAGAACAGGTTCAGCTTCTCTGTGTTATGAATTGCCTGGAACACCCATTAAATTCCGCTGACACCTTACCGCAATATCTCTGAAAAGGATGTTTAATGATTAAATCCATCAATCCAGGGATGTCTCCATTCCAGCAAGCATTGGGCACAAGGCAGAAACAATCCCTAGACGGGGCCTCAGCTCATTACAAGGTGAATACAAGCACTCACATACACGCTGGCGTTATTTTAGTGTCACCAAATCTGCATATTTTTGGAAGGAAACTAGAGGACACTGTGGAAACCCAGCAGGAAAACACGTAAACTCCAGACAGGGGATACCAGCAACGTGACTCTCTGCGAGACAGCAGCGCTACCGCTCCGCCACCATGTCACCCCCTTGTGTGTAATTATTAACAGTGTTCATTATTTAAACAAAATTAACGATTTATCTGTAAAATGCAACATACATACCTTAATGCAATTCACCATGAAAGTTATATCAAGTATAAATCTAAAGATTCTAAATTTGCAGAGAGTTGGAATATCATACATTTAATGTGTTCTGTGTGGTGATCTATTGCTGCTTGCCGCTGCTGTCATGTCAGGAGGAAGCGCAAGAAGCTCGTAGCGATTAAAAACTGGGATGACGTTTACGACAGTCTGCTTTAATGATAAAGTAAATTACGAGGTTAAAGTGGACATTTCGAGATTAAAGCCGAAATTTCCACTTTAATCACAAAATACACGTTTTCACCATGTCCTTAATTTTTTTTCTCTGTGGCTCAAATACAGCGCTGTACGTTATGTTGCTGTTGTGAAGTTGCAAAAATAAAAAAGACGGCACAAAAGATGGTATGTGAGACTTTTAAAATGTATCGTGTCATTACGATCGGGAATATGCGATTCTTGAATATAAAAGCACCACGAATGCATCTGTATGTTGGCATTTTGCTTCACCACATCGAACCATTCATCAAACATTGAAGTGCGCGCATCGATCCCATAGGATCCGCATAGAGGCCTTCTAGTCACGTGTAGATAGTAAACAGAGACTCTGACGTCACATTCCAACTTTTAGCACACTGCACCCCCCAACTTTTTGCTGGTATTGCAACTTGCGCACGTGTCACGTTAGTTTCTGAGGACCTGCTCAGAGGACACGTCAAATGAAGGCTGGGAATGCATGGCAGCCATGATGCACGCGCGTATGCGTTCTGAGCGTGAAGTATAAATGAGCCCTAAGAGTAGCCATTAGAAAGGTGACATTTTTTAAACAATAATACTACTTTTCAATTAGATAGAAATGTATTAATTATTCAATATTTAACAGACATTCAATATAGCTGGTAACTGTGCTGTTTGTCTACTCATAAATACTTCATAGTCGCTCAACTTGTACTATTTGATATCTATAATATTTGTATAATTTTCTAATTATTGGAGTTATCTATGGAAATTTGTAATTGTTTTGTTGAAGCAATTGTTGTATTTGTGTAGTGGTTTGCACAGTGTCAGTTCAATGGTGGGTTCAAATTGTGTTTTCTTGAGTTGGTAATGTCTTGTATCAAACCAAAATCAATTCTGGTATGTTTCACATGCTAGCAAAAAAATGATTCTGATGTTATAAAATTATTATTTAATTAAAGAAAGTGTCCTCATTTTTCATCCTGAAAAACTGCAGTTGCTAAATTGTGTTTTATTTCAGTTGCTGTTATTACAACTTAATGTTTTTGGACTTGATTTTGATTCACTTGCTTATTAAAATGCACATGTCTTCTTTGCAACTTTACCTCTTGAGCAGATGCATTCACAACTTTAATTGCCTCTTATTTTCTTCACCAGCTGCCAGTTCACAATGACATGCAAATAAGAATGGGAGCCGACAGCTTCTGAGCCATACAAGATTGGATCCTGCCATGAGCCCTAGCTGTCGGTTCGGCTCCAGCTCCTTCTTCTTCTTCTTTCGGCTGCTCCTGTTAGGGGTTGCCACAGTGGATCATCTTCTTCCATATCTTTCTGTCCTCTGCATCTTGCTCTGTTGCACCCATCACCTGCATGTCATCTCTCACCACATCCATAAACCTTCGCTTAGGCCTTCCTCTTTTCCTCTTCTCTGGCAGCTCTATCCTTTCTTCTCCCAATATACCCAGCATCTCTCCTCTGCACATGTCCAAACCAATGCAATCTCACCTCTCTGACCTTGTCACCCAACCGTCCAACCTGAGCTGACCCTCTAATGTACTCATTTCTAATCCTGTCCATCCTCGTCACACCCAATGCAAATCTTAGCATCTCTAACTCTGCTACCTCCAGCTCTGTCTCCTGCTTTCTGGTCAGTGCCACTGTCTCCAACCCATATAACATAACTGGTCTCACTACTGTCCTGTAGACCTTCCCATTCACTCTTGCTGATACCTGTCTGTCACAAATCACTCCTGACACTCTTCTCCAACCACTCCACCCTGCCTCACTCTCTTCTTCATCTCTCTTCCACAATCCCCATAACTCTGTACTGTTGATCCCTAGTATTTAAACTCATCCACCTTCGCCAACTCTACTCTCTGCATCCTCACCATTCCACTGACCTCCCTCTCATTCACACACATGTATTCTGTCTTGTTCCTACTGACCTTCATTCCTCTCCTCTCTAGAGCATATCTCCACCTCTCCAGGGTCTCCTCAACCTGCTCCCTACTATCTCTACAGATCACAATGTCATCAGCAAACATCATAGTCCATGGGGACTCCTGTCTAATCTCATCTGTCAACTTGACCATCACCATTGCAAATAAGAAAGGGCTCAGAGCCGATCCCTGATGTAATCCCACCTCCACCTTGAATGCATCTGTCACTCCTACCGCAGACCTCACCACTGTCACATGATTTGTTAAGCAACATTAATCCATGATGGTGGCATTTTACAGTTGTATCTCACAATTCAAAAATCGATTACCTTGTCAGGTTGTCCACATCTTAAATTCAGGCATTACATCTCCTGCTTCATTTTTCTTCAGAGTGTAATATTCACTGACAAAGCTCTCCTCTGAAACAACAACAACATTTGTTTCTATACCACATTTTCATACAAAAGATGTAATCATAGTAAAGCCTAAACCAAACCAGTGGCAGAATATTTTCCAGTCGTTGGGGCGAAGATGGAAGCAAGAAGTGGTCTGATTAAATTTGCTAAGGCATGAACTTAACATTGGCACATACACCCAGTTTCACGCATTCCTGGTTCTTGTTTGGGCTTTGGCGTCCCCCTCAGGTCTGTCATTCCGATTACTACGTCATGCCTGTTTTCCTTACTATGCAATTTATTTGTCCTTTTCCCATTTTTTCTGACACTGACAGCCTTCATAGCAGCATAGCATTCACCAATAAACCATGAAACTTTACACTTACAAATATGATGATAAAATAATTTAGTTTTATTTTAAATATCAAGTGTTAAAAACAAGAAATTGTGACATATAAGTGATAATAATATTTTTCTTATGGATATTCTGGTTTTATGGAAACAGATTGGGACTTGGCAAACAATGCATTCATTAAAAAATTACAGGCCTCATTAAAGAGCAATTTAAAAATCCAATCTATTTACTAAGGAGAGGCAAAAAGCTAAATTTAAAAATGGTTATAAAAACAGCAATGAAAATACATTTACTGTAACATAATGCATTTTTTATTTTCAGAAATCTAAAGTAGCCTGTTTCTATCACCTTAATGAATCTGTATGTAATGAGAGGTGCCAGTGTTTGGATGTCATAATGAAGCGAGTCTAAAAGGTAAATGAAAGGGATCACTATGCAGACAATATTACATTTAAAAGAGCTTTAATTTAGGCTGGCATGATGATACATGGGTCCCCTCACATAAATGAAAGCGAAAGTGCAGCATGAATGCTTTCCCTGTGTCTTTGCTTACATTCCAAAAATATGTTATAATTATTGGTGACCTAAACCTCTTGTCTGAGAGTGATTATGTGTTCATCAGCTTTTTATGAATATGCTAGCTGTGTAAACCCGTGCTGTAAAAATCCCGGGGTCCTAGAAACTATTGACATTGTCAGAAAAAAAATTGAAATGTAGAGATGTCAGGTAATTGAAAGGAACTACTCTGGGCATCTCTCTCCTAGGAGGAGTTGTTTTGCCGACGTGCTTGCCTTACTTGTGCATTAGCGGCGGGAGGAAAAATAAAAGGGATACCATTTTGCCAATGTTAGAGGCTAAGCGGCTTTATCTTTCTTCTGAAGTTTCGTTTTGCTGATGTGCTCACCTCGCTTGTGTTATTAGCAGCTAAGCGAGTTTTCTGTTTCCTCAGAGGCGGAGCCCTTACCCCGACTCCACCTCTCACTTCCGGGCCGGACAGACACACACACACACACACACTTCCACACATAGACGTTTATATTTAAGATAGCTCTATGATAAACTGACTTCTCATCCACAATTGGTAACTGTCTTGTGCCCAGTGTAGCCAGTATATGACCTCTGCTCTCCATGAAATTTTAAAAGCGGTTGAAGGGGCAGCACAAAGATACCGAGTCCCTTCAAAGCTCAAGGGATCAGGGTCCTGTTCATAGCCCAGTGACCATCTGTGTGGATTTTCCTCTATCTCTCTGAATGTGTTTGGGAAGGTAATTTAGTCTTCTATCATGGAGATACATGTTAAATGGCATCTCAAAGCATCGAATGCAAAACAGGGAACAGTAGGACACAAGGCCATCCATCCCCACACTTACTCTCATCAGGACAATTTCCAGTTGCTGATTAGTCTGGTAAATAAAAGCAACATTGGCTGTGAGAAAAAAAAATGTCTTTCATATTTATCCTCTTGATCATTCCTTCCAAATATTAATGAAAATTTAATGAAGTAAAATAACTGAAATGAAGATGAAACTCTTACCAGAAAACAAATTATTGGTACCCCTTAATTTAATACTTTGTGTAGACCCCCCTTTGCTAAGATAACAGCTCAGACTCTTCTCCTATAATGCTAATCTAATTAATTAGATTAGGAAACTCACGGCAATGGATCCAAGACCATTACTCCGTACAGAGTCTTTCAAGATCCTTCAGATTTCAAGGTTGATGCTTGTGGACTCTCATCTTCAAGATGTGCTCTAGATAGATAGATAGATAGATAGATAGATAGATAGATAGATAGATAGATAGATAGATAGATAGATAGATAGATAGATAGATAGATAGATAGATAGATAGATAGATAGATAGATAGATAGATAGATAGATAGATAGATAGATAGATAGATACTTTATTAATCCCAAGAGGAAATTCACATTCTCTATACAAAATTTATATTTTCTTTTATAGTTGCTTGCTCAATGTAGCTTGTAGTGATGGCTGAGAATAAATTTTAATTCAATGCAATTATGCAGGACAGAGATGAAAAACTTTCTGATACAGTATAAGTCTATGGTGGCAAACCTTGGACAACAGCAAACAACATCAAAATGTCCAAAACAAAAACTCACGTTACTTGTGTTGCATTATTCACATTCGATCTTATCTTGTCATAATGCCCCAAACACATGTATTTAAAAAAAACATTATTAAATAAGTCACTTCCTGGAAAACACTCTCATAAACTAAAACGGAATGTCAATGAGCATTTGAACTGAGTCCCACCACCCCATTCATTGGTCACAAGTCCAGCCCAGTGACAGCTTATTCATTGGCTGACCTTACGTTTCATGAGATATCAACAGTGCAAACTTTACTGAGTATAACTAAAGAGGATAACAGTAGAGTGTTGTACTGTGTTAGTCTCCCCCGTCCCTCCATGTCACCAGAAGATGGCTCCCTTCAGTCTGCAACTTAACTGATTCTAATCAACGAGCTCCCTCACCGCTGGATTGGCTTCTGGCCCCCAAGATCACCAGATCTCATGCCATGTGACTGTTTTTGTTCTTGTGGGGGTACATTAAGGATTCTGTTTAGGTGCCACCACTCTCAACAACACTGGATGAACTCTGAAATCGCATCGAAAGAGCTGTGAGTACAGTGAGACCCAACATGCTCAATCGAGTATGGGATGAATGTAACTATCACGGGTGGTCTCGTGGCCTGGAACCCCTGCAGATTTTATTTTTTTTCTCCAGCCGTTTGGAGTTTTTGTTTTGTTTTTTCTGTCCTCCCTGGCCATCGGACCTTACTATTATTCTATGTTAATTAGTGTTCCCTTATTTTAAATCTTATTTATTTTGCCTTTTTTCTCTTTCTTCATCATGTAAAGCACTTTGAGCTACATTTTTTGTATGAAAATGTGCTATATAAATAAATGTTGTTGTTATTGTGGTACAGCATATTGAGGACTTGTAAAATTACATAATAAACTTTATGCTCGCCTAAATCATCTGCAATTTACTGAATTGTTCTGTTATGATTTACAAGTGAAATAAGTCATTTTGAAATTGGATGAATCTTTTTGAATCACTGTGTATACATAAATATACACACACACACAGGGTGTATATACAGGGTGAGTCAAAATTATGTTAACACTAATAGTAGTGCTATGTATATACTTATATACAATTTTTGTGGACAATTTATGTGCCACATATGGTACATGTGTTGAACATGACGGCGAACAGGTTGAGACATTCCTGTAAATCATTTTTCACATATGAAGTATGTTTTGTGAATAAATTGTTTCTGCCATATATATATACACACACATACACACATATATTTATATATTTAGTATATATAGTATACTTTATATATAGTTTTGGTTTAGTAAAAGCTGCAGTCTCTTACAAACATATTCCCAGGGAATGTTCACCCCCTGCTGGATACACAAGGTGATCATTGTGCCCATTGTTGTATGGCATCCCACATACTCCACCGAAAAGCCGACAGACATGACACAGAAACCATTACACATCTATAAAACTACGTTAAATACACGTCACACAGTGTGGACACAAACACAATCCCTGAGAACATACAGACGTGTAACACGCCACATAAAACTGTCCTATGTCTTGGCCTGGGCCTGGCATAGCTGCGAGCAATGGGACTATCCCAGAAAATACTTTCAATAATAAAAATGATAATAATTGAGACTGCCTTTGAGGGAGTTTCAATGGAAAATAACATCTTTGCTTTCCACTGAAAGGGAACGGTGCCAGTATCACAGAGATGTCTAATAATAAATCGCTGTCGTTCTCCTATTAATCACACACTTGGAGCCTCACCCCACAGTCAGTAGAAAGCAATTGTATCTTTAATTTAGAGTTTCTGAATGGCACATTTATTAACATAATAGCTACCCCACTGTGAGCCTAATGGACTCCCTGTGAAATTATTCTTGCCCAATTTTTTATTAGATAGCTCTTATCTCCTCCACTTCATTACTTAATATGTGAAAAATCTTCCGAGCTGAGGGACTTTTAACTTCCTCTGCTATTTAGACATGTAGGAAACATGTTGCCCACTCAAAGAAATCACTGAAGCAGAAGAGCCTTTCACTTCAAGGTCTCAAGTAAACAGCCAGAACCAATTTCCATGTTCCAGTTAAAAAACTGTCTGTCTCCTCACATATACGACGTCTCTCCAGTTAGCATTTCTAATGCATCTTTGAGAAGAAGCACTATGTATACCTTTAGCTAGCTGACATGCCGCAAAGCTTCTCATCCTTTTGGCATTATAACAAATCATGGTGTTGACGAATCTCACTTTGTCACTTGACAGATGGAAAGACACATGGAAACACAAGATTGATTTAAATTAAGCAACAGATGTGCCAGGTTTCCTCAGCACCACACATTCAAATCCCTTGTGTGTTTGTTGCTGTAACCTGAATCTGTACCGATGAGATTTTAAAATTGAACTGTTAAACATTGGGGGGATTTATATGGGAGACCTGCTAAGTTAATGGAGCAAGGCAGACCCTTCTAAAAATGTTTCTTTTTTCAAACCAGATTGTTTTTTCTTTAATCTTATTGAAGTTAGCACAGTGGTTAACGACTCGGTCTTTTATTTCCAAAGATGTAGGTTCAGCTTCTGGATGAGATTATACTGTTACTAGAGTTTGAAGTTTTTCCATGTGCTCAGCTGGATTTTACCATGTACTCCCATTTATTCCCATATCTCAAAGATGCATCCTATACAGTATATTAAATTAATTGAGAACTCTAAATTAAGAATAGAGCTGGCAGGCAAGAGGAAAAGAGGAAGGCCTAAGAGAAGGTTTATGGATGTGGTGAGAGAAGACATGAAGGTGATGGGTGTAACAGAGCAAGATGAAGAGGACAGGAAGATATAGAAAAAGATGACATACTATGGAGACTGTGGTGTCTGAGCACAGAACCCCAGAATGCAAATGTTCATTTTGTGATTGGTCTGAAAAGTAGGATGGGAACTTTTTTTTTTCTGTACAATGCATCCTGGGTGCTTATGGTAGAGAACAAATGAGAAAAATGGAAGAGTAAGCATCTCTGAGGTCTGAGAGAAATAAAAGTTTGTTTGTTACCTGAAAGGTCTGCTGCCTGTGTCTTTGGCATAAAACCGTGAGAACTACCGCCCCCTCATTGATTGAAGAAAGATAGAAAAGCGACCCGCAATGGGAGCAGCCGAAAGAAGAAGAAGAAGAATTGAGAACTCTAAATTGACCAAATATAAGTTTGTGTGTAAGTTCACCTTCCTATGTCCAAGTAGCTTCCAGCAATTCCTAAACCCACTGCTATTCTTTTTTATTTTCTTAATGTCCTGGCCAATGGAAGATAAGCAGCTCACCTTGTTCATAGATGATTAGTATATATAGTGGACTCAATATAACCCAAAATGACAAAGTGAAAACATGTTATATTCGGCTCTATATACTCCACAGAGCCTACTCCCACTTGCACCACAATCATGATGATGTTCTTTGGTGTTTCCTGTGCTTGTAACACCATTCTTCTACATCGACTGGTGAAAAGGTTCAAGGCTTTGCATCTTGAAACCCCCACAATCTCCATGATCATGGACTACCTGGCCACCACAGGGCAGTTTACAAGGCCCAGTAACTGTGTGTGGTGTGCAATACTGTGGCACCTCAGTAAAGTGTCCTGCTTCCTTTCCTGTTCACCCTTCTACACAACAGACTTCCAGCACAATACCAGTGCTTGCCACCTACAGAAATTTTCAGATACAGCATAGTCTGAATTAATAATGGAATCAGGGTCAAAGTACAAGAAATTTGTGAAGGACTTCGCCTTGTGGTGCAGGAAGACCAACCTGCAATTCAACATCAGCAAGACCAAAGAGCCGGTGGTGGAATTTAGGTGTGCCAAGGAGCCTCTGAGGCCAGTCGACATTCAGAGGGAGGACCTGGAAGTGGTGCAGAGAACTACAAATAAACATAGAAGCACAGGACAAGAAGGGCCAGAGCAGGCTGGACTTGCTAAGTAGCAGTGCTTTTTGAGAATTGAGAACTCTAAATTGACCAAATATAGGTTTGTGTGTAAGTTCACCTTCCTATGTCCAAGTAGCTTCCAGCAATTCCTAAACCCGCTGCTATTCTTTTTTATTTTCTTAATGTCCTGGCCAATGGAAGATAAGCAGCTCACCTTGTTCATAGATGATTAGTATATATAGTGGACTTAATATAACCCAAAATGACAAAGTGAAAACATGTTATATTCGGCTCTATATACTCCACAGAGCGTACTTCCACTTGCACCACACTCATGATAATGTTCTTTGGCGTTTCCTGTGCTTTTAACACCATTCTTCCAAATCGACTGGTGAAAAGGTTCAAGGCATTGCATCTTGATACCCCCACAATTCCAAGATCATGGACTACCTGGCCACCACAGGGCAGTTTATGAGGACAAGAATGGCCAGACCAGGCTGGACTTGCTAAGTAGCAGTGCTTTTTTGTAAACAAAAAGGTGGCGGTACACATACATTGCATTTGGGTCAACTTTGAGGTTCTGTGAAGGTATATAAGAGGCCGTGAGTCCGAGTGCTACATGTTTTTTTCTTTATTTGGTGAAACACAACATTTAAAACTAGAAATTGACAAATCGTCGTTATATTGTGCTAGACAGTTTAAAATTTCAAGCACAGAATTTCGGAAATTGAAGAATATCCACCGCAAATTAATGAAAAAAGTTGTTATGGAATCCTGCAAAGCAATCAACACTTAATTTTAAAGAGTTTTAAATTTAAGATTTCTAAAGAAAATTCCAGACTTTTTGCATGTTTTCATCAATGGATTTCTGGTACTTAGTAACTAAAGAAAACCTAATTAGTAATTGCACATGCATATGCATTTGCTATTTACGTGATCTGCTAATTAAGGTACTATCATCACACTTTGTTGGCAGTACCGCAACATAAACAACAAAAGCAGTGCAGTGACGTCACCATGGAATTATTAAGCAGGGAAAGCCTTTTAATAAAACCAAAAAAGGACTAATAAGGCCATTAAGCAATATGGACAAATGTAATACGTACCGGAACCAGTCAACATAGAGTGCACAGCGAAGGGTAAAAATGTACAAATTTGGACAGCACACAATTGGTTACTGAATCATTTAATATGTAGATGTGTGCCATAAGAAAATAAAGCCCTACTAAGGAGCTAAAGACACTCAGGTCTCCCTACCAGTCCATAGTAGCCAGTGAGGTCTTCTACACTGCGGCCTCCTGGGCAAGCAACTTGAGCTCAAAAATGTGTAATGCCTGAACAAATTAACCAAGAAACCCTGCTCCATCACAGCGCGAAACCCTGGACACACTGGAAGCTGTTGTGGTAAAGAGGATGGTGGCAAATCTGGATGGCATCATGAAGAATCCCCTGCAACTTCTCCAGGAGAGGCTCTCTTGGAACACTTTTAGACGCAGGCTCCGTCAACCATGGTATGCTAAGAAGCACCTCTGAGGGTCTTTTCTGCCCACTGCCTTCAGGTAATTCAATGCTTCCACCCAAAGTTTGATTGATTGATTGATTGATTGATTGATTGATTGATTGATTGATTGATTGATTGATTGGCTGTATTATCTGTCTTGTGAAACTGTATCTTTGTTGTTATGTTTCTACTGCTGTACGCATCTGAATTTCCCCATGGAATTAATAAAGTTGATTTCATCTAATCTAATCTAATTCAGTACTTTGTAGAAGCCCCTTTGGCAGTAATTCCAGCTTTGAGTTTTTTTGGGTAAGTCTAGATTTGCACACATGGATTTGGATAGTTTATCCCTTTCTTCCTGGTAGATTCTCTCAAGAGAATGTTAGATTGGATGGGAAGTGTCTATAAACTGCCATCTTCGGGTCTCTCCACAGATGTTTTGTGGGGTTTAAAATTTGGCTTTGGCTGTGCCACTCAAGGACAGTCCACTGGGCCACTCTAGTGTTGTCTTGGCCGTAAGCGTTGGGTGATTGGTCATGCTGAAAGATCATACATCCACTCTGAGGTTACATGCACAAGAGTAGCTGTTCTTCAACAATAACATTTATTTCTATAGTATATTTTCATACATAAGATGTACAGTAGCTCAGTGTTCTTTACAAAATTTCAAAGAATCAGTCACAAGAAAAGAAAAACAAATTAGGTAAGAATAATAATGAATAAATAACAAAATATATATATTATTATGGACTTACATAACATAGATATATAATTAGTAGAAAGGTAGTGTTATTATATACTAGACAAAGAGCCCGTTTCGACAACGTAAGATGAAACGGGCACGAGTGGAATAGTATAATAAGTATAAGCACCACAAACCTGATATAGGTGTATTGAATGAATGCGTAATTAGGCCTCGAGCTGTAGTCGAAATCGCCTTTCAGGCCTCTAGAGCTTTAATCAAAGTCACCTTTCTCTTTGAATTTTTGCGGCCATAAATCTGCCGCCTCCCACGATGTTGGGGTTGGATGTTGGTCGAAGTCGCCTTTCTCTTTGAATTTTCACGGGCCGTAGTCGCCTTTCTCTTTGAATTTTCACGGCTGTAGTCGCCTTTCTCTTTGAATTTTTGTGGCCGTAAATCCGCCTCCTGCCGCGATGTCGGTCTCGTAAGGTTTTTCGGGCAGCTGCGCAGAAGGCAATTGCGCTTTCGGCTTCAGACATGCGCAGAAGGCGACGTGCGCAGAAGGCGACTGCGCATTCGGCTTCGGACGGACGTGAGTGAGTGAGTGAGTGAGTGAGTGAGTGAGTGAGTGAGTGAGTGAGTGAGTGAGTGAGGATACTGGCGAATTATGTATTAAGATAGTATTGTATTCTAAGTCTCAAAAGAGGAAGAAAAAAAAAGACCAGAAGACCACCTAGTAGTCTACCGAACATAAATGTCCTTAAGTTGTTTGTCACTGTTTCCAGGTTTTGTCCCAGAGGACTCAATACAGTGGGTCTCATGGACAGCCAAGGTCAATGGCCTTCATTTAAGCATCGCAGGCAGCTGCAAAGGGTCTTGCTGAGGTGGTGGTGGAACAAAACACCACTACAGAAAAAAATGTAAAAAAAGAGAGCAGGAAAAGCAGATATTAGTCCATGAAGAATATGAATATTTTATGTATGTATAGTATAATAAGAGTACAACTAAAGTGTAGCTGAAAAGAACTAAAATAAAAAAATGGGTTTTTAGGAGTTTTTAAAAATGCTCCCCAGTGTTAGCCTGGCATATCTCTACTTGGTATTCCAGAGTTTTGGTGTATAAATACAAAAGGCCGCCACACTTTTATGTTTGGTTCTTGTAATACTAAGCAGAGCGCTATTAGAAGATCTAAGGTTACGACTTGGAGTGTAGGGAGACAGGCATTCCAAGATACAGGAAGAAGAAAGATGATTTAACCTTTTATATAGCATTAGAACAGTTTTAAAGTGGGTTCTTAAAGACACAGGTAACCAATGTAATGATGCTAAGACTGATGAGATGTACTCAGATTTTCTTTTCCTGGTTCTAGCTGCTGCATTCTGCACTAATTGCAACTGACTGATGTCTTTCGTTATTAGTCCTGTTAGGAGTGCACTACAGTAGTCTGGTTGATTAAATACAATGGCTTGAATTAATGTTTCAGCGTCTTGCAGTGTTATAAGTGGTGTAACTTTTGCAATGTTCCTTAAGTGGAAAAATTCAGTCCTAGAAATCTGGTTAATATGTGATTAAACGTTTAGGTCAGAGTACATGATTACACCTAAATTCTTTACCTTAGCTTTGACTTTTAATGCTAACAGATCAAGTTTATTTCTAAGATAGTCAGTATTTCAATTTGTGGCAACCATTAAGATTTATGTTTTTTCATTATTTAGCTTAACACAATTACTACTCATTCAATCAGAACACAAGTAAGACGTTGGATCAGAGAGCCCAGAGCGTCAGGGTCATTAGGTGTTATGGATAAGTAAAGCTGCCTGTCATCTGCCTAGCCATGGCAGTCCACCTTGTGTTTCAATATAATCTGGCCTAATGCAAGCATGTAGATAGGAAAAAGCAAAAGGCCCAGAAAAGATCCTTGTGGTGGTATGCCATATACAATATCACGGTTCCTGAATTACAGCACTACAACTACAAAGACTTTTCTTATCTTAAATAAAACTGAGAAAACATGTGGTGCACTCAAAAAATAGAGTGGCCACAAAAGTTTTTTTTCAGTAGGAACATGTTTCACACTGAATTGGTTCCGTCAGGGTTGTATTGTAGTAAAGGGACGAACTTCTGCCCGCCCCTCAAACACAACATGGACAACGAACTGACAGTGGTGCGCTCTCTTTGCTGCTTAAGTTTACTTATTCCACAGATAGAAGACTTCATGGCCAAAGACCCAGATTACATCACCATTGAAGGAGTTCAGTTCCAGATCTGGTTAACGTTGCTCATCACTGTGGGATTTGCTACTTTTGTCATTTTTGTTACTGTGGCCCACTTGTGGAGTCTGTAACAAACAACAACAATTTATTACTTGTATCGCCCAAAATCATACAATGAAAGCCTCAATGGGCTTTAACAGGCCCTGGTTTTTGACAAAACCCAGCCTTGACTCCAGCTAAAACACTACCAGAGAGTCCCACCCATTGTCTAAGAAGGTTTATAAGAATACTGTGGTCTATGGTGTCAAATGCTGCACTCAAGTCTAAGAGGACAAGAATAAAGATGTAGCCTGTGACTGCAATAACCGACAAGAGAAACAGCTTTTTCTAGAATTTTGCTTAAAAAAGGCATGCTAGAAACAGGTTTAAAGTTCTCAAAGTACAGAGGAGTGGAGATTAGTTTTCTTCAGCAGGAGTTTAACTACTGAAATCTATATTCAATCTGGGAAGACCCCCATATCTATGTTAAGTACACCATCAATGAGCACATTAGAGATGCCTTTGAAAAATCCTGCTGGTACTAATCAAGGACAGAAGTGGAAAGTTTTAATTGAGAAATTATTCCATGGAGTTCAGGTAGACCTGTTTGAGTGAAGGGATATATGACTAAGAAGAGCTTGCTGAGCTTCAACAAGACTAAGTTTGGATTATAATACATCTAATATTGTTTATTTTTTGCATAAAAAATGCTGCAAAAGCCTCACAACTTTTATTAGAATTTTTCAGGATGCATTTTGTGGATTGAACTAGGTTTAGAAAATGATGAATAGTTGAAAATAAAACACTAGGTTTTCCAACATTATCATTTACAATTGTAAAGAATAGCACTGCCTCTCAAGGCGGACTGCTTTGTTATATTCAGTTATATGTCTCTTCAATATTTCATAGCGGACTGTAATTTAGTTTTTCTCTATTTTTACTCGGCTCTGAGGCATTTTTTTTCTTAAGTTCAGACACTCAATGAGTCTTTCAGGGTATTTCTTAACATTGTTTTCAGGAGCAACTATGTCAGCTCTCACCTTAGCATTTCAACTTTACTTTTTACATTGCTGACTGCGTTAGGGCAAGTATTAAATTCGGACTGATTATTCAGAATTTTAACAAACCCAGATATGCTGATGCTTCAAAATATATATATATATATATATATATATATTAGCAGTATGTTGCTCTTTAGTTTTAGTTACCAGTATTTCTTCACCAAATAAAATGCAGACATGGTCAGACGTATCAGGATCCACAAAAGTTGCCCCCCACATTTTGCTCCTGATACAATTTCGCCCCCCACATTTCACTCTTCACACTTCGCCCCAGTTATTTTTCCTATCACCTACCTGGATTATTTACATTTTTTTTTAAATTAGTAGCCAAAAGAAAAAGAAGATTACCTGTATTTTATTGGGTTTTTTTATTTTGATTTTATTTTAAATATCGAACTAGCATTCCACAGAACTAGAGTTACTGGATTTCGCTGAGATTTTTTGTCAGCACTGTTACTCAATTTAATGTGTCCGAACACACTACGGTCATTACACAGCGTGCATTTGCTGTTTTCACCGCCTAACTATCTGCAGTGCATCGTGTTGCTGAAGAATAAGCAGAGCATCGCAGACAGTGCAATATCAATATATACGCCACAACGCCACACAACGCGCTGCGCTGTGTAATATTATAAAAATTTACAATGGCAAAGAGTATTCCGACAATAACTTGCAAAAGACAAATGGGTAGATGATGACAACCACATTTACGGTAGATGAACAACATGGAATCTAGGTTTGTGAAAAACATTCCACCTGCAAAGGGCGTGTTTAATTTTTTGGCAATTTTAACATGTGCATTTTTCAAAATAAATTCCAAGATATTAAAAAATTAGGTGCATTATTTACATTTCTGTAACCTATCTACGTGGGGCATATTGTGAAAGGCGAAATGTGGTGGGGGCGAAATGTGAGGGGCTAAATGTGGGAGGTGAATTGTTGGGGGTGAAATGTAAGGGCCGACTTTTCCGTAAGCCAGATGTACCAATATCTACAAACTGCCTCACGTCCATTTTTAGTCCTTTTCAAATTGCTAAATCCAGTGTGTATTCCGCTTTGTGGATGACATGCTAAGATCAAAAGAGTGCAGTAAGTTAATAAGTTTTCTTGCTTTAGGATCACACTGGTTATCCATATGGAAATTGAAGACACCCAAAATTAGGAACCTGTCATTATTAGTTATTACTATAGAATTCCTTGATAAAAGATGCCTTATAGAGGTTTATAAAAGTTCAATGTGAGACTGCATCACTCCTTGAATAACTACAGCTAGATGCTTGAAAGATGCAAAAGTACTAAAACTGGTAGTTTTACAGTTTAATCAGCTCACTAAAATACTTGCTAAACCACGAAGAGAATGAACAAAACTATAACTTGGAGGTGCTTCTTCAATTAACACTGCAGCACTGTCAATACTGAGCCACGTTTTGTTTCATGTAAGAAAGTTTAGTGTCCTTTCACTGACAAGGTCACTAATGTATAAGTCTTACTGGCTAATTAATGTTCACTAAAGGCACATTTACAGTCTCAGAAGAGCACAGCTGTATTGGCATGATAGGGCATCTTGTAATGGAAATTTAGTTATTCAAGGACCTCTCTATACTTGGCTGCATTCATCCTTTCCTCAGTTCCAACTCGTCTCCTTGTCCTTGCCGCTAAGAAGCACCCCCATGATTCCCCCACCACTGTGCTTCACTGCATGGATGGTATCAGGCAGTGTGATGAGCAGTGCCTGGTCAAATCTTCTCCACTGTAGAGATTAAGAAATGACACAGCTAGATTTAAAACTACAAAACAATGAAACAAGTGTATCCTGGTAATTTTATGAAGTCTTCGAAATATGACTTTGTGTAAAGAGGCCTGTGTTTAATTCTCCATTAGTACAGTGTGCTTAGTTTTAGATCCACTGTCATCATGCTTTCAATCATTTGGTTGGGGCAGCTCCAAGCAGACTCCATAGAAACGAATCCTTTACTTTACTTCTTTCATTAAAACAGAGAAAGAAGATTTTAACTAATGGTGACATCAAAATTAATGATTCAATTTTATTTCAATATATTTCCTAAACTTCACATCACTTCTTCTAATCTAATATAGATAATTATCTCTCTCAGCTAAATATGCCTTAATTTTCAGGTCAAGAGGCTACCTTTCTGAAGCCCTTGTAATATTTTATCAGCTTAACAAAGCATTAGCAAATATGTACCTTGCAGAGGCACCAGGTGTGAATTGAATCATTCAAAAATTATACTTTACATCATTTGGTAAGCATTGTAGATGCTTCAGTCTGATATTTCTAGCTTCCATTTAAACTCAGAAAAAACATGGCAGTATTTAAACAGGATAGGGATCACTTGGCAAGATTGGGTTGCAGGCTAATGTTATTAATAAATACAGATATCAAGCTACTTTTTAAAGTCCTCACCTATATACTGTACAGGTGGGTCTCAGGTTACGGTGGGCTCTATCAGATCCGGTTAGGTGGTTTTTCTTGATTTCATATATTCTTTGAGTACTAAATATGGTCTTCTTACAGTACAACTTGAATCAATATCAGTGATCAGGTCACATTATGTACACTGACACCTTCACCTTTTCCCTGTCTATGTGTACGGGGCTGCAGTTTTATAAGAAAACCAAAATTGTGACTGTGTCAAAGAAATCTGCTATTTCCTGCCTGAATAACTATCAGCTCAATGCGTCAACCTCCATGGTTATAAAGTAAATGGAGAATCTGGTCATGGTCCACAGTAACCTTAACATCCCTGATGCTCCGGATTCTCCACAGTTTGCATACCAGTGTAACAGATCTGTGGATGATGCCATCTTTCTCGCCCAGTACACTGCTCTGGATGTCAGGATGCTGTTCATTGACAATAGCTCTGCCTTCAAGACCATTGTGTCCACCAGCCTTGTACTAAATCTCAGAAACTTTGGTTGGAGCAGTAACTATTTATGGTTGGGTGTTTGACTTCCTAACAAATAAACCCCACTAAGTAAGAATTGGCAAAAATAACTCCTTTACGCTGTTCAACATCCACAAGGCTCCTGACGTAGCCCACTGATATACAGCCTGTTCACCTCTAACTGTATAGCAAAGCATGAGGGCAATAGCGTAATCAAGTGCGTGGATGTCAACACTGTTATTGGGCTAATCAGTGAAAATGATGAGGCAGCCTACAGGAGGAAGGCAAAAGACCACATTGTATGGTGGTGCAACAACAACCTATCCCTGAATGTCAGCAAAACAAAGATCATTATTAACTTCAGAAATGAGAAAGACATGCTCCACTCCACATCAACATCTGTCCTGTGCAGAAATTTAGCACCTTCAGGTTCCTGGGTGGCCACATCACCGACTGCCTTTTGTGTTCTGCCACCACCATGTCCATACTGAAAAAGTCTCAGCAAAAGCTCTTTGTCCAGAAGAGGCTAAAGAACTTTGGGGTGAGAACCAAAAAACTAATGAACTTTGATCTTCACACTATTGACAGTATTCTGATAGAATGCATCATGGAATGGTTTGGAAACCTCACTTGGGAAGACTGCAAACTCCAACAAATGACAGCTTCTAAAATAATTGGGGCTGACCTTCCACAGCTTCACACCATCTATTCAACCAGATGTCTGAGGAGAGCTGAATCTGTCATCCCTGATGACAGCCACCCAGCTTATCCTCTGTTTTCACTTCTGCCTTCTGGAAAGCACTACTAGAGTCTCACGGTCTTGCTTCTCCCACTTTAGGAACAGCTTTTCCCCTCCAGGGCATAAGGTCACTGAACTCTCAGTAACCTGATCCTACCTGCCCTGCCTAGGTGACGTACCCACCTGCTGGTTTATGTGAAATTGTACTGTGCGTTACATTTGTTTTTTTTTCACTCTTATTTATTTTATTCCCTTATTTACACTCTTTATTTATTTCACTTTTGCTTAATTTATTTATTTACTGTATTTATTTATACATCACCACAAGTGTGGCACAAGAATTTCACCATTCTGTCTCAGCATATGTGACAATAAAGATCTCTAATCTAATGTCTAATCAAATGTAAGCAGTGATGTCTGTTGGCCGAGTACTGTCTGGCTACTGGCTTTGCTGACATATGGAACATATACTGCATGCTAACATCAATCTTTTTGGTGGCCAAATGAGTCTTGTTACACCTGTTTTCAGTTTTCATTTATCTGCAGTGTTTGCTCCTTAATCTTGTTTTTTTAGATGTGTGGTAAAATGCATTTTGAGTCTGTGGTAGAGCATGATTATTATTTTTTTTAAACAGTGCGCTCAGGCTCTGAGTGGGCATAGGTGTACACAGAAGCATGGATGAGTGGCCTTGCACTGTTAATGAGTGGAGCCCACGTTCAAGGGCAGACACGTGCTTTTGGAATGCTGCGTTGTTAGGAAATACTGTACAGTAAAAGTCACGGCAAGGTTGTGCTTGTTGTAATGTGTCCATCTCAGTCTATGACTATCAACATTGTAGATTCAAGAGAGCCATGCCAGCTGTGGGTAACCCTGGTATCACAGCTTGGTGCAGTGCAGCACTTTTGACAGCTTGTCTCACATTAGCAACTTTTTGATTTTTTATAAGCAACAATATTGATAATGCAAGTGAGTGCAGCCACAGCTTCTGTATATGCCTTTGAGAATTTGAGGACCTGTATTAGCTCCATGTAGTGTAGAAGAAAATTTATTTTAAACAGACACCCCCCGCCCCACTGGAATGCCCAGATTTAAGCAATAAAACACAGGCAGGAGGAAGCGTCAATCATGATTCTTTATCTAAATCCTGAAAGAGGCAAACATATTGTCATATTAGTAAGTGTTGCCAAGAAAAAATGTGTCCTCTGCTCTATATTTATACAATCCGTTGATTAGATCACTACTCAAAAAAGGAATTCATTACATAATCAGAAAACTTTTAACATGATTGGTTACACCCATTTGCTAAAGGGACATGACAAACGTTGATACCTTAAATGACCACAATTTAAGCCACTAGGTTGATTGATAGCCCTGTTAGCTTAGGGTGTACATGATTTTTAAAATGTATTATTATTATTTTGATTTTAAGAGATGTGTTAATGAGTGTGAGATTTTTGCCTGTTCATCCTATTTTCCAAAGAAAAAGAACAATGGTCTAATTTTATGATCCAGCTGGGTACAAAAACAGGAAAATTAGTACTAAGCAAATTAGAGAAAAATGATTATGCCATTAATATTTTCTCTTAGGGTAATATAAAATTACAAAAAATGTCATCATAGTGAATAATAAAATAACAGCATCAGCTTTTAAGCATAAACTCAGACGGATATGATACTCAGACACATGCTAGGTGCACATTGGACCAGGGTTCAAATTCAACTCTTACAGCAGTCTCCTGTGTTTGAAACTGAACAGGTTTAACTCCCTGAGTCTGTCGGAGTAGGGCAGATCCTTAATTTGTGGGATACACCTCACTGATTTGTCTTATTTGTAGTGTGGTGACCAGAACTGCACACAACAGAATTGCAGTAAACCATGATGCTGTCATGAACTTGGAGTCCCAAGCACTAAGAGTTCCAAAACACAGTCTAAAACACTTTGGAAAATGTCCACTACAGGGAGATATCACCATCATATTCTTCTTCTTATGTCTTTTAGATCTCTATGGGACATGAGGCTGTGACAATCTGCTTCCATCTTGTTCTATCCTTGGCAGCATGTTGTGCTTCTCCCCATGAAAGGTGTAATTCTTTCATTTCAGCTTTTACAGTCATCTTCCAGGTTGTTTTTGGGATTCCTTGCTTCCTTTTCCCAGGAGGTGTTTAACTCATAGCTACTTTTGGGATGTGGTTGTGGTCCATCCAGAGGACTTGCTCAAGCTATTTCATTCAACTGTACTTGATCATATCACCACATCATGTGAGCTGGTCGTCTTATATAACTCAACATTTGAGATCTTCTCTGGCCAGAAGATACGGCAAATTCTAATGTGGAATACCGCAATCTTCTTCATGTTAGTCTTGATGGCATACCAGCATTCTGACCCATAGAGCAGAACAGATTTGACATTGCTGTTTAATAGTCTCATCTTTGTTCTGGTGTATTGTGTGGATTTTCAGATGGGCTGGAGTCTAGCAAATGTATGGCGGTCTTTACCCGGTCTTCTCTTAATGCGCTTAGCTGCAGCATTGAAGTTGCTCAACAGACTGCCAAGGTAAGTGAACTTCTCAACATCATCAAGTAGGCTTCCATTCAGTATAATGGGTTCATCAGATCATGCATTGATGCACATCACCTGTGCTTTGGTGGTGCTTATGTTTAGGCCCATTTTCTTGGCAAAATTTGCCAGTCTATTGATCTTCTCTTGGAAATGGACATGTGTAAATGACAAAAGAGCTATGTCATCTGCAAAATCAAGGTTGCTGTTGGAAGAGAGTGCACTGTATGCCTCTAGGCTTGCCTGATGCTGTCTGTCTAATAATAAGGGCTAAATAAATGGTTGATTCTTCACAAAAAAAAATCAATCACAATGAAGCTCAAAGGCAAGATGGAATTCTCTGTAACAATACTGAATCTAAACAGAATCCAAAATGATTGCTTAAAACAATTAAAGGAACACTTTTGAATCATAGTACAGCATCAAGTCAATGAAACTTGTGGGCTATCGATCTGGTCAGTTAAGTAGCAGAGGGGGTTGTTAATTAGTTTCAGCTGCTTTGGTGTTAATGAAATGAACAAGAGGTGCCCTGGAGGGGCAACAATGAGACGACCCCCCAAAACAGGAATGGTTTAACAGGAGGAGGGAGGCCACTGACATTTTTCCCTCATCATCTGTTTTGTCACTCACTTTTCATTTGGCTATGGTCAGTGTCACTACTGGTAGCATGAGGCGATACCTGGACCCTACAGATGTGGCACAGGTAGTACAACTTCTCCAGGATGGCACATCAATATGTGCCATTGCCAGAAGGTTTGCTGTGTCTCCCAGCATAGTCTCAAGGGCATGGTGGAGATTCCAGGAGATAGGCAGTTACTCTAGGAGAGCTGGACAGGGCCCCTCGTAGAAGGTCCTTAACCCATCAGCAGGACTGACTGGCATCTGTTCCTTTGGGCAAGGAGGAACAGGATGAGCACTGCCAGAGCCCTACAAAATGAACTCCAGTAGGTCACTGGTGTGAATGTCTTTGACCAAACAATCAGAAACAGACTTCATGAGAGTGGCCTGAGGGCCCAACATCCTCTAGTGGGCCTTGTACTTACTGCCTGCCCGGCACCATGGAGCTCGATTGGCATTTGCCATAGGATACCCGAATTGGCAGGTCCACCATGGCGCCCTGTGCTTTTCAAAGATGAGAGCAGGTTCACCCTGAGCACATGTGACAAACATGAAAGGGTCTGGAGAAGCTGTGGAGAATGTTATGCTGCCTGTAACATCGTTCAGCATGACTGGTTTGGTGGTGGGTCAGTGATGGTCTGAGGAGGCATATCCATGGATGGACGCACAGACCTCTACAGGTTAGACAACGGCACCTTGACTGCCATTAGGTATCAGGATGAAATCCTTGGACCCATTGTCAGACCCTATGCTGGTGCAGTTGGTTCTGGGTTCCTCGTGTGGACTCATGTGGCGAGAGTACGCAGGCAGTTCCTGGAGGATGAAGGAATTGATACCATTGACCTCCACCTCCCCCCCAATCTAAACCCCCCGCCCCCCCGCTCACTTGTCTGAGCTCAATCCAATAGAACACCTCTGGGTGGGACATTATGTTTCGGTCCATCCAATTACTCAGACTGTCCAGGAGCTCAGTGATGCCCTGGTCAATATCTGTTAGGATAACAGGGCACCATCAGTCATCTCATTAGGAGCATGCCCCCCCCCCCCCCAATGTTGTAAGGCTTGCATACAAGCACATGGGGGCCATACAAACTACTGAGTACAATTTGGAGTTGCTGGAATAAAATTTTGGTAAAATGGACTAGCCTGCCCGCCGTATCATTTTTTCCCTTTGATTTTCAGGGTGTCTTTGAATTCAGCCCTCTGTAGGTTGATGATTTTCATTTCCATCAGACGATGTGCCATCCTTTCGTTCCTAACACATTACCATATCAGTCCATATCAGTAGAGATAGCCAGCAGGATTTTTTCTCCCATTGAGATCTGATGTGTTTTCAAAGTCTTCCTTTAATTTTTTTGAACAGTTTATATAAAGTTCACAAGCACAGCAAAACACAGGGAACTCACCGGACTCCAGAGGACATTCACAATGAACCATCAGGAACTGAGGACGAACCTCCAGATTTATAGGGCGGAGGGCAGCTCCTGACGGTGATTGGTTGGCAGGTGAGCCCTTCTTTAGGGGGACCACCCACAAAACACATGGAACATAAAAAAGCAGCTTAAATATATTGACAAAACCAAAAATAAAGACTGATGCATAGAGTCAACATAAATAAAAGAATAAACAATGAACAAATGAAACATTAAACATGACTTTGAATCCTAGCCAGGGGAAGAACCCTGGCTGAGATGTGACAGTTGCACTGTCACCAAAACCAAGTCAGCTGGAGGATTCGTAGAAGTTGATGGTCACATTGAAGCACACATAGGGAAGTTGTTTCAGGTTTAAATCCTTAATCTCAGATGCTGAACTGAATATGGTGTGGATTTATAAAAGTGTAGTATCAGTGATGTAGATAATTCTGATTATGGAAGCCAAGCCCCTAGTAACAGTGCATGTAAATGTGAGATCTAACAAAATAAAATTCCCAAACACAGTAACTCAAAAAAATTGTTAAAAAGATTATATTTGGTTCCAGCTAACTTATTAATGCAAGAAACCAATAAACTTTCCTTGCTGTGCAAAGTGTCCAAAAAGTCACAATATGGCAACAGAAAAAAAAACAAATTTTGTAAAGGAAACAAAAAAAGAAAATAGCAAAATGTCCCAATTTGTAACATGGAAAAATTAGAAACTCCAAATGAAATGTGAATGGACTTGAACATTTCCACAGTCTCTGTAATTGTGAAGTGTTAATTGCTTCACCATCTTCTAATAAGACTCTGCTAAAAAAATCAACTTTGTTTTAAATACCTCAAACAATAAGGCCCTGCCAGTAAAGGCTCAACCACCTGCTTCACTTGACAAATGCTTGCTTTTTAAATTTTTTCAAAATTTTAAATCATTGTGTGAAGTACAATATAGCTGTCTATAAATTATTTTTATAAGACTGAAAAGCCAGCTTACTATATTTCTTTTGGCTTTTTTTTCTTCTCAAGAAGGAACAAAGCCATTTTCTGCCTCTTGGGGTACCTCCAGGTCTAATTAGTGAATAATTATGCTTTTGGACAGCTGCTGCAAAACCTCTGCCAATAGGAGGGCCAGAGAAATGAATATTTGTTACTAGATTACTAGACAATTGTTGCCAAGAAAATGCGACTCAGGTGGCAAAAATTTACAATGACCTGAAGGGCCACCACATGCTTTCAAATTGCAGTATTGAATTATGAGAGCAGTTCTGTTTGCTTTTTGGCGTCTTTTTGCTAAAGCTAATTTAGAAAGACTGTGTGCAGTGCATTATTTGTGCCCTGTAATTGACTGATGCCCGTTCTGTGCCTGATACTGGCAGCTTAGGCTCTGGCTACCTGTGGCCCTATAATTAGATTACGCAGATTTGGTAAATACGTGGAAGGACAAATGGAATAAAGGTCACATCTCATGGAAGTACATCCTGGATTCAGAAAGCAATAAAAGGACATTTTAAGTTCAAACTTAAAAATGTAAAAATACACTGGATACAGAAAATATTCACTTTATTGTGTTGCAGTTTTAATTTGAGATGAATACATTTTTTATTTTTGCCCGTATATCTACACTCCGAAACCCATGATGCCAAACTGAAAGCATGTATTCAGAAAGGTTTGCAAATTTAAAAAAAATGAAAAACTCAAATCTCCTGTTCCTACTGTATAAGTATTCAGAGCCTTTGCTGTGTTTTGCTCAGGTGCCTCCTGTTTGGTTTACTTCTCCTTGAGATGCTTCTAGAACTTGACTGGATTCCACCTCTGGTAAATGGAATTGAATAGATATTGATTAGAAAGGTATATGAGTACCCGTGTATATAAGGCACCACAATCCACACTGCATGTGAGTGCTGTGGCCACTAGGGGGGCATTCCAGCACCACAAACCCCAGACATAATGACACACACAGCACTTGTATTTACTATATCGTGTACCCTTGATAGGCTTCCTTCCTTCAGTGTCGTAGCACCTCTCACACAACACAGGACAGTCCCATAATACCATCAGTCACTCCCTTCGCTCCACTTCTCACAGGGTACTACTGTTGTCTAGCCCCTCTTCCAAATCCGACTTTCTGAGCTGAGATGGTGGGGTATCTTTTAATAATATAGCAAATCTTATTAATTCCCTCCAGGAAGCACTTCCGGTTCAGGCATGGCTACAGTGGTCCTTGTATTGTCACTAGTAATACTAATAATAATAGTAGCTTACTACTCAAAATGGTAAATGCAGGTAAGACCTGGGGATTGAACACACAACCTCTTGACTATTAGCAGTTCTTACCTCTGCACCAGCCACGTGGACATGTCTGCCTTGTACCCTAACCAATTTTTTTTTCTTTGCTTATATTCTTGAATAAATGCGCACTTGTTTTGTTATACCTTTTGTGAAAGTGTTTATTTGATATTTGCACTTCAGTCTTCTCACATTATACACTGCATGTCAGCATTTTGTCAATTATTACTATAACATGAAAAAAGCTTCTGTTTTAGTTATGCATTCAACATTTCTTGCGTCGCTTTTCCTGTCATCCTACATTTACCCAGATCGTTGTAGGCATGGAACACACATGAAATGCATGTATTCCAAATAACAATATTTTATTTACCCTCTACAATTCCAGACACCTCACACCCAGATAAACTTTGTGTCCGACTTCAGCTGCATCGGTCGGGGATGGGATAGCAGGCTGCCTGCTGCCGGTGCTGATCAACATATTCATAAAACAAAGACACTGATGATGAGGTGCAAAGAAATTTAAGGTGGCCCAGCATTACAACCTTTTTCTTGGGCTTCAGGGATTCTAGTGTTAAAGCAACCTGAGAGTGTTAAGAAAATGATTCGCTGGTCTGGTGTGACAAAACTGGAACTCTTTTTGTAGAACTCCTTTCAGCATTTCTAGTGAAAATCAGACACCACTCATCACTTGCTTGATACCATCCCTACGTTGAAGCATGGTGGTGGCAGCATCATGCTATGGGGTGCTTCTTCCTGGAGGATGTGGCTGGCCTTCTGAAGTGGTGTCAGGACAGTAATTTCTTCCTTAACACCAGCAAAATGAAAGAGATGACTATTGACACACTAAGGAAGAGAGGACATCACCCACAACTGCACATTGGAGAGACTGAGGTGGAGAGAGTGGCCACATTAACAGTTTTTGGCATTAACATTTCTGAGGATCTCATCTGGACCTACCATGTCACAGACCAGGAGGGGAAAGCCCGGCAGTGTTTGTATTTTTTGAGAAGGCTGAGGAAGCTTTGCATGCCAAGTACTACCCTCAAGAACTTCTACATTGAGAGTATCCCCACTTACTCCATCACAGTCTGGTTTAGGAGCAGTACAGCAGGGGTCTGCAAGGCTCTACAGCTGGTGATAAAATCTGTGCAAAATATCACTGGAACAGCACTCCCTGCACAGAGGCCATCCATAACACCAGAGTTCTCAGGAGGGCCCATTACATTATTATGGACAAAACCCACCGACTACATGAACTGTTCATACTACTACCATCAGGGAGATGCTATAAAAGTACAGCAGCAAGAACAACAAGGCTGAAAAACAGTTTTCTCCCTTACGTCATTAGGCTCGTAAATAAAACCCATACACTGCTCACCCTCTCAGTACTGCAGGCATCCTCGTGTCTGGAGGATGGAAGGCCTTCTTGAGACCTTATACCTGCAGAGCTTACATTGAATCATTTATTTATTGCATGTGCATTCTTATTTCTGTTTGTTTTTGCATTTCTTTTTCATCTGAATGTTTCTAGTATATTGTTTTGAATTTTTTCTGTTGCTTGTATTCTTGTCTACCAGTAATGGCGTATTGGGCAATAACATGCAGTGAATACACTTGACTTGTAGTATTCATACTCTTTCTTTCTCTGTACGTTTACCATTCATTTGCTCAGAGGCTGATGAGCTTGCTACTTCATGAGCAGCTCGTAATTTTCTCCACCCTAGCGGCCCGCTTCTTCTCTTCTTCCGTCAGCATCTTTACTCGTTAAAATTGATTAAGTCAGTGTTTGTGTTGCAATTTCTTAGTACGTTTTCTTTAATTTTTCACTTAAGCTGGAACTCAAGTCTTCAATCTGCCTCAAGAATGATTTAATATACGAAGGTATAGAGGAAGTGACGGCGAAGGTGGTAGGGATGAGAGCGGCGCCTGTACGCATGCGCCACACGCCGCCCTTCTCCGCGCTGCCAAGAGTTGATTCTACAATAAAAAAAAATAAAAAGAGTAATAAAAATTATCACCCCGAAAGCACACAGTAGAGGTCACATTGTATATGTGTACCAAATTTCAGGTCAATAGCTCAAACGGTTTGTAAGCTACAGGTGATTTAAAATTCTGGACAGACAAACGGACAGCCACGGTAGCGTATTATATAGCAGCTTTACCCATGTATTAGTGAAACAGGACTACTCCTGACGTCATTCTTCCCCCTCCCCTTGGCCTGAAGCCTCTGCCTCGGATTAGCGCGAATATATCTTAGCGCAATGAGAGAAGTCACAAAATCAACCAGAATGTTCAAGCAAATTATAGAAAAAAAAAAGATCTAGGCTTTCCCTTAAAGATAGGGTGAGAGGCTCAGTCATCCGGGAGGGGCTCAGAGTAGAGCCGCTGCTCCTCCACATCGAGAGGAGTCAGATGAGGTGGCTCAGGCATCTGATCAGGATGCCTCCTGGACACCTCCCTGGTGAGGTGGTCCGGGCATGTCTAACCGGGAGGAGGCCCAGGGGAACACCCAGGACACGCTGGAGGGACTATGTCTCTCGGCTGGCCTGGGAACGCCTCAGGATTCCCCCGGAAGAGCTAGAAGTAGTGGCCGGGGAGAGGGAAGTCTGGGCATCTCTGCTCAAGCTGCTGCTCCCGCGACCCGACCTCGGAAAAAGTGGAAGAGAATGGATGGACGGATGAAAAAAAAGATCTAAATCTGTTAAGTAGTTCTCTTGTTTGCTAACTAAGCAGAGTTAAGGTTACGCCCCGAGGTAGACGCATGAGTGAGGAAGGCCCCGCCACCCTCCCCGCAGCCTGATGAGTCTCTCTCAGATTTGCGCTAATAAATCAGTACCGCAAGTGAACTACGATGCTTAGCGTGATGAGAAAGTTGCAAAATCAACTGAATGTTTCAGCAAATTATAGAAAAAAACCCAATCTAAATCCGTTAAGTAATCCTCTCGTGAAAAGCGGACAGACATACAAACGGGTCTAAAAAAACTATAAGAAATTTCGTGCTTGAACCACGAAATTTTTAAAACTGCTTCTTAGGGAGCACCTATGGGCCAAGGGTAACCTACATTCCAAATTCCAAGTCCCAAGTCCTCATGTTTCGGGAGATTTTGTGATGAATGTGTTAGTGGTATTTGGCTTTTATAGATATAGATTAATGCAGGACTCACAGAATAACATTTTCATTGTACTGAGTACATATGACAGTAATGTTAAAGTTGAAGTCGATAAAGTTGAAGTTAAAAGAACAAATCTCTCTTTTCCTAAAATACTGAATCTTCAATTAGGGAGAGCAGGCTTATGTCAGGTTAAAGATGTTTGTCAATGCCGTTCATCTTTTCAGTCTGAATGACTCAGTTTTATGGTCGAGAATGGCAATGAAAGACTAGTATGAGGTAATTTGTTATTCTAGGTTATGCTGAAGCTTTATAACACACTGGTGAGGCCTCATCTGGAGTCCTGTGTACAGTTTTGGTCTCCAGGTTTCAAAAATGACATAGCAGCACTAGAAAAGGTATGGAGAAGAGCGACTAGGCTGATTAGAGGACTACAGGGGATGAATTATGAAGAAAGATTAAAAGAGCCGAGCCTTTACAGTTTAAGCAGTAAAATATTAAGAGGAGACATGACTTTTAAAATGATGAAGGGAATCATCAAGAACATGGGGACACAGTTGGAAACTTGTTAAGCGTAAATTTCGCTCAAACAGTAGAAGGTTTTTCTCCACATAGAGAACCATTGACATGTAGAATAAGATTCCAAGTTGTGTGGCAGACAGTCGGACAGAGGCAGTGGTGCTGTAAGAATTATGTTTCTGGACTTCTCTAGTGCCTTCAGCACCATCCAACCTTTCCACCTTAGGGACAAGCTGACAGAGATGGGAGTAGATTCATACCTAATGGCATGGATCGTGGACTATCTTACAGACAGACCTCAGTATGTGCATCTCGGGAACTGCAAGTCTGACATTGTGGTCAGCAACACAGGAGCGCCACAGGGGACTGTACTTTCTCCGGTCCTGTTCAGCCTATATACATCAGATTTCCAATACAACTCGGAGTCCTGCCACATGCAAAAGTTCACTGACGACACTGCTATCGTGGGCTGCATCAGGAGTGTGCAGGAGGAAGAGTATAGGAACCAAATTAAGGACTTTGTTAAATGGTGCGACTCAAACCACCTACAACAGAACACCAGCAAAACCAAGGAGCTGGTGGTGGATTTTAGGATGCCCAGGCCCCTCATGGACCCCGTGATCATCAAAGGTGACTGTGTGCAGAGGGTGCAGACCTATAAATACCTGGGAGTGCAGCTGGATGATAAATTGGACTGGACTGCCAATACTGATGCTCTGTGCAAGAGAGGACAGAGCCGACTATACTTTCTTAGAAGGCTGGTGTCTTTCAACATCTGCAATAAGATGCTGCAGATGTTCTATCAGATGGTTGTGGCGAGCGCCCTCTTCTACGTGGTGGTGTGCTGGGGAGGAAGCATAAAGAAGAGGGACGCCTCACGCCTGGACAAACTGGTGAGGAAGGCAGGCTCTATTGTAGGCACAGAGCTGGACATTGTGACATCTGTGGCAGAGCAACGGGCGCTGAGCAGGCTCCTGTCAATCATGGAGAATCCACTTCATCCACTAAACAGTGTCATCTCCAGACAGAGGAGCAGCTTCAGCGACCGACTACTGTCACCGTCCTGCTCAACTGACAGACTGAGGAGATCGTTCCAGGGGGGTAAACGTTAACATTATACAAAGTTATTGTCTGTTATACCTGCATTTTTATCACTCTTTAATTTAATATTGTTTTTATCAGTATGCTGCTGCTGGAGTATGTGAATTTCCCCTTGAGATTAATAAAGTATCTATCTATCTATCTATCTATCTATCTATCTATCTATCTATCTATCTATCTATCTATCTATCTATCTATCTATCTGTCTGTCTGTCTGTCTGTCTGTCTGTCTGTCTGTCTGTCTGTCTGTCTGTCTGTCTGTCTGTCTGTCTGTCTATCTATCTATCGGGACTTTCAAAACTCGACTTGATGTTATTTTGGAGGAACTACGTAGATAGGACTGGTGAGATTTGTTGGGTTGAATGGCCTGTTCTCGTCTCAATTGTTCTAATCTTCTACAGTTAATGTGGTTTCTGGTTGGTCCTCAGCCCTTTACATTATCTTTTGAATTTTCTCTTTACAGCATTAAAAAAGAAATTTGTCTGTTCCAGTTTTTTTTCTGAACATTAATTAAATGCATAACAGCTTCCTAGTACTGATTTTTTTCACATTAGAAAACCCAATGTCAGATCATAAATAAAATAACACCTCTCTTCATTTGCTAAATTCCAAAGCATTCATATTGATTAGTGATAAATAGTTGACATTTTTACATTATTTGATTTACTTCAAAAACTTTTAAAAGCTATTTTCATTGCATAAACATCTGAATAGTTCTTCTAAGAAGGAGCTGGAAAGTTTTTCAGAAGGCAGGAAAGCTCTGGTGTTTTCTTCAATCAAATATTCTCACACTTGAACCTGGCAGATCATTTGGTTTCATACAATGGCCTCCTCCCACTTAATCATCACACAGCAATCCCAGCTAACCCCACCACATGTAAGTGAAATGGCTCCACTGTAGCGGTGACATATTGACAGTATTTACTGCACATTATTCTAAAATGTTTAAATTTTCCCATTGGTGTCGCAACAGCACAAGGAATAAAATAAAAACTGCATTTGAAATACTTCTCTGGAATGTGTACCCAAGAAAGCTAATTCACATGAAGGGCAAGCATCCCTGTAATTAATGAGAGAAAGAGGTGGGCTTTTTTCCATGACTAGCAGATAGCTCATTGTAAATCAATAATCATTTTTAAAATCAGCCCTCACAGCACAGCAGGAAATATATAAGTTCTCTCTCTGGCAGGCAGTCAATTGAGGTGTAATGAACAGATCATTAACCTCATTAGCTTCTGCAGAAGCCCTTTCAAAGGCGGCTGTCAGGCTGGGTAATTGGGAGCAGGCAGCAGCAAACAGCACCTGCCCATGATCTTCATCTGCACAGAGGCAGCGCTGTTCTGGGACTGACATCCCATCTTTTAATCTCAGTGACACATCACTTTCAATTCCATTCATGCAGTTTGCTTCACCTACTGGATTGGAATGAGAAGAACATTCAAGGTGGATGTCTTTCTTACTTTTATTTCAGATAAAAAATTGGAAACAGTTGTTTAAGTGCATAGTCATCAGCCACTAAACAAAATCAATTGTTACCACCTGTAGCCCCCCCTCACCATGAGACTACAACACCAAGGCTGGCAACCCAATAACATTCTCAACAACAGACACTCACTTGTTCACTTACTTCATGGCAAGGGAGCTATAATTAAAAAAAAAAGTTAAAAATTGTAGGCTTAATTTAACATTCACGTGCATTCTAGAACTTACTGACTTGGAAGTTAGAGCATTTTACATATTTTTAGTTACTGCATCAAAGACTTGGCAGCAACATTTTTGTTTAGTATAGTCCATCCATCCATCCATTTTCCAACCCGCTGAATCCGAACACAGGGTCACGGGGGTCTGCTGGAGCCAATCCCAGCCAACACAGGGCACAAGGCAGGAACCAATCCTGGGCAGGGTGTGTTTAGTATAGTGATCTCCATAATGTTTTTCCTTGGTTTACCCTTCTGCTCTATAGTTTCAAATTACAAACAATCAAGACGGGATTAAAGTGCACATTGCAGACTTCCATTTAAGGGGGTCTGCATACATTTCAGTCACACCGTGTAGAGATGACAACACTTATACACGGTTCCCCAATTCAGGGCACCATAATGTTTGGCACACAGCAATGGCAGGTCTAATAAAGCTGTCATATTTAGTCCTTTGTCGCATACCCCTCACATGCAAGTCTGTGATTCATAGACATCACCAGGTACTGAGGATCTTCTCTGGTGATGCTCTGCCAAGCTTCTGATGCAGCCATCTTCAGCTCCTGCTTGTTTTGGGGGCTTGCCCCCTTACGTTTTCTCTTCAGCATATGGAAGGCCTGCTCAGTTGGATTGAAATCTGGTGACTCAATCGGTACTCAAATGTGGCACTTGGTGCCACTGCCCACCTGCCAAGTTGTTTGCTTGCCTAAGGTGAAGTCATCTCTGATGAAGGATCACAGGAATCATCAGGTAGAGGGATCCTTTCATCAGATTGGCTGGCCCAGCACTGTCTCAGCTGTGTATTGGCCAATTGGGGGAGGCAGCTTGATGGCCAAGATCTCTAGGACTTTAAACAAACCTGAACCCTATTATGTGATGTCATCTACTGTTGATTTCTGCTCTGCACTTGTAATATTTCTATTTCACTATTATGTTGTATTGAAGATTACTTGTGTTCTGTTCTGTTGCGTTGTATTTTTTTTGACACCCACTGCATGCCCACCCTACCTGGAAAGGGGTCTCTCTCTGAATTGCCTTTCCCAAGGATTCTTCCATTTTTTTTCTTGTCTTCTTAGAGAGTCAAGGCAGGGGGGCTGTCAAGACACAGGGCCTGTTAAAGCCCATTGCTGCACTCCTTGTGTGATTTTGGGCCACACAAAAATAAATTGTGTTGTATTGTATTGTGACTGGCATTGACATTCAAGCATTTTTAATTTTTTAGCTTTGATAAACTCCTGTGTTACCCCAGCAGTATGTTTAGATCATTATCTTATTGAAGGATGAAGTGCCGTCTAATGTGTTTGGAGGCATTTACTGGAACTTGAACACATCGGATTGTTCTAAACACTTCAGAAATCATTGTGCGACTGCCATCAGCTGTTTCAGCATCAGTGAAGAAAAGTGTGCCAGGACCTGTGGCAGCAATACATGCCCAAGCCATAACACCCCCAGCACCATGTTTAACACATGAGGTGGTCTGCTTTGGATCTTAGACAGTTCCTTTTGGTCTTCACACTTTTCTCTTGGCATCACTCTGATCAGGTTCATCTTTGTCTCGTCTGTCCACAAGATCTTTTCCCAGAATTCTCCAGGCTCTTTGAAATCCTTTTTCACAAACTGTAATCTGGCCATCCTGTTTTTTTTGGCTAACTAGTGGTGTTCATCTTGCAGTGTGCTCTATGTATTTCTGTTCATGAAGTCTTCTGCTGATAGTCGCCTCAGAAACACACACATCTTGTCTTCTGGAGATTGTGTCTGGTCTATTGGACAGAAGCTTGAGGCTTTTTCTTAACCATAGTGAGGATTCTTCTGTCATCAGCAGTGGGGTTTTCTTTGGCCTACCAGCCCCTTTGTGATTACTGAGCTCCAGAGGTGTAGCTAGGGTTTTCAGCACCCGGGGACAACTGAAGATTTTCACCTTCATAATGACTTCTTTGACTTTCATTGGCACAGCTCTTACTTTCATGTTGAACAACGGCAACCACAGACTCCGAAGGGTAGAAGCAAGCTGAGATATCTTATGAAGCCATGAAACACACCTGTCACACCAATCGTCCCAAACATGATGGTGCCCCGAATCGGGAGGGACAATGTAGAAAAATCGTTGTCACTCCTACACGGTGTAACCAAAATGTAAGCAAATCCCCTTAAATGAAAGTCTGCACTGTACACTTTAATCACTTCTGAATTGTTTGATTTGTAATTTACAACCGTGGAGCAAAGGGAGAAATCAAGGAAAAACGTGTCTTTGTCCCAAACATTTGTAACAATGAGTCATATTCAAAAGCAATAATAGAATGTAATGACATGTGTTAGTAGATGGCATGAAATTTTTGCTTTTTAACAGCACTTTATAATGGAGTTATAAACGGAGCACGAACTGGCTTGGGGTGGCTCAGTAGGTTTCATACACAGCAGATTCCGATTCAAGTGATGTGAAAATGACATGGACTCATGCGTGTTAGTGCTGGAAGGTCTGTGACTAATTGTTGTTCAATTTTCTTAAAATTAGCATTTTTGAAAGTATACCCAATAAGAGTAGTATCCTGTAATTAGCAAATGAAAAAGAACTTTTAGCATAAATAGACCAATAATAGCATAACAGCAGTATCAATATTATCCTAAAGGAGAAAAGGAACTGAAATAATTTCACTTTCTAGCTGTTAATATTAGTTAAAAATCCAGTATTTTCTTAAATGGATATAAATAAGTAAGAAAGGAACTGATTTATTGTATAATGAGAACACCAAAGGCGACAAAGATTTTAATTCCAGTGTGACGCGTGAGTCGGTGTCTTGCACCCCAAAGACGAGGCTGAGTCTGAGTACTTTAGCAAAACCAGCTTTATTCAACTTGAAACAGGAACAGCAAGGTTATTTATTGTAGCGGGATCTACCATAAATATACAGACATAGCAAGCAGGCAGGGTTGGAGCCATGCCAGTGACCAAGTTACAGTATAATTTCCCCTGCATCACCCATCGGGTGACCGGCAGTTTGCACGTGGCAGCGGTAAACTGGTAGTTGTTTCTGTGGCACTGCGAATCTTACATTGCCTCGGCAATGGACAAGCAACTTTCAACAGACACTGCAGTCACACTTCTGCGTGTTGTCCCGCTGGGAAGTTCAGAAGTCTCACATCATTATGAAGATACAATGTAGCAGAAGCAGCTTTCTGGGTTTGGATAAGCTGTAACTCACGTTCAATCTGTTGTTCTGTACATTATACTACTAATTAATCAACACAGCGCAAACGGTAATCCTGCCCTTTCTTTAGCTGTTAGAAGCCAGCGTGGTCCTGGTTGTGTTCTTATCATCTATTATCTTCTGCTCACAGATCAACTGCTAAACCAGTCCTATATTTATGTCAGTTAGTGCAGCTGCACCTATTTTGTGTTATTAATTAGTTCAAAGTCAAAGTGAACTTTATTGTCATCTCAACCATATACAAGTATACAGACAGACAAAATTGTGAAGCTCAGGGTCCACAGTGCAACAACATGCAATAAATAAATTAAAAATAGAATTAAAATTTAGAATTTAAAAATGTAAAAATTAAAACACAAACAAGACAAGACATTATGTAAAGATATGACAAAGAAGTAGCAGCAATATTGATGTTGAAACACCATTTAGCTGTGGGCGGCACGGTGGCACAGTGGTAGTGCTGCTGCCTTGCAGTAAGGAGGCCTGGGTTCACTTCTGTGTGGAGTGTGCATGTTCTCCCCGTGTCTGCGTGGGTTTCCTCCGGGTGCTCCGGTTTCCTCCCACAGTCCAAAGACATGCAGGTTAGGTACATTGGCGATCCTAAATTGTGCTTGGTGTGTGTGTGCGCGCCCTGTGGTGGGCTGGTGCCCTGTCTGGGATTTGTTCCTGCCTTGCACCCTGTGCTGGCTGGGATTGGCTCCAGCAGACCCCCGTGACCCTGTGTTAGGATATAGCGGGTTGGAGAATGACTGACTATTTAGCTGTAGGTTGATAATGTTGGCTCTTTACAATAAGAATTTGCAAATAATATCAGTTAAGTTTATTCAGTCATATATATGCTCACATGACTGCTTTCCACTTTCGTTTATTTCCAGAGGAGTGATTTTTTTGTACATCTACATGGTTAACTTGCCTAAAGCATCAGGAGAAGGCGCGGCTGTATGAATTCATGCATGCTCTCCCTGCCATCTGGCTCACTTACTTGCATTGGAAATCTGAGCAGCGGTCAGTTGAGCAAGTGATGGAAGTATAAAAAATATGCAAGTTCAAGCAACCATTCCAAAGGTAAAATTGAAACAATAAACTAATTTATAGATGAAATCTCACAGAACATTTTTTCCATTTTAAAATTGACAAGTTTGCAAATCCACAAATGCTTTTCAATGGGAAATTTTGAAATTTCAAAACTTTGTGCAGCGCAATCTGTTCGAGATATCTGAACAAAAATTTCTTGAAGAATAAGCCTGCCGCATTTCAACAAAATTGGTCTAAGAGTTGTTTAATCCAGACATACAGATAAACAGAGAGACAGACAGACAGACAGAGAGACGTGGCCAAGTGCATTATAGGTGAACTGCACCTTAAAATGAAATTCCTGTTAAGCAAACAAGTTAAGAAACACTTTGAGTATGGCAAACATTAGATTACATTAGATTAGACTGGAATCCATAAATATTTATATACTGCATGCTTTTCCCAATCATTTTGCAAGATCTAGTACAGAAGGTCTGATCTGCACAATGAAAAAAATTATTGGATAACCCTTATCCCATATCTATGTGAAAACATCTCATACGTAATTAAAAGTATCCCATACTTAATGTGAAAAAATCTCATATGAACATAAAAGTATCCCGTACGTACGTGAAAACATCTCACACGTACGCAAAAGTATTCTGTACATACAGGATGTTCTCACGCACGTACGAAATAAACGTTATCCCGTAATTTTTTTCACTGTGCCGTTCAGAGCTTACATAATCTAGTGCTCATTTGCTGTCATTTTTTTTGAGGTATTGAAATCAATTCTGAAGTTTATTTTAAATTTTTATTGAGGTCTCATTTGGAGTACGGTATGCAGTGTTGGTCTCCATATTACGAAAAACGCAAAGCAGAATTAAAGAAAAGAACAAAAAGCCTGATTCCATTACTGAGAGATATAAGCTATTGTATGAGAAGAAACTGAAGGAGGTGAACTTTTTCAGTTTTTATAGGAATAATCCACCCAAAAATAGTATTTCTTTATGCTACTTACCACATGTAATTTAAAGCGATATCCAAGACAAAAATTTGATATCATGTTTTCATTCATAATAAGAGAAAACAGTTTATGACATAATGTTATGGAATGGTGACTGTTTTGTCCAATGACAAATGATGTGAAAAATGTCCATTTATAAAAAGATTAAAATTCCTACATTAGTCGTGAGGTGTTATCCACATGTCCTGTTATCAAGTCAAATGTTCAAAACTTTATGATAAAAAATTATTAAGAGTATTGAGCTGTCATATTTGTATTCAGTCAAAAAAACCCTTATATTGTGTTTCATTTTCTTTAAACTTGGTGGAATATAATGACTTACTTTACTCCCTAAACTTATGGGTTATGTATTTATGGTCAATAATTTTATCTCCGTCTGTGTTGGTAATTTCTGTCGTTCTTGCTTGTGGATTTGTTGAGCTACGTGTTAATAGTATTGATGTCACGATTTAAAGATGAGCTATTCTGTTTCTTTTGTTGTCAAGAGGCAAAATTCTGATTGTAGAGCCTTTCTTTCGCCTCATTTGGAGATCTGGTGTATTTTTCATTTATTCTGCAAAATTTACTGATTAACTCTGGCACCTATTTGGTCTCCAATTTATTTTTTATGTGAAAGGTATGAAATAATCACACATGAAAATGGCATGGACAAAAATGATGAGACCCTTAAGTTTATATTTTGTTGTACAACCTTTAGAGTTGGTAATCACTGCAAATGAGCAATTCCTGAAGCTCTCCATTAGACTTCTGCATCTGTCCACAGGTAGTTTGGTCCACTCTTCCTAAGCCAACTGCTCTTGATAATCTTGAGATTTCATTGTTACCTACACAGACTGCAAGCCATCCCATGCAAGGCACAGTAAAGCAACTGTAGAACATAAGCGAGCCTCCTCCATGGTGTTCCTTCCTGTGAAAGCTTCATTTTCTCATCTGTGGACAGAGAGGTGATGTGACTTGCCAAAAAAGCTCTAGTATTGTTTCATCTGTCAAAAGGACATTTTCCCAGAAGCATTGTGGCTTGTTAATATGACAATATGTATTTTTATGCTTTTCTTTCAACAGAGGTCTTCATCCATTAAGTCCATTGTCACTCAAAAAGCGATGGATGGTGTGATCAGACACTGATGGACCTTGACCTTGGAGTTCATCTTGTATCTCTTTGGAAGCTGTTCCTGGCTTTTTGTCTACTATTCTCACTATCCTTCTGCCCATTCTGGGGTCAATTTTCCCCTTGAGGCTGCGTCCAGGGATGTTGGCTACAATCCCATGGAACTTTAACTTCTTAATAATATTTGCAGCTGTTGCCACAAAAACATCAAGGTGCTTGGTCTTCTAGCTGTTGACTTTAATATGCTTGTCTGTCATTTTCTTTCTGATCTCCTCAGACGACTCCCTCTTGTGCTTTCTCTGGGCCAAGTTTAGTGTTGGACACACAATGATACCAAACAGCAGAGTGACAACTTTTCTCAATTTAAATCGGCTGAAGCAATGACTGCACGATTGGAGACATGTGTGGTACTCACTAAAGAAAAGAGCTAGTTTGAACAATCACTCCAATCCTGTTATTTAGGATCTTTCCTCAGGGTCCCAACAAATGTGTCTAGGCTATTTTAGAATAGCTTTGCAGAATAAGCAGCACCTGCTTTGCTTTACTCGATGTATCAAAGTCATAGAGGTAAAAAGGGGACAATTGCTTTTCTTTGAATCATTTTTCAGGAGACATGCAGCAATTTTTCAATGAACTGTAAGGAGACCAACCACTTTGTCCATGTTTGTAGATAGATAGATAGATAGATAGATAGATAGATAGATAGATAGATAGATAGATAGATAGATAGATAGATAGATAGATAGATAGATAGATAGACATTATTTGTCCCCAAAGGGAAATTCAAATTATGACAGCAAAATATTTTCTTTTCAAGAAATGCCTGATAATAATTACATTAAACTCAAACTTTGTTTCCCTTCTTACCTGCTTATACATTCAATATGAATGCATATGTTCAAATTTAAATAGCTAGTAGACTCATCAAATGATTTATAGACTAGTAATGAAAATGAGGAACAACCATATAAAGATGACAGAGATGTGAATAATGTCAGCTCATAATTGCTTCTGGTTTCATCATTTGTTTGTTCTTGTTTTTACATGACTACTAACTTTCTTAATTTCAAAGAAACCTTCAGGAAACAAATATTGCTATCCTTTACATCTCTGGACAAATAAACAATTAACATCTGTCTAATTTAGCTTTGCTTTTACAGCACTTGAGTAATTCATTGCTTAAGGTCAGGCCCTCAGCCAAGATTAATTGTGCTTCTCCAAATTGCAAAACTAAATAAATTGTTTAGGTTGATGCAGCATTTAAAGTGTAAAAAATAAGGCTTATTTTCTTCTGCTCGTAATGATCAACAGAGCTTCTATTCACAACATATATTCAAATAAAATGTAATTGGCTGTCAGAAAGTATCCATAAGATTAATATTCTCTACAAACATCTTTATAACTCCTTGGCACTTTATAGAGATGGGCTTATTAATCCCATTTAATGAATACAAAGCAAAATTTTTTGTAGTTGCATCAGCATGCGTCAGCCCTGGAAACAAGTTAGAAAATGTAGGCATGGAGTAACGTTCAGGTGCATCCAGGGACTTAGCTAACTAATTTCAAACTTGGAGCATTTCACATTTTCTTACATACTTCATCTAAGAGTCTACTGTCATATTTTTTTCTTATTTATTTCTTTTTGTAACTGTAAGTCATATCTTCTTATTTAATACACTACCGTGGTTGTCCGGGATTTTAAATCACCTGTAGCTCGCAAACAGTTTGAACTATTGACCTGAAATTTGGTACACATATACTACGTGACGTCTACTGTCCGCTGTCAGAGTGATGATTGACCTCCATGGTTATTCCTCTTTTTATTTTTATTTTGTTGTAGAATCAACTCGTGGCAGTGACCATGCGGCACATGCGTACGGGCGCCGTTCTCATCCCTACCACCTTCACCGTCACTTCCCCTGCCTTAAATCATTCTTGAGGCAGATTGAAGACTTAAGTTCAAAATTAACTGAAAAATGAAAGAAAACGTACTAAGTAATTGCAACACAAACACTGACTTAATCAATTTTAATGCGAAAAGATGCCGACGGAAGATGAGAAGAAGCAGGCTGGTAGGGTGGAGAAAAGAAGAGCTGCTCAGGAAGCAGCAAGCGCATCAAACTCTGAGCAAACAAATGGTAAATGTACAGAGAAGGAGGAGGAAAACTAGGAATGCTCAAGTCAAGTGAATTCACTGCATGTTATTGTACAGTGCACCGTTACTGGTTCAGTAATAAAAGCAGCAATAGAATGCACTCCCATGTGTTAGTAGACTACATTAAATACACACTTTTTAACAGCACTTTACAATATCATGTAGCAGTAATAACAGCACAAATACACTTATGGTGGATCGATAGTATTCATAGAGAGCAGAGTCCAAATCAAATCAAAATAGTGAAAGAGTCTATGATTAGCTGTAGTTCAAATTCATAATATTTTTGAAAGACATGCCTGATGAGTTAAAATTTGATTTGATTAGATTACATTAGAAAAATTTTATTAATCCCAGGGTGAAATTTGCAGCAGCAGCAGCAGAAACATAAAAACAAGAATATAGACTCACAGGACAGATAATACAGCCAGTGAATCATTCTATAAATACATAAATAAATGTATATTGTGCAGACATTTCAAAATGAACTTAAAAGAGTACACCAGGAGGAAACACTGAATTGCCTGATAGCAGTGGGCAAAAGAGACCCCAGAGGTTCTTCTTAGCAAAGCATGGTGGATGGAGTCTGTGGCTAAAAGTGCTCCAAAGAGAGCGCCTCCTGGAGGGGATGGAGGAGATTTTTCATGATGGCATCCATCGGTTTTTCCACAACAGCGTCCAGTGTATCCAGGATTTGCACTGTGATGGAACAGGCTGTCCTGATAAGTTTATTCAGGCATTGTGTGTCTTTTGAATTTAAGTTGCTTAGAGCAGTGTGGTGGCTCTGAGATTAGAGATTTGCACTGGCAATCAGAAGGTTGCCGGTTCGAATCCCATAAATGCCAAAAGTGACTCTGCTTCGTTGGACCCTTGAGCAATGCCCTTAACCTGCAATTGCTCCGTTAATGTGCATGTAGGCCTTCCAACCTGAAGGAACAAACCTGGGGGTTTGTGGCAGAATTGGCACCCCAGCCACCATAAAAAAAACCTTACACTGGTTCAATTCCATCTGAACTAGTGTGGTACCGAGGTTTCACCCGTTGCATGGCTCCACTCAGGTCCTAATCTGGGATCCTGAGTTGGTTTGTCATGTGGTGGGTGAGGCAATGCACTGTATCTCTCTTTATCTCTCTCTGTCCTGGGGACCACAGTATTAAACACCACACTGGCTACTATGGACTGGTAGAAGATTTCCAGCAGCTTGCTGCACACATCAAAAGAACTAAGAACTAAGAAAAGAACTACCCTTCTAGTCCAGCACCAGGCCAGTTTGTTGTTCATGTGTTGTTCATTTGAGAATGGCACAAATATTAATTTTCACAAAGGTTGCTGCCTCAGTTTTTATGATGACAATTTACATTTATTCCATATGTTATGCTATGAAGAGTCAAGCCAAGAAAAAGATCAGGGACAGACTGATATTCTGGGATTGGACTGCTGAGGACTGCTGGGGGAAAGTCATTTTCTCTGATGAATCCGCTTTTCGATTGTTTGGGGCATCTGGAGAACAAAAGGTGAGCGCTATGAGGGCTACCATCAGTCCTGTGTCATGCCAACAGTAAAGCATCCTGAGACCATTCATGTCACGTGGGGTTGCTTCTCAGCCAAGGGAATGCAGGGCTTACTCACAAATTTGCCTAAGAACACAGCCATCAATAAAGAACGGGACCAAAACATCCTCTGAGAGCAAATTCTCCCAACCATCCAAGAATGAACAATGCCTTTGCGAGCATGATGGAGCACCATGCCGTAAGGCAAAAGTGAGAACTAAGTGGCTCAGGGAACAAAACATTGAAATTTTGGGTCCATGTCCAGAAAACTCCAAGAGGTGAGTGAACAGACAAAAACCCACAAATTCAGACAAACTCCAAGCATTGATTATGCAAGAATGGGCTTCCATCAGTCAAGATTGGGCCCAGAACTTGATTGACAGACAGCATGACAGGACGAATTGCAGAGGACTTGAAAAAGAAAGAAGGGCCAACAGTGCAAATATTGACTCTTTGCATAAACTTAATGTAATTGTCAATAAAAACCTTTAAAACTTATTAAATGCTTGTAATTCTACTTCAATATACCAGAGGAACATCTGACAAAAAGATCTAAAAACACTCAACCAGCACACTTTGTGAAAACCAATACTTGTGTCATTTTCAAAACTTTTGGCCATGACTGGACATCCTCTCCGTGAATGGTGACTGGTCTCAGAGACTCTTTGGTCCACCACCAGTTCTTTTGTCTTGTTGATGCTGAGTTGCAGGTTATTATCCCTGTGCCATGAGACAAAATCTTCCAGAAGCTTCCTGTACTCCAGCTCATTTCCATTATCAATTCAGCCCATGATGGACGAGTCATTAGAGAATTTCTATGTGGCAAGCTCTGGTATAGTAGTGGAAGTCCACGGTGTAAAGGGTAAACAAAAAGGGAGATAGGACAGTGTCCCGAGGAGCTCCAGTATTACACACAACCATTTCTGACACACAGCCCCTGAGCCTCACAAACTGTTGTCTGTTGGTCATATAGTCTAGGATCCAGGAGATTATGGGGTCTTCAAATCCATAGCCTTGATCTTTTCCACCAGTCACTGAGGCAGAATGGTGTTAAAGGTGCCGGAAAAGTCAAAGAATATCATCGTGACTGTGGTGGTGGCTTTGTCCAAGTGGGATTAGGCTCTGCAGAGCATGAAGATGAGCGCAACCTTTACACCTTTATGTGCCTGATTGCAAACTGCAAAGCATCCAGATGTTCTGAAAAACTAGGGGATGGAGGTCTTCCTGCTGTATGAAGTGAGAGTGAGGGTTTTGTGGTAAAATTGTTAGTTTGTCAGCCCATGATAAGGAGCACTGCCCGTATTTATCAAGTGTCTCAGAGCAGGAAAACAGTTCAAAATGGCTGAAAAATCACAAAGTGATGCAAATTTCATTCTACTCTTAGGAGTAGGAGTAAAAGAATTTGATCAATTTTCTTAATTTAGAAAACTACTCTTGACTTCTTTAGGATTTGGGAGAGCTTGTGAGCTGTCGTAATTCACTAGAAGCCAAGGGAAGATGGAGTTCAGGCAGACATCGGCATGCACATCCCTTGAAAGGTGGAATGTTTTGGAAACGCTTGACAACAATGAGCTTGTATAAATATTGCATGTCACATGATCACATGCAGAGAAGCCCTGCACTGTCAGATAAAATTAAAATGTTGGTAACGTTGTGTTTTTTGGCTACAGGGAGAATGCAGCTTTGCAATAGCCATGATTTGGGTATATCACAACCAACCATTTCTCATATTTGCTCCAAACTTTGAACACTCTTAAGGCACATGAGGTAATACAAAGATTTATACAATTTTATTTTTTGAGAAATATATTTTTTAGTCAAATTCTTGGAGAATTTCAGTGCAGAAGCTACTTGTACACCAGCTTACTTGTCCTGCTGCTTGAGATAAGTTACTGTAACCATGAAAGGACGAGGGTAAGTCAGTAGTTATCTGTAATCTGTATGTAAAATTTATTAGAGCTACAGTAGAGAACATGCAGACACATCAAGTATCAATGCACTTGATCCAGTGTTACACAAATTTATTTATGCCCTCAGAAAAAGAAAACATTTTTGGTTGGTCTCTCGGCCATGCACGTGTCACTCCTTCGTATGCAGAACCTTGGGTTATTTGTATATGATTTGCCATTTCAGTGATAGCCAGTCTTTCGTTCGTCATAATCATGGTACGGACTTGTTCAATGTTGGCGATAGTAGTGGACATGGACAGGCGTACCTCTCCTTTTTTGTGTTTAACACTTGTCTGACCACTTCTGAACCCTCCACATTGTGCAGAAAGCATGCTGGTACATATTCAGCACATAAAAAGATCATCACGGCTCGCTGTCATTTGTTTGGGCAAATGGAGAATGGAGTGGCTATGTTTAAAAGTCAAAGTCAAAGTGAACTTTATTGTCATCTCAACCATATACAAGTATACAGATAGACGAAATTGCGAAGCTCTGGGTCCACAGTGTAACAACATGACGTGCAAATAATAATTTAAAAATAGAATTAAAATTTAAATTAAAATTAAAACACAAACAAGACAAGACATTGTGCAAAGACAAGACAAAGAAGTAGCAGCAATATCGATGTGTAAGATATGTAATATAATAAATAAATAATAGATATAGATAATACAGAAATTATCAGTGTATGATAATAGTTGTTTAAGACATGTGTAAACAATGACAGGTCAGAATGTTTCACAGCAGAAGGATAACAAGAGTATCAAAATACTTAAAGGTCAGTAGGAGATTTTCAGTTCTTTTCTACCTGTACACTCGCCTTTACAGGACAGTGGCTTGATGTATAAAAGTTCTGTTTTTAGAGGTGGTTGAGGCCTTGTGGAAGGTCCCAGGGGGCAGCCTGGTGTTAAGGAGTCTAACAGCTTGGGGGTAAAAACTGCATCCTGGCAGATCTCGCTTTGATGCTGCAGTATCTTCTCTTGGATGGCAGAAGTGTGAAAAGTCTATGTGAGGGGTGTAAGGGGTCCTGCACAATGCTGCAGGCCTTGCGGACACTGCATTTGTAAAATATGTCCTGCAGTGAAGGGAGAGGCACCCCAATAACGTTCTCTGCTGTCTTCACTATCCTTTGCAGGCGCTTGCAGTCGGATATGTTGCAGTTGCCATACCAGACAGTGATGCAGCTGGTCAGAACACTCTCAATGGTGCCTCTGTAGAACATGGTGAGGATGGAAGGGGGAAGACGTGCTCACTTCAGCCGCCTCAGGAAGTGTAGTCTCTGCTGGGCTTTCTTGATTAGTGATGAGGTGTTATGTGTCCACGTAAGTTCCTCAGTTACTCCTATAAAACAAGAAAAACTGACTGATCAAGGTAGAAACATTACTACTGTGACCACAGACAAACCATGTTAACACGTGTGGAGGGAAAGCTGTATAGCCAACCCAAACAAAATTATCGCAAAACTGTGGACAATTATCGACTTAGCCTCATATTAGGGGTCTGTTCTAAGTGCCTGTCAGATGAGTAAAAATATACAAAACATTCAAGTTGAAGTGACCCCTCTTAAGGTAAGTTTGAAATAGTAAACTAATGTGTAGTTAAAGTCACACAGAATTTTCTTCTGTTTTAAAACACACACATTTGCAAAGTCATCAGTACTTTTCAACGGGCAGTTTTGAAATTTCAAAAATGTGTGCAGCATACACTATTTGAAATATCCCAATGAAAATTAAACCTACTATCAATTTTCATTGAACAATAAGGATGCCAGATATGAACAAAATATGTCCACTGGGAGCCGAGTTGTTTCACGGGGACAGATAGACAAACAGAGATGGCAATTGCATTACATGCTTTGAGCATTAGATAGACAGATGTGAAAGGCAGTATATAGGATAGATAGATAGATAGATAGATAGATAGATAGATAGATAGATAGATAGATAGATAGATAGATAGATAGATAGATAGATAGATAGATAGATAGATAGATAGATAGATAGATAGATAGATAGATAGATAGAAGGAGAAAATAAGGTTTGATATTGAAGAAGGTCTGGAGTTGAACTAATATGACCGGTAGGAAGTCCTGGGACCATTATGTATAGCTGTCTTTCTAAATTGCTTTGGTTCAATTTCCAAAATAGTCTTGATGCTTCTGTGCTTCAGATAGATAGATAGATAGATAGATAGATAGATATGTGTAAGGCACTATATGATAGATAGATAGATAGATAGATAGATAGATAGATAGATAGATAGATAGATAGATAGATAGATAGATAGATAGATAGATAGATAGATAGATAGATAGAAGGAGAAAATAAGGTTTGATATTGAAGAAGGTCTGGAGTTGGACTAATATGACCGGTAGGAAGTCCTGGGACCATTTTGTATAGCTGTCTTTCTAAATTGCTTTGGTTCAATTTCCAAAATAGTCTTGATGCTTCTGTGCTTCAGATAGATAGATAGATAGATAGATAGATAGATAGATAGATAGATAGATAGATAGATAGATAGATAGATAGATAGATAGATAGATAGATAGATAGATAGATAGATAGAAGGAGAAAATAAGGTTTGATATTGAAGAAGGTCTGGAGTTGAACTAATATGACCGGTAGGAAGTCCTGGGACCATTATGTATAGCTGTCTTTCTAAATTGCTTTGGTTCAATTTCCAAAATAGTCTTGATGCTTCTGTGCTTCAGATAGATAGATAGATAGATATGTGTAAGGCACTATATGATAGATAGATAGATAGATAGATAGATAGATAGATAGATAGATAGATAGATAGATAGATAGATAGATAGATAGATAGATAGATAGATAGATAGATAGAAGGAGAAAATAAGGTTTGATATTGAAGAAGGTCTGGAGTTGGACTAATATGACCGGTAGGAAGTCCTGGGACCATTTTGTATAGCTGTCTTTCTAAATTGCTTTGGTTCAATTTCCAAAATAGTCTTGATGCTTCTGTGCTTCAGATAGATAGATAGATAGATAGATAGATAGATAGATAGATAGATAGATAGATAGATAGATAGATAGATAGATAGATAGATATGTGTAAGGCACTATATGATAGATAGATAGATAGATAGATAGATAGATAGATAGATAGATAGATAGATAGATAGATAGATAGATAGATAGATAGATAGATAGAGTGTGACACAACAGAAACAGTAGGTTTTCATAGATTTCTCACTTTCTATGATTCACCTGATTTGAGTCTTTGACTCACAAACATTCAATCAGAAACCTTTGGTGTAATAAGAGCTTTTCGTAAACAGAGTCAAAGCTTTAGAAAAGCTGATATATTTACAAAGACCCCCCACCACTTCAGCCGGCTCTTCACCGGGGAGACCCACTGACTGTAATAAATCATTGCACCTGCAGATGACAGTTCTAAATGAGCTTTCCTATTGGAACAGAAAGGAACATGACCGTGCGCTAGGTACATGAGGCATTATCACACCATCTGCAGACTTTAAACTTTGACTCGGTGACAAGGCCTTGGACTTCATCAGAAACTCTCTTTATGAGAACTCATTTCAGGCGGCAGGCACATGGCACAACGGCAACATGAAATGAAGAACAACACTGGGAGATTGGCATCTTAGTACCATCTACTTTACCTTGTTATATCAAAAGAACAAATCAGCTATACAGTGCTATTTTAAATTGTCAAATCACACATTTACAATATTATTTATACATTATATATACTGTGTATGATTTTATTTATATTTTTTCTGAGTAATACGGTGGTTAGTGTTGTTGTCTCAGAGCTCCAGTGTCCCAGCCTGCTCACTGTCTATGTGGAGCCTGCATGTTTTCTCAGGGATTGTGTGGATTTTCCACTTTCATCACACATCTCAATTATGAGTGTTATGTTGACAACTCACTCCTCACTTACTCTCTTTCAACTCCTTCTCATGAAGGTCAAACAGGGCCTTGGGTCCTTACAGGGCATTCCCAAGGACTGTCAGACCATCCGAGAGATATAATTCTCCAGTGTGTCCTGGGTGGGCAGCCCTGACTCTTCTTTTTAGTGGGCTAAGGTTAGTAAACCTCCACCAGGAGACACCAAAGGTATACACTAAGTAGTGTTGAGATCACAAATGTCTCCTTTGTGTTCTGACTTGTATTCTCTGTCCCCTCCTCCTATTTTTTTTTTTTTTTTTTTTTTTTTTTAAAATAATCAATTCTTGAGTAGCTATAATGCACTGGTGAGTAGAACGAATATGTTCTTGAGTTTGGGTTAAGAAACCTCCAGGGGCCTGATAAGTTGTGATCATTTAAAAACTGTGTAATTATCTTTGCAGTATTAGATGTCGTCCCCCCTGTCACAGGAGTCCTATCTAAGAGTGGATTTAAAACACAATTAAAGTCCCCAGCCATTATAATTTTATGAGTGTTCACATTGGGAATGGATGCAAATAGATTTTGCATGAATTCCTTATCATCAACATTGGGTGCATAAACATTTATCAAAATCATTTTACTGTTATATAAGTTGCCCATGACCATCACATATCTCCCTTCAGGGTCCGACACTACCTCTGATGCTACAAATGGAACTGTTCTATGTATGAGAATTCCCACCCCTCTAGTTTTCTTTATAAAGCTAGAATGGAACATTTGGCCAGTCCAGTCTTTTTGTAATCTGAACTGATCCTTGGTTAGTAAGTGGGTCTCCTGTAAAAATACTATTTTAGCGTTTAAGCCTGTTAGGTGAGAGCATACTTTCTTTCTCTTTAATTCGTGATTCAGGCCTTTAACATTCCAGCTCACAAAGTTAACTGTCCCATCATGGAGACATTGATTCTGAGTTTTTAATGTCATTTTATAGTTTTAATTGGTAATATGGCAGTTTTAATCTTAGTTTCAAGATTCCCCAGGAGTTGTTGCATGTTAGCCTGTTGCTGCATTGATATTTATAATTATAAGGATTATAAGAATAGATTAGATATAACCTGCTCTCCTTCTCTCCCCCCTTTAATTTTGCCTCCCCACATGAGGCTAGACCCCACTTCGCGATGTTCCAGTCCTCTGACATACGAAGAGACAGAGCACGTCCAAAACAAAACAAACCCCACCCTGCAGCGGCGTTACAGAATTAAAATAGAGATATCTTTTACAGTTAAATCCTTAATACTATCTGCCGAAAATATTCTCATTAACAATATTTAATCTTGAAATAATCTTCAGCGCTTTTAAGTTAAGATATTAAGATTAAAAAAAAAAAAAAAAGAAAATAAGAGATGTATAATTATAATACCAGTCTCTTTAAACATGGATCCAGCGATCAGATCATAGGTCTTTCCCGTGCCTTGATAGAATACGGCTCTTTAAGTTTAATTAACTTTCAAAAAAAGTGTCGGAAACAGCTTCTTTAATTCTTTTTCAGCTTCTTCTTTGCTGAAGAAAATATAATGTCCATCTTGAACTTCCACTTTCAGTTTGGCAGGATACAAGAGGCTGTATTTGATATCGGCTTCCCGTAGCATCCTTTTAATGTCGTTGTAGGATCTGCGTTTTGCAGCTGTTGATGGTGAGAAGTCGGGAAAAATACGAATAAGATTATTTTCGAATATAATCTCTTGCTTGTGTCTGAGAAGTGCCATCACATCAAGCTTACATCTTAGTCGTTCGAAGCGGACAATAAAAGACCTAGATTTAAAGGCGCTTGGTATCTTTGTGCGATAAGCCGTGGCTATCTCATTGTCGAGTTTAAAGTCATCTCCAATTATTTTAGACAGTAATTCTACTGCAAATTTCACTGGGCTTGAGCTTTCTCGTTTCTCAGGTATACCCTCAATTCTTATATTATTTCTTCTGCACCCATCCTCCAGGGCTGCAAGTCTGTCTCCAAGTTTTTTGCATTCCGAGTTCGCAGCTGTGGCTTTTTCATCGGCGTTAGATGCCATTTGTTCCGCTGTTTCCACTCGAGCCGTGAGTCCCTGCTTAACGTCTTCCAGCTGATCTGAAACGTCATTAATATGATCATCAAGCCTTTTCAGTTTGGAGTTAGTTTCTTCAATGTGTTCCACTAATTTCTCCAACATGCCTTTAAAGTTCACGTCGAAACGTTCAAATAGACGCGTTTCCTTATCTTTGTTATCCTTCTTGAGCTCAGTGGCCACCTTCTTAAGATCATTTGTGTTATCTTTCTTAAGCTCATTCATGGCCGTAACCATGGCAGTGGCCAGTGTAGTGTTCATCTCTTTCTGTGTAGCTATCTGTGTAGCGATCATCTCTTTCAGTTCGGACAGTTCGCTTCTGCTTTCGTGCTCCGCAAGTGAAAATGCAGCTCCTGTTACAGGCTCGCGATGAGTAGATGAGAGCACGTCCTGCAGAGCCCTTTCTAGTCTCGAATGATCCTCAGAAATCGGCGATCCCTCGCGACCTGTATCACTTGCGCCTTCGCTCCCATTTTCACTCTCGACTGGAGACGATACAATGGAGCGGGGCCCCAGGAATTCTGCGCACTCTTCTGCCTGTTCCAGGTCAGTCTCCGTGATGCCATACCTTACACCTGCACTCAGGCCGGAAGTCTGTCCGGACTTCGATGCAGCTTTAAGTTTCTTTTCTGGTTCTTTCTGACTTTTCTTCTTGTTACTCATGCTTGTATATTGTAGTGGAAGTCCCTTGGTCGGGTTAAATACAGGATACCTCTAAATAATATGAAATACGTGGGAAAATAAAGCCGCTGCTAGCGGAGCTCTGCTTCAGACGTCCATCTCCTATAAACGGACCAAACCAAAAACCTCCTCCTATTACTTGCTTATTGTGGATTTTTCAGTGACAGACTCTGGTCTCTGAAGACAGCATCTTGACAGTGACAAGCTGCTATACACATAACTGCTTACATGCTTCAGAAATTTAAATTTCTAAAATAAGATGGGTCTCAAGGGAAACTGGTGGGCTAACCCAGGGAGATACACTTAGAAAATAATAGAAAGCTACATAAATATGAATGGAAGTCAGACTGTGGTGTCACCTGAGGGCACAGCTCTGACCTGCATAGGAGTACTTTACATTTAATTATGCTTCAGAGGGAGTACTTGCTGCATGGAGATACTGTAGCTACTGTATGTCTTACAGGTAAATGATCAATTGTACTTATATTCAGCCTTTGTTAATTAAAAACGACTGGTAAAGCAACTACACTATGCATTAGTGAAATAATTTTTATCTTCATTATTGAATATTGTTTATGTTACTGTGTGAAATTAGGTATTGTGTAGAATGCCTAGGAAATCTCTAGAATAATGAAAATGGGACGTCAAAGTAAAAAACAATTAAAATTTCAAACATTTCCTAGGCCTTCTATGCAATGCCAAAAGGCAAACCGGCATGACATTCTGTATAATGCTTCATTATTATATACAATGCCTAGGTTCAGAAAAAGTCACGCATTCTGTAGATTTCCTAGTCACTCTATACAATACCTGCTTTTCACACATTGCTGGTAACATATACAATAACATATTGGTTATCCAACTCATCAATGACATGATTTAGAGTGGATTTACAAAGAACAGTGAGCCTATCAGTTTTTGCACACATTACTGTGTTGTAGATTTCCATTTTGTTTGGATAAATTTGTCATTTTTGCCCACCAATCTATTCTCAATACCCCATTATAACAAAGTGAAAACATGTTTACAGTAATGTTTGCAAATCTCTCTATTATAAAATAAAATCTTGAGACGAGACAAGACTATTGCCAAGTGAGTTTTTCAAGTCACGCCCTCCTCTCAACCATTTCCGATTAATGGCCCACGCCTGGGGTCCTCTCACCTCTTATTCTTGTGAATTCTTTTGTCAGACACAGCTCCTGCGCTCTCAGCTCTTATAAATTTTTACATTTCTTTATTTTAAGTTCCCAATAAAAGAAGACTTATTATGTCCAAATCTTATTGAAGAATTTCATCCTGAAGGGTTATCAACAGAATAAATGAGTACACGGGCAATCCTAGCACAGAGAAATGATGAAGTCAAATGAACTAACGCAAAAATTGTCGATCGGTAACACGGCAAATTGGATAAATGAGTATCAATAGAGTATGCTGAAACAGTTGGTGGTGGTGGTGTGGAAGATGAAAACATCAACTTACAATATCCCATAGAATATCTACAACACCATTGGCCGAATTACTGTTGACAGAAGGATGTATCGTAATATTATTGTGTAATTTATGTATGAGTGATGGGCTATGCAATTGGACAAGATTAGTTGTATTCAAAATTGGTCGAACAATACTGACATGTAAAATTTTAACAGGCGACAAGAAAGGTAAAGTAGTATATCTTCCGCGGATAACATTAGACACCAAGGGAGTTCTTGATATGCCATTCATATTAAAACATTTACAGTCTACCGTGAGAATAGGTTTTGCTATGAAAATTAACAAATCACAGGGACAAACATTCGAAAAAGTCGGTTTATTTATTAGTGAGAAAGAAATGATATTCACTTACGGGCAGTTATACGTTGTATTGTCACAATGTAAGTCCAAACACGGAATCAAAATTCAATGCGATATTGACAAAAAAATTCCAAATATTGTTTTTACTGAAGTTTTACAGTAAAAGTGTAAGTTTAAAAAGTATTTGCACATTAATTTCAAAGCCAAAATGAACGAAAATGTATAAGACAACAAATACCTCTAACGCAACATGAAACATAATTTTCTTTCAATTTATTACATTTTACTATTTTTTACTATGGTTAATTACTCGCTGTAATGTAAAATAGTTAGTTCTATGTAGTAATTCCCATGAAAATAACGATCTGTTTAAATTGTACATCCGCTTCCCCATACATGACTAGCACGCACCACCCACCGGAGATTGGTGAGCGAAGCGAGCAGGGGGCAGAGACCCCTAGTTTATTAAAAATCAAAAACAGTAAGTCAGTGGTTCTCAAACTGTGGGGTGGGCCCCCCTAGGGGGGCGTGAAGTAACAAAAAGGGGGGGGGGCAAAGATGTGAAAAAAAGAAAACAAGAATCAAAAATATGAAAAGTACATCTATCGAAACCAAAACAAATTAACTTAAACTACATTCTGATACTTGAAAAATAAATATAGAGTTAGATAAATGTCAATAAAAGTTAAGTAGGTATAATAAAATATGCATCTATGATATATCATTAATTAAAAAAGAACAAATTGGTATTAGTGGGCTCCTTTCAAAAAAACGTTAGGGGGGCGCGATTAAAACTGTTATGAAAAATCGGGTCGCAAATACTTAAAGGTTGAGAAACGCTGCTGTAAGTATTCAAACCTTTTGCTGTGGCACTCCAGCTTGTGGTCTTGTGCATCCTGTTTGCTTTAATTCTCCTTAGGATGCTTCTAGAGCAGGGGTGGGCAAAGTCAGTCCTGGAGGGCAGCAGTAGCTGCAGGTTTTTGTTCCAATCTAGTTGCTTAATTAGAAAACAATCCTTGTCAATAATTTAATTTCATGGCTTTAATGCTGCCAATGCAGGTCATTCTCATTATCCTTTTTTCCGTCCTAAGGATATCATCCAAACGATTTGAAGTCTAAAACAGATGAGTAATTCTCAGTCCTTCATTTTTTTATCTTCTCTTTCCTTTCAAGTATTTACTTAAAACAAATCGTGCACAATAAATACACACAGGTGTAAATGGAAACAAGCTAAATGGAGAACTGCTGGTTTCTTTTGTCATTTGCATCTTATTGCTAATAAGAAGCAATTAAAAACCAAGAATACTGCTGTTTAAAACTAAAAAAAGCAATAAAGGGTCAAAATTTTAACAAGCAAGACAACTTAAATGAAGCAGAAGTGTTACTTCAGCAATACTGTAAGTGCTTCATATTAAGAAACTGGGTTGGAACAAAAACCTGCAGCCAATGCAGCCCACCAGGAATGACTTTGCCCACCTCTAGAGCTTGATTGGAGTCCACCTGCAATCAAATAATCATTACATCTTGCCTGAACAAGGGGCCCAAGTTGCCTCGAAAGCTTGCATATTGTAATCTTTCTAGTTAGCCAATAAAAGGTGTCATTTTGCTTGACTTCTCACTACATCCAATGTGTGAATACTGTAAATCCTTGAAACAAGAAAAGAATCATTCTCCTTGCTATTGATATTCCTGTCTTGCCTGTTTTTGACTTCTTGCTTGATTTTGACTTTGATTCTTGCCTCTCGTTTGGGTTTCAGTGACTTCATTTATATTTTCTTTGTTGTGTTTTTTCCCATTATAATCTGTGAAATAAATTGCTTTTCCTTAAAACCCATGGATTGTGGAGACAGGAGTTGTCTCTCTAAGTAGCTGAGTGCCTTATATCTGCTCAGATCTGCATTTTGATTTCATGTGTAGGGATTAACTTTTTCATAAAATTGATCAATATTTCTTACTTTCAGTTTTTATGCATTACCCATACGTGTAGCCACCTCTGAAAAATGCACATTGATAGTTAATTTAAGTAATCAGTAGCTTGCTGTACAGGTGAGGTCAGGTCAGGTTGGGGAGCATACACTGGTACAGCATGTTGCCACACTCACCATGCGATGAAACAGCTAGGATTCCAGTTGGCAACCCCACAGGTAGACACGTGATCCAGTCCCACCCTCCCTCTGGGAATCGCGTCACATGGCTATAGTGCCGTAAATGACACTAATGCAGGTAATGTGCCTCATTTAGGACTCCATGAACAACCACTCATTCCACACAAAATCAAACCAGCGGTAACCAAGGATTGTCCGAAGACAGAGAGTCCAAGTCTTTGTCTTCGTCTCAGGTCACTGGATAGCGTCCATGTCTCACAACCATATAGCAAAACAGGGAGCACAAAGACTCTAAAGACTTGGACGTTTGCCCTTCTGTAAAGATATCAAGAGTGCCACACACCCCCTCCAGTGACCTCATGACCCTCCATGCTCTCCGAGTCCATCTACTGACTTCATAGGAATGACATTGAACTGCATTTAGCCCTGCAAGCAGTCTTACAACTTGTAGGGAAATCTTAGGGGTTGGAGGCAGGATTGGGCACTCCAGCCACTGCAAAAACTTCACCGAGCTCCAAAACGGCAGACAGAACTCCTTAATGGAGTCAGGCGTGTTGGGGATCGGAACTGGTGTGGTGCTGAGGCATCGCACTTGGATCCTGAGCATTTCGTTGTGAGGTCGGTCTGGCAATGCACCATACCAGTGTATGCTCCCCAACCTCACCTGACCTGACCTGTCACCAGAGACATGAATATCACTGCTGAGGTAAGCAAACCTCTCAATACAGTTGACACTCTCTCCGCAGACAGACACATTGCTGATGGCCGTGCCCAAGAGGTCATTAAAGGCCTAGATGTTTGGTTTTTAAATCAGGACACTCACAAGCCCAGACACACAGACTCCTCACTCAGTCTCTCGAGAGCCCCGATCAGAGCCTCCATTGACTCCGCGAAGATCACAGCGTCATCAGCAAAGTCAAGATTAGTAAATCTTTCTTCACCAACAGATGCCCCACAGACACTGGACCCCACAACCCTGCTGACCACCCATTCATGCAAGCATTGAATAGAGTAGGAGCAAAAACACACCCCTGACAAACCCCGGAATCAACTGGGAAAAACGCAGAGGTTCTGCCTCCACCCTGCACAGCAGTCACAGTACCAGTGTGCAGGCCAGCCACGACATCCAGTAACTTCAATGGGATTCCACTTGCTGTGCACCATGATAAATTTTGCACTTCTTCATAGATTTTTTTTTTAATTTTCAGCCCTTTAAAATCGATTAGCACCTCATTCTCTGTAATCTACAAATCATTTACTATATATTAAAGATTCCCTGTGGCTAAAGGTATATTAGTGATCTCACTTGAAACCTTCAGAATAATACTAATTAAGAATATTAGCGGTTCACTTTACTGTATATTTTTTTCTCCATGACTGCTTTCTGTAGATATACTAAAAGAATTTCACTGCATTGACTTTGGCATCATTAGCCATGTCCTCCTCGCCTACTGCCTTTAGGATTTTGTAATTTACTGTTCTTCTCATGAGCTCATAAACCCTATGGTGAGTGCTAAAATTATTTATTTTATGGCTGTTACATAAGTACCCTCTCTTCAGTAATTTCTTTCTTATCTTTTAACTTATCTATTGCTTTTTTGGACTGAAATTGTAAGGCATACTTTTATATTGACCCTATGGCTGCTCCACCATTTACAAATACAGGACTGTGTCACAGTTTATTTCTGTAAGGCTTTAGTGTTTCTTTTCAAGAGCTTTTTGAAATTAAATGTAATTGTTTTAGCTTTTGCAGATTTGTCTTTACCAAAACACAATGAAAATATATTGGGATCACTAGATCTTAACAGTTTTTGTGGTTTTCATGGATAGATTATCAAGGCATGGCCGAGGATGTAAAGGTGTCCATTTTGGGAGGCTAGGGGTAGCATCACTGCTTTAGTTAGATGATGTTGTCCTCTTGTCTCATCTGACTGCGACCTTCAGCACACACTTGAATGAATCACTGCTTAGTGTGGAGCGGCTGGGATGAGGATCAGCATCTCGAAGTCTGAGGTTACGGTTGTCTGTCATGGGAAAGAGTGAATTGATCTCTCCAGGTGAGTGGAGAACAACTGCTCTTAATGGGGAGTTCAGATATCTGGGGGTCTTATTCATGAGTGATGGAAGAAGGGAATGTGACATCGAAAAGTGGATTGCAGTGGCTGTTCTGCGGGTGCTGGACCTGTCTGTGGTGTTGAAGTGGAAGCAGACTCTAAAGGCAAAGCTCTTGGTTTACCAGTTAATCTACATTCCAGTCCTCACCTGTGGTCTTGAGTTGTGAATGAGACTGCAAATACAAGTGGCAGAATTGAGGTTTCTTTGCAGAGCTGCTGGGCTGATACTCCACAATAGGTCTGGAAGTGCAGCGATTTGGGAGAAAGTCCCATGCTTTGGGCAAGTCTTAAAGATACTTTTCAGGTGGTTCCCCCTGGAGCTTCTTTGTGATCATCCCACTGGATGGAAACCCTGTGGCAGACCCGGGACACGTTGAAGGGTGTAATGAAATAAAAGAGACAGAAAGCAAAAATCAAGGTTTGGGGGAATTCCACGTATAATGTCGGGTGGCCCAAGTAGCCTTTGAGACTGATACTGCAGTCAAAGTGGATTAAATCATACATTTGCAAAAAGAGACAAAGATTCGTGGGATTTTTATGGAGTCATGGTAGGAAGTGAAGTAAACTGAGGAAATGGAATGACGAAGATGATGAGGGACGGAGATGACGACACAATCAGGGGCCGGAAGTGAGGTCATCCGTAATGAACCAAAGAAGAAGTCATCAAGTGGTGACAGAAGCATCAGAGGTTGGAAGGGACCTGGAAGTGACGTCGTTTATGAGACCCAGAATGGATGTTACCCTGGTGGACCTCCAAAAGGTACGTTCTTTAATCTTTGGTTTTTCTGCTGAAGAAGGGAGAAAGGCGTTAGTAATTTGTTCCAAACCCCCAGGTTTCATTCTTTCATGCTGTGTTGGGCCCGTTGGCTGCCCCCTATTCGCGTGTGTGAAAACGAATTATATCTATCGGCTAGCATGGAAATGCTTCGGAATTCCCCAGGAATACCTGAAATCTGTAGCTGGGGACACTGAACTTAGGGCTAATCTGCTTGGCCTTAACCTTCTGCTGCAACCCTCACAAGCAGAAATAGTTTCAGATGTTGAGATGAAATAAGATGAGAGGAGAGGAAATTAGATGACATCCAAACAGTTCGATAATCTCAATAATCACCTTAGTTGAATCTATGAGTTTCATTTCATGCGCAACTTTATTTCGTTTCATTTTGTGTAGGTCTGGACTCCGGCAGAAGCCAATAAGAACTGCTGTAATCTGAAAATGGTTTGAGTAGAAAGGTTATTGAAAAGAAAAATGGTAGTAATCCAGCTGAGTGATAATGAAGGAGTGACAAATTGAAAGGCAGGCTATAGCTGGGCTTCAGCAACGGATTGTAGGCAGGTAGTAAAGACTCTGCGCTGCAGTTGAAATGTGTCATTCAAAGTTTATTACATTCTTAACTATGATGGCGAGCCTGTTGGTTGAAGAAGAACTAGGAATTCAAGGAGAAAAAGGGAATGACGATAAGCTAAACAATTCATTTGAATTTAAATTTTTGATAGATATTTAAAAGGGGAACATTTTTTGTACAATGGTGGCTTTCTTTTTCTTTTAGGCAAAAAACATTTAAATAATAAATGTAAAAAGCCAATAGATGAAGGGGCAATACGTACCCTTTGTTGAGACCGGGATGATAGGCAAATATCCTGAATAATTCTGGTTATGGTGGATGGCTGTTTGCAGGACATAAATATTTACCTGTCTTGCAAAAAAGTCGCTTGCTTTGAACATCAGATTGCTTTGATTGGTATCTCATCAGCATACATTATCGTGATAACAGTCTGCCAGCTTCCTTTGATAATTAACATGTTCTGGGGACATTGGTTTCTAACTAGCATACAGTGGTATATGTACTTCCTGATATCTGACAATAATACTCTTTTTAACCAATGAAAATGTGTTTAAACTATTGATACGCAAAGGATATTGATATGTACCATTGTTTAATTGATCGTCATGTTGATCTTGGCAGAGACTAAAGCAGTTATATACTTCTGGGCAGTGGGTGGTGTTTGGGAGAAAGTGCAAGCAAAGGGGACAGAACGAGTCCAGAGGATGGTGTGAGAGGGCAGATGGCATAGGAGAGAGATGGTCCACTCTCCACCACGATGTCAAGATCATTCACACTGAGCGCAGTGACTCGCAGGCAGAAGAGTGTATGTGGTTGACAAGATGCAAGGCACCCGGACAGTGACACCTACCTCCCGAGAGGAAGAGCCACCTTCACCAGTACAGATGCCGGGTCCAGCAAGATGGAGAAGACTCACAAGAGGAGCAAGCGAAGCCAGTAGACAAGAAGCTAGACTTATGTTGGTAAACATGCGTTCGGCAAACAGAGTGTTTCAGCTCAGACTTTGCAGCTGGGACTTTGAAGCACCAAAGGTTGTATCCTATGCTGTAATGTTTGAATGGACTTTAGAGTGTGGACTGTGTGCTTTTCTTTTTAAAAGGTTTTCGCTCCTGATATTTTTAAATTCATATGTACTTTTATCTTCTTGGTAGAATTTATGAGGGATGTTCAAAAAGTTTCCACACTTTTATATTTTCGTTGGTAACGGTGAAGGCAGGAGAAGTAGTAATTAGTCATGTCTGAGAGTGTCATGTGACTAGTTCTGCCTGGCAAGCCGGCTGCTTTTGCCGTTTAGTATAAAATTTGTCACCCTGTGGTGAAGACTGCTGTGAAAATTATAAATTGCACCAAAGAGGAACAACGTTCTGTCATACGCTTTTTGAGGGCAGAAGGTGTGCCAGGAGCACAAATTGATCTCCACATGTGTGTGCAGTATGAGGATAAAGTTCTCTCTCGTCTATGAGTGGATTGAAATATTCAAAAATGGCCGTACTGGTGTGACGGGTGTAGAGCAATAACCCTAATGTGAAAGCAGCAGTGCATCAGTGGCTACACGCTCAACCAAAAACATTTGTTTTGCTGATTGTCATTAAAAAGTTGATATGACGCTGGGAAAATTGCATCGCAAAGGAAGTTGACTATGTAGAAAAGTGATGTCATTTGTTTATGAAACTCTTAATAAACAGAGTTAAAAAAAACTGTCCCTCGTATAGTGTCTGGTCTAAAACAAGTTGCTGTTGTTTTTCTTGAAATTGCTGTTGTGTCTTTCATTCTGTGTTTACTCACCACCCAATTTAAAGAATCCTGTGTGCTGTTATCTTTAAATTTCAAGATTTCCCAGACTCTTAATAAAACTGGGTACCGTAGTCACACATTTTAACTGTGTTTAAGTTAGATTACCTATAAGTGTGACCACACACTTGTCACAGATAGATAGATAGATAGATAGATAGATAGATAGATAGATAGATAGATAGATAGATAGATAGATGTGAAGGGCACTATATAATAGATAGATAGATAGATAGATAGATAGATAGATAGATAGATAGATAGATAGATAGATAGATAGATAGATATGAAGGACATTAGTTACAGTTAGCACATAATTTTCAAATTGCCTTTACTGTAAACGTTAACATTATACAGAGTTATTGACTGTTATACCTGCCTCACACTCTCCACCTTGCACTTTTTAATTTGCACTGTGTTTTTATCACTCTTTAATTAATATTGTTTTTATCAGTATGCTACTGCTGGAGTATGTGAATCTTTTTGACTTACCCTCGAATTTTTTCTTAAGCTTCTTTAAAGTTTTAATTTTTCCTTGGGGAGAAATAAAGTATGTTGTATAGCTAGCTATACTAAAAGGATATGCAGCCTCAAAATGAAAACCATACAACATTGTCCTTCTAGGCAGCATCACGCAGAACATCCACTTTTCATGAGACCACACAAGCATGCAGCTTTAGTAAATTAAGAGCACAAAAGACAAATGAAGTTAATTTTGAGGGTAAAGTTATGCTCCTCTGCAATATGAACATTGTCGAGATCACAGCATTAGCAATCTCCGTCACTTTCGGCTCTCTACCATTACATTCTCCAGCATCACTGAGACCAAGACAAGATGGCTACGTGGGGCTCTGATTTATGCTTATTCTCCACATGTCTTATACTCTTTCCTGTATCCTCCCAGGGCTTCCCAAGAGTTGATCTTTCCTGGCAGATCTGCTGCTGCCAGTCTCGTATTTAGCCCCATTCACCCTTTGATGTTCTCACAAACAGCTGTCTTCCTGCCCAGCCTATACTGAGCCATGTACCGTCTGCTAAAATACTTTATCGTAAACCCGCTAATGGGCACTGAGTGGTTTATAACACCACTACATACTTCTAAATTTTATATTTAGGGCTCAACCAAATGACTGTTTGCTATGGGAGCTTTTGTATGCCTTTTTTTTTTTAGCGAAAAGTGAACAGAAATTAAAGGACAATAAACTAAAATAGAAAACATAAAACCTGTTTGCATTCAAAGCCCTCATAGTAAATGTAGGAAAGATCGATGTGATTGTTGGGGGCAAAGGGGCAGGAGATATGGAAGAAGAGGGTGGATGCCTGCGTTGCCTTTGTGGCAAGGAGATGCAGAAACTAATGTACATTTTTTCAGAAGCTGGTTCAGAAAAGATGTAGTGGTGTGAAAGGGACGTGGGCAGGTTGCAAATGTGACCTTTGTATATAGAAAGAGTGTGAATGGGGGCGGATGGAAAATGGTAATATAGTGGATATAAATTTAGATATCGGCATTAAAGTTGTTTTAGAAAAAGCAGAGAAGTTCTGTTATGAAGGTGACATATTAATTGCAAATGAATGTATAGGCAACACAGTGATAGTGAGGGTGACAGGTGCATAGAAGAAATTCCAGGAGTCATCCATATTCTGATATTTGAAAGCAGTCTATCTGGCATTTAATAGTAAAGTTTATGAAAGCTGTGTGAGGAGTACCGTGTTTCCCTGAAAATAAGACCTACTTCGAAAATAAGACCTAGCATGATTTTCAGGCTGCTCTGTAATATAAGCCCTACCCCAAAAATAAGTCCTAGTCAAGATCATCAGCTGAAAAGCAAGGCACCTAAGGCCAGGGTTATACTTCACACGATGTGACGCGTATGCCCTAAACATCCATTAAATTCCGAGGATACCTTGCCACAATATCTCTGAAAAGGGGGTTTAATGATTACATCCATCAATTTGGGGATGTGCCCATTCCAGCAAGCATCGGCACAGGACAGAAACAAAATTCCTGGACGGGGCATCAGCTCATCGCAAGGTGAGCACAAGCACACACATTCACTGACGTCATTGTAGCTTCACCAAATCCCTAAACCTTCATGTCTTTGGATGGAAAACTGAGCACACTGTGGAAACCCACAAGGAAAACATGCAAACTCCAGGCAGGGATCACAAGGGACGTGACTCCCTGCAAGACAGCAGCGTTACCAATCTGCCACCATGCCACCCCAAATGTGTAACTATTAACAGTATTCATTATTTAAACAAAGTTAACGATTTATCTGTAAAATGTAACATACATATTTTAACACATTTCATCATGAAAGTGATATCAAGTATAAATCTAAGAATTCTGAATGTGCAGAGAGCTGGAATATTAAAAATGTAATGTGTTCCGTGTGGCGATCTATTTGCTGCTTGCCGCTGCTGTCAGGTCAAGAAGAAGCCCCAAAAGCGCGCGTCAGTTTTAAGATGACGTTTACGACGGTCTGCTTTAATGACAAAGTAAACTGTGAGGTTAAAGTGGACATTTCTAGTTTAAAGCCAAAATTTCCACTTTAATCACAAAATAGACATTTTCATTATGTCCTTATATTTTTTTCTCTGTGGCCCAAATATGCCGCCATACATTCTAATGGTATTGTGAAGGTGTAAAAAAAATAAAAAGACAGCACATAAGATGGTATGTGAGACTTTTAAAATACATCATGTCATTACTTTGGGGAATATGCGACACTTGAATATAAAAGCAACATGAATATATTTGTATGTCGGCATTTTGCTTCACCACATTGAACCATTCATCAAACACTGAAGCACACAGCATCGATCTGCAAAGCGGCTGGAGTAGCAAGAAATTCAGGCTGGAATTCAGGATTTGAATGTGGAGAGTTATGACGATATTCCAGAAGAAGATAACATGACTGTATTTTTGTTGTACATGAATAAATATAAGATATCCCTTGAAAATAAGCCCTAGTGCATCTTTTGAAGCAAAAATTAATATAAGACCCAGTCTTATCGGGGAAACACGATAGTATGCTCTGTGGAAGTGAGATAATGGGAGCACAACATGAACCAAAGCTAGAAAGAACAGTGAAGAGAATGCTCAGATGGTTGTGTGGAGTGTCATCAAGTGAGAAAGATGAATGCCCAGTTAAGAGGATGACTTACTGTGGGGGTGATAGGTATCATCCTTAGGGTGGTTTGGGCATGTGAAGCAAAAGGTAGATCATCATCTAGGTCATCAAGTGAAGAGGTGCACCAAGATGGAGATAGAGGAGTTGAGGCTTAGAAGAAGGTCGAGAAAGGCTTGGTTGGAGGTGGTGTCAGATAATATGAAAAAAATAGGACTCACCCCAAATAACCATAGACAGTGGAGGAAAAAGATTTGAAAGACAACTTAATCTGGGTCAACCTGGAAAATGTCTGTTAAGCTGATGGTGACAATGTACCCTTCACCATTTTGATTTTTATGGTTTCAGGGGGTGTGAAGGATTAACTTGATTGTCCAAGACTACCAGGCACACCTTGTCATCTGCATGTTGGTGCCATGATGATCTGGACTTTATTTTCCTTGGCCTCTAAAAATAACGGAGATAGCATTTAGTGGGTTTTAGAGATCAAGGAATTTAGTGGTCTGGCCCATTTTTTTCATTTAGGATATTTCTGAAAACATTCATTTTGTAATGTGTCTTCGCGAGGGGCGAGCTTGTTTTTAGTACTAGAGAGCATAGCCATTGTGTGCTGTTCATAATGCAGGGTTGCCAGGCTCTCGCTAGGCAAGACCTCTCTGGGAGCGTGAGACGTATCATATGATGATATAAAGATACACCCTTTCACTATCCAAGTTTGTGACTAATTCAAAACTTAAAACTCTAACAACATTGTTGTTAAATATAGCTCTGGCTGTGACATCTTTTCTGTTCTTTGACTTCGATTTATGTCTTGTTTTGGTTTTTTGGATATGTGAAACATTATGGTTTTTGACTCTCTCGCTACATCCCTTGTGTAACGATTTTGTCTCACGTCCTGGCCATTATTTATTTGGATTTCCCAGTTTCAACCTCGACTCATTATTACGTTGCATCTCCCAATTTCTTCCTACTTAAAACAGCTGCCATCCTGGTCTCATATAACACTAGAAATAACAGAAATCTGGCAATATTAGATCTTTCCGTCCATCATCACTTGCAGGATGGGTCACAAAGGGGATGTTTTAGGTGATAATCTTGAAGGGTTAGTGGAAAACAAGCTTGGGACATTCTAAGTCCTCAACTCTTTTTACAGTTGGTGTAGCCTATAAATGCAACCCAATTCTGTCTTACCAATTTTGCACAATCTGGTGACAGATGGGCAAAATATTAATTGTCTTTCCATAGATTATCATGAATAAAAGGTGCTTAAACTGACTTTTTAAAAGTTTTTAGTGTATTGAATAGACAAGCAGATCGGCTGTATAGCCACTTTACTGACACTAATCATTTTCTAAGTTGATGAAGTCAGATATTCTCTCTAATGTCATTTGAACTTTGTTGTAATATAAAATGTTGCTATCTTCTACAACTTTTTACATTGTAGCCTAAAATTCTGGATTTACTTGCTGACGTTTATATATTTGATAAACAGCAGCTGCAATGGATGGCCCTTTAAAATGTAAGATTATTTTAATTGGTCTGTTGTCTGTCAAAGCAGACTAATTAGAGACTAATTACCTCGAAAGAGTGGTGACCTGCTCTTTTAGAAGGAAGAGCCTAGAAAGAAAGAGTTACAAATAAAAGACAGTCATTAAGTAATTGTTAGCTTTATAACCATAATAATTGGCTGTCCTCTCTGTAGCCTAACCCCTAGGTTGTAGAGTATTATTTTTGCATATGCCTCTTTTGAAAATGTCCTCTTAGGCTCTCTAGCAATCTACTGTATAAATGCTCTTTGCAGTTTACAGCCTGTGCTGTGGGACTAACATAAGTGGCAACATAAAAAACTCTTTTATTTTTTTTTTCCGACAACAATCTACTGGATCTGCTTCGCTCTAAACTTTTCAAGGGTCAATCTATGGCGACTGTGCTGCTTTCAGTCACATATGATCTTAGATCTGCTTGAGCTTCTTCTCTCTCTTCTATTCTTATCCATTTGTACCTTTCTTTAGCTTTCAATACCGTTAGCCACTCCCTGTTTATCTCTTCCCTCGAATCCATGGTTCTGCATTTACCTTACCTTTTGTGAGCAATTCTTTTGTGCTCTCTGGTCTAACTCCTTGTGTTTTCCACAGATACTTTCCACAGGTGTGCCTCAAGGATCAGTGTTGTGTCCACTTCTCTTTTCTCTCTACATTTGCTCCAGAGGCAATGTTATTTCTTTTCAGGCCTTCTCCTACCACTTCTGTGATGATGATGCACACATTTTACTCTCATTTCTCTCTTAAAACCCACAGGTTTCAGTCCTGGTCATTAGCTCTGTCTCTGCTATCTCATCACAGATGAATGGTCTTCACCTTCTTCACGTTAAAATTAGCCTTTCAAAGTCAGATATCCTGTAGTTACCTTCTGATTCTCCTTCCTCAGATTTGTCTCTAAGCATTGTTAAAAAACAGGGTCTCTTAAACTTTAAAACCCTACTTTCTCTGCTGTTTTTTTCTGGTTTTCTATGGTGGCGATTTGCACCACCACCACTGATCAGGGCACCATGCAGTCCCAACATTGATGGATTGCAAGTCAGAGGTCCACATGAACATCATCGTCTAATTCTTCCACGTGAAGCCTGAAAACCATGAGGACTGATTTAGATCATTTATGTTAGGTGGAATGCCCAGTGGGGGCTTGGTGGTCTCATGGCCTCGGAACCTCTGCAGATTTTGTATTTTCTCCAGCCCTCTGGAGTTTTTTATTTGTTTTTTTGGTCCTTCTGGCCATCGGCCCTTACTTAATTCTTTGTCATTTAGTATTGCCTAATCTTATTTTTATATTTTTCTTTTTTCTTTCTTCATCTTGTAAAGCATTTTGAGCTACATCGTGTATGAAAACGTGCTGTATAAATAAATGTTGTTGTTGTTGTTGTTGCCATTCTTAGTGTTGTGGCCACAAGGGGTGTTGCATCACCCCAGACCCCAAATGCAGAGACAAAAGTCCTGATATAATAAAAAAAAAATTTTATTTGCCTTCAAATACCTTACAAAGGCTTTTACATTTCTCACACCAATCTTTTTTCCTTCACTTTCCACTCCTCCAGGCAAGCTTCACCCTCTTCCACCCGACTCTGACTCCCTGAGTGGCTTCTTTTCTCTAAGACCTGGGAGTACTTTAAGGGAAGCACTTTTGGGAATTCCCAGAAAGTAAGGACTATCAATTCCAGCAGCACACCCTGGTGGCCCTCATGGAATTCAACTGGGCTGCCCCACAGGATTACAGATCCCAGCATACCCTGTGGGTGTCATTGTGAGAATCCCAACCCAGGGATATTTCCAATTGGTGTATCAGGGGAGAAAATGTTCAGTGGTACTCAACTCCCCCGGTCCATCCATCGTACTGGTTTCCCAGCTGGGTAAGAATCCTTGTTTAATCCCCGTCGAGATGTGTGTCATTCATTACAGTGTCTTTGAGACCCATTCTTTGACAATTGCCAGAATAGGATGGGACCCCCTAGAAATTCATGAATGATCATTAGAGCTGGGGGATGCTCCCACATCTATTAGAGCAGTGGGGGTTGTATCAAGGAAGATTGTCAGAGCAAACCAACACCCACTTTGCAAACCATACACGACCCATTCACATTAAATACATTAGTAACTCAAAGACCCATAATATTAGAAACCCTGACCTAGAAGGTGTCCCATTTTCACCATCAGTCACAGTAAGATATCTTGGTGTGACTCAGAACTCCTCACTTTCATTCCTCAAACATATTTCTCCAATGACCTAATCATATTGTTTCTTTCTTCATAATATTCTGAGGATTCAAACCTTCCACACTAATCATACCACACAACTCCTTGTTCAGGCACTGGTTCTCTCTTGGCTGAACTTTTACAACTTTCTCCAGGCAGGACTTCCTTTAACTGCTATCAGATCACTTTAACTTCCCCAGGATGCAGTTGTTTGACTGGTATTCACTATTCCTCATTTCACTCCTACTATTCCTCTGCTTCTGTCTCCTCACTGGCTTCCTGTTGTTGCACGGATCCAGTTCAAAACTCTTGTCTTGACCTACGGTTCTTTGATAGATAGATAGATAGATAGATAGATAGATAGATAGATAGATAGATAGATAGATAGATAGATAGATAGATAGATAGATAGATAGATAGATAGATAGATACTTTATTAATCCACAAGGGGACATTCACATACTCCAGCAGCAGCATACTGATAAAAAAACAATATTAATTTAAAGATTGATAAAAATGAAGGTATAACAGACAGTAACTTTGTACAATGTTAAAGTTTACCCCCCTGGATGGAATTGAAGAGTCGCATAGTGTGGGGGAGGAACGATCTCCTCAGTCTGTCAGTGGAGCAGGACGGTGACAGCAGTCTGTCGCTGAAACTGCTCCTCTGTCTGGAGATGATACTTTTCAGTGAATGGTTCTGCTCCTCAATATCTCCAGGCTTTGGTCTCTCCATATGTCCCTTCAAGACATTCCATTCTGCCTCTGCCCATCTGCTGACCGCCCATTCTCTTACCTGAAGTGCCAAGATTGGTCAATGCATCTCTGTTCTTGCTCAAAATCTGTGGAATGATTTCCATTTGGTTACTGAAATAGCATCCAGTTTATTCATATTTAGACTTCTTTTAGATCATCTGTTTTGGGTCTGCTTAGTTTCTCATCTACAGGTTAACTGCTGTTATACTGACAAAGAGATTAGGATATTGATGTGTGTCTTAGTCTAGTTGCAGGTATAACTATTTAAAAGTAGTACTATGCCCTCTTGTTTGGTTTTTATCTTGTTCTTGGTTGCTTTTGATGCTTGCACCTTCCAATCATCCTTGTATGTAACTTGCTTTGTAAGTTGCCTTGGATTTAGCATCTGCTAAATAATAATAATAATAGTTATATTTTTGAAATTTAGTTTATGCAGCATATTTAGGCATAGTGGTTGCACACTTGTTTCACAGCTACATCATCAGGGGTTCACCTGTTTTATTGTATCATCAGATCACCTATGCAATGCACCTAAAACAAAAGATACCAACTAACTTTTAAGTGTTACGCATTAATGTATGTTTTTATATTATATATATATATATATATATATATATATATATATATATATATATATATATATACACCGGTATTATCATTTTTGTTCTTGAATTATTATTTGTAAAAGAGTATTTTCCATTTTGTCTATTATTCTGTAAACTCTTTTTAAATATAGCATTTTTCTTTGTTCTTGGTGGGTAGAGCCCCAGGGAGTGGGGTCATTTTTACATCACCTCTCCTGGGCCCTCCGACTGGCTGAGCAGATTCAGAAGCTGGAGATCATCATCATCTATTGTATTTGGTCTTTCTCTCTGGATTTTTGATTATTTTTTGCCCTGTTATTGAAATATTCTTACAGACTGCGAATTGGGATCTGTTTGTTGTGTGTTGCATTTTTGGGCAACTCCTTTTGCTACCTCTTGCACTTTTGTGGCATTTTTGCTTTTTCGAATAAATATTAATTTATTTATAACAGACCCTTGTTGTCTTTTTGTTCACAAGCTAGGGGTTGACCATTATCCTGCCTCTTGTGAGGATTTTTCTTATATTTTTGAGACATTTAAATTTATTTTCAAGTCTTTACTCCCTATTTGGGCTAAAGAAGCCTGAGACAGGCCAGTGAAAGTGGGATTAAGCCCATTAGGGACAGGCCTTTGCAAGTTGGGCAAAGAAGTACTGGCCTCCTACCCCTCCTCCTACCCTACTGGAACCAAGGGCCATAAACAAACCATGAAAAATGGACACAGACCATTATTCCTCCTCCACCAAACTTTATAGTAGACAAATTCTCTGTGAATCTTCTAAGTCCAGATTCATCCACAAGATTGCCAGATAATGAAGCGTGATTCATTACTGCAAAGAACTCATTTCCACTGCTCCAGAGTTCAGTGGTGGTGTGCATTACACCACTTCAGATGATGCTTGGAATTGTGCATAGTGATCTTGGGCTTGTGTGCAACTGCTTGGTGCAACTGCTTGATGATAGAAAACCATTTTAGGAGCTCCCGAAGTACAGTCCTTGTGTGGATGTTGCTTGCAGAGGCTGTTTGGAACTCTGTTGTGAGTGATGCCACAGGATAGACGATTTTGTGCACTATGCGCTTCAGAGCTTGCTAGCCCCACTCTGTGAGACTGCTTGGTCTAGAACTTCATGACTGCTCCTCTACGCTTCCACTTCACAATAATGTCACTTACAGTTGACCAGAGAAGATCTAGCAGAGCAGAAATTTCATATTCTGTATTGTGGCAAAGGGAGCTGCCTATGACAGTTAATGTGTAAAGCCACTGAGCTCCTCATTTTGACCCATTCTACTGCCAATGGAGATCGGATATTTATGCACTTGATTTTATGCAATTGTTATGGGTTAGGCTGAAACACCTGAGCTCAATAATTCAACAACAACAACAACTTTTATTTCTAAGGCACATTTTCATACAAATGATGTAGCTCAAAATGCTTTACATGATGAAAAAGTAAAAAGAAAAAATATAAAATTTAATAAAGAATAAAGTGAGGTCTGATGGCCAAGGAGGACAGAAAAAAAAAACTCCAGAGGGCTGGAGAAAAAAACAAAATCTGCAGGGGTTCCAATGCTACAAGACCACCTAACCCCTATTGGGAATTCTTCCTAACATCAATGATCTCAATCAGTCCTCATGGTTTTTAGGCTTCACATGGAAGAAGTACTGTAGATGATGCTGGTCATGTGGACCTCTGGCCTTCAATCCATCAATGTAGGAACTGCATGGTGCTTTGATCAGGTGGTGGAGGTGCAGATCGGCACCACAGAAAACCGGAACAAGAACAGAAGAGAAAGTAGAGGTTAGTACAGATTGTGGAGCCATGAAAACAAATTATAATTAGATGTATAAACAGAATATCAGGGTTACACTAAAATGAAGCTATGAAAAAGCCACATTAAAATAATGAGTTTTTAGCACTTTTTTATAGTGGTCCACCGTATTAGCCTGGCGAATTTCTATCAGTAAGATATTCCAGATTTTAGGTGTATAACAGCATAAGTCCACCTCACCAATTTTTTTAAGTTTAGGTCTTGGAATTCTAAGCAGACTCTCATTTGAAGATCTAAGGTTACAATTTGGAATGTAAGGTGAAAGGCATTCTGAAATATAGGATGGAGTGACATTATTAAAGGCTTTGTGAGCCATAAGCAGTATTTTAAAGCCAAAATTCAAAGGGTTGTCTGCATACTTTTGGCCATATAGTGTGGGTTTAGTAACAGAGAGGTTGAGAGCATGAGCTGATAGCGCATCACCACACCCACCACCTGACGAACCACCTGGATTGGGATCTGAGTGCAGCGGGTGACACTTCAGCACCACACTAGAACAGTGGGAGGTTTTTTCACAGTGGCTGGAGTGCCAGTCCTGCTACCAACCCTCAGGTTTTCCCAGTAACATCAGAGGAGCTGCTGCAGGGCTGGTTGCAGATTAACGTCATAAGCAGGTCGAAGCAATTGCAGGTTAAGGGCCTTGCTCAAAGGCCCAATGGAGTAGAGTCACATCTGCCATTTATGGGATCTGAACTTTCCGATTGCCGGCGCAGATTCCTAGCCTCAGAGCCACCATATTCCATAAAGGAAGATCGTTAATGGCCAAGTACTGAATCCTGAGAAATATGTAACATAACAAGAATAGGTGAGGATTTATGATTTGTGCCAAAAGCCACCAACAACTGTCTGCTATACAGGAAGAATTAAAAGCATGCTGTAAGTAATTTGGAAGTCGAAATAAGAAGCCAGGCATTGAATAAACACTGAATGGCATACTGTGTCAACATCCACTGAAGGCAGCATAAGAAAAGAACAACTGTGAGGATTGGCAGTTATAAGAAGATCATGAACAACCTTCATCAAGGCATTGTCAATACTATGCTTAGCTCTGAAATAGGACAGATAAAGTCCAAACAGCTGAAGTTTTCGTATATAAAAAATGAATTTTTTAACAGCACCTTAGCCAGTGATGGAAGGTTCGGAACTGGTCTGTAATCAACAAATCTGTCTTGATTAAGAGCTCACCTCACTTTTTCTAAGATTAGTAAAGTTGACTGGTACAGAAGAGCATATTAACAGAACAATATACTACACAATGTCTGCTATGTAAGTACACAAGACAGGCCTATAAAACCTTGTTCAAGGCAGTAGGAATAGGGTCAAGTGAGTGGGTAGTGTCATGATCTGGCTTTACTTTTTATTTTATTTTTTTTTATTTATAATCTTTCCTTAGCCTCTAAAAATATTGAACTAATTGTTTTGCGTTTTTTAGAAGTCAATGAATCTAGTTGTTGACATTTATTTTTGTAATAGATATGCTTTTTATTCTGTTAAAAATGAATTTCATTGTCCCACTGTGACATTTTGTGATCTTTTTTGTCTCTGTTCCTGGACAGTTGCTAGGTAAGGTCAAACCAGAAGTGTGAAGCATGCAACATCACAGTATCAAAGGCATAAAGGGCAGCCTCCGACACTTCTTTTTGTACCAAGTTTCTGTACTGATAGCACAGGGTGACAGCACTAATTAGAAATTAGAATTAGAAGACACAGCAAAGCCAAAAGCAAGTTAAGGTCAAAACCACATAGTCAGGAATCCAGATAAGAGAACCTAGGATGTGTAACGGAATCAAAGAAAAACGTACAGAATAGAAGGGTTAAAAAACTTGCAGCAAAAACAACTGATGTAAATCATAATCACAGACAAAAGAGAGTTCATAACCAAAGAGCTTTAAAATTAATGACACAATCAGAATGCTAAAGATTCTTTAAATTTCCACAAACTTGGATAAACCAGGAAAACTCCAAATAATACAGTCTCAGCATTTCTGAAGGGTCAGAAGCATTGATTACATCTTACCTGAAGAAGGGGCCTGAGTTGCCTTGAAAGCTTGCATATTGTAACCTTTTTAGTTAGCCAATGATAGGAGTCATTTTGCTTGACTTCTCACTACAGATATAAATAAGTAAGAACTTGGAAAGGAATTGATTGTTCGCGTATATCTGGTCTAAAAGATCAGGGGCTTGCAGCCCCAACCTCCCAACACCATTGTCCATTTTTAAACATGTCCTGTGTTTATCAGTTAGGGTAGCCATGCCTTTCCCATCCTATAAATTAGTTGAAACACCATTTATCTGCAGATTGATAACTTTTTTTTTCACAAAAATAATCTGCAGATAATATTAGTTTAATCAACAGGTTTATAGACATCTCGCCATAAAAATCACGCCGAAACCTCTATGGTAGACGTCTAAAACATATAGCGACACCATATAAAAATGGGAATAGCTATGGAAGAAGAAGAGGAAGAAATTGTGTACATAATTACTTTCCATTTATTTCATTGGAGGGACTTCTTTAAACTATATTAGTTAACAGCAGGAGAAGGCACTGCTGTTTGAGCTGTTTGCATGCACTCTGCCTACCATTTCACTCACTGGCATTGGGCATTTGAGTGACTGTCAGACACGTAAAAGAGGAAAACGTACAAAATATACAGTCAGCTTTATAAGTATTTGGATTGTGACACAACTCTCATAATTTGGGCTTTGTACCCCACTACAAGGGATTTGAAGCAAAACAATCAAGATGTAATTGAAGTGTAGACTTTCAGCTTTAATTTAAGAGGTTTACCCAAAATATAGTATGTGTAGTTTAGGAATGACAACCATTTTTATACATGGTCCCCGATTTCCAGGGGCTCAAACGTATCTGGACATTTGACTGACAAGCTGTTCCATAGCCAGGTGGGAACAGTTTCCTAATTATTTCATTAACTATTAAGCAGATGGAATGTATGGAACTGATTCCAAGTGTGGAATTTGCATTTGGAAGCTGTCACTGTGAACTCTCAATATGAGGTCCAAAGGGCTGTCCATGCAAGTAAAAACAGGCCACCATTAGGCACAGGAAACAAACCCATTAGAGACATAGCAGAAACACCAGGGACCTCATGTATAAACATTGCGTACGCACAGAAATGTTGCATACGAATGTTTCCACGCTCAAATTGCGATGTATAAAACCTAAACTTGGCGTAAAGCCAAGCACATTTCCACAGTACCTCATACCCTGACGTACGCAATTTCTCCGCTCGGTTTTGCAGACTGGCGGCACCCAGCGTCAAAGCAGTGCTACTGTTCCTGTGTGGTTACCTTTTCTTTCTTAGATCCACATTCCTGACGCGGCTTTATAAATACACTGAAACTAACTGCATATTGTTTATTAGTGTAATGCATCTGATTGTAATTAACCTGTAGCAATATAATGGTCCAGGAAATAGCCATAGTATCCCAAATACCATAACTGCTTTAGCGTTGTTACGCTCACTGCATCTTCTTCTTCTTCTTTCAGCTGCTCCTGTTAAGGGTTGTCACAGCAGATCATCTTTTTCCATATTACTCTCACTGCACCACTCGGAGTATTTATATCACTGTATCTGAGTGGGGAATCACAGCAGCAGCTGATTTGAAAGAGAATTAACAGTATACAACATGAAGTAGACGCTGCCTGAGCCACGGCAAAACGTTTCAGAGACTTTCCTGTACGGACTTCGCGGTTTAGAAAAAGTTTCATCCCAAGAACTATAAACGCACTCAATCAGTCCATCAAGTGCTCCTTGTAGAACTGTTTATACTTATAAGTACAATCACCTCACTGTAAACTTGCACTAGTTATAATATTGCACAACCTGAACCACTTTATAAAGTGCGTATTTACATATGATGACGATATCATTTTTAAGATGAAATGCAGCAAAATATGTTGATAATATTATACAGATAAAACTTTAACTTCATTTAAATAATCTGTATTGTTAATAATTAAACATGTGAGGACACGGTGCCGCAGCGCTAGCCAGTTCAGGGATTGTTCCTGCATTGCGTTGTATTCTTGCTGGTGCTTATGCGACACTGGAAGGATAGACGGATAGAATAATTAAACATGTACTATGAAGATATTTCAATGTTCCTTAAAAGTTTTGAAGAATCGCCGTTCTAAGCTTACAGATGGCTTCACGTCTACTACAGAGCTGATTGTGTGGCGATTGGGTATTTGGAGAAAGAAAAGTAAGGACAGGAATTGGAGGTTAGTACGTTTGAAAAAGACAGTACTTCTGTAATAAATTATTTCATCGAAGGTTGCGCATGGCACAGCAAGCCTCTTGCGTGTGACATGAACAAGCACTGCACCACCGTGTTCCCATGTTTAATAACATGCTTTCATTACTATCATCATGAAAAAGATATCACGTATACATCTCAGTATTTTAATTATTCAGAGAGCTGTAATATCACGAATATAATGGATTATGTGTCCTGTCGGAGAAAGAGAAAGCCCATTTAAGAAGCAGGTAGTGATTCACACACAGAGCACATAGAAGATCAAATACAGATCAAAGCATTTAATGTGCTACTTTAGTTACAATGGGATTTGAGAAACTAGTAAATTAAACGATTTTAAGATGGAAGTTTATGATGTTCTACTTTAATGGCAAAATAAACTACGTGATTAAAGTGGAAATTTCGAGATTAAAGTTGACATTTCGTGCTTTTTTTCCCACTGTGTGCCAATATTTTTTGTTTGTACCCTGATAAGCTTTCATATGACACTCAGACGGTGGGCTACGACTCGCCTTTTCACGGCGACTTTGATATGTGACTTCTTTTTTATTTCGGGCACTGTGCGACTTTGTGAACTTGAGCTTTCGAGTTTCTCCGACACTCTGTCACTTGATCAACTTCCTTTTGTTGATTATACCACTGTTTAAACCAACAAATAGTATGTTTTTCCTTTGCCTCCACTTGGTATTCACTGAAATTCTTATATTTTCCCCCGTGCATTTCCCATTGTCTTTTCACAGAAGGTTATTTATATTGATTTGCATATTCAAAGAGGCGTAATTCTGGGAGGAGTTGGGGCGGGACAGAAGGCGCATGCACGTGCGTGACTTTTCACGCTGATCGGGATTTATGTAGCGTAAGAACATGGAAGTTTGCGCACGTACAGAGTCCTGCATCTGGATTTTTCTGTGCGTACGCACAATCCCGCTTTTGTGCTTACGGCATGTTATAGTGTGAGTTCTACGCACGGCGTTATACATGAGGCCCCAGGAGTGGCCAACTCAACTATCTGCTAAATTCTTAAAAAGAAGGAACAAACTGATGAGCTCAGCAACACCAGAAGGTCTGGAAAACCACAGAAGACAACTGTGCTGGATAATTTCAGAATTCTTTTCTTGGTGAAGAAGAACTCATTTACAACATTTAGCCAAGCCAGGAACACTCTCTGGGAGGTTGATCTCTCATTGCCAAAGTCTACAATCAAGAGAAGACTTCATGAAAGTAAAGACAGAGGGTTTACCACAAGGTGCAGAACACTGGTAAGACTCAAGTATAGGAAGCACAGATTAGACTTTGCCAGACAACACTTTTTAAAAACCTGTCCAGTTCTGGAACAATTCTCTTTGGACAAAGGAAACTAAGATCAATATATGCCAGAATGATGAATAGAGAAGAATATGGAGGAAAAAAAGGAATGGCTCATGGTCTGATGAATACCACATCATCTGTGAAACAAAGCGGAGGCAGTGTTATCGCATAATCATGCATGGCTGCCAATGGAAGTCAGTCACTGGTGTTTACTGATGATATGACTGCTGGTAGAAGTAGTAGGATGAATTCTGCAGTGTTACAGGACGGCTATACGGTCTGCTGAGATTCAGATAAATGCTGCAAAACTGACAGGATGACACTTCACAGTACAGATGGACAATAAGCCAAACATAATGTGAACGCAAACCAAGTGCTTTTTAAAGCAAAGTAGTGGAATATTCCTAAATGGCCAAGTGAATCAACTGACTTCAACTCAATTAGAAATGCGGTTCACTTGCTGAAGACAAAACTGAGGGCAGAAAGTCCAACGAACAAGCAGCACCTGATGACCGCTGCAGTAAAGGCCTGGCAAAGCATCACTAGGGGGAGAAACCCAGCACTTGGAGATGGCCAGGGGTTCAGACTTCAGGTAGTCATGGACTGTAAAGGACTTTCAACCATATATTGAAAATGCTTATTATATTCATGATTATGTTAGCTTGTCCAAATACTTTAGAGCCTCTGAAAATGGAAGGACTATGTATAAAAATGGCTGTCTTTCCTAAATATCTCATGCAGTATTTTTGTTAAACCCCTTGAATTAAAGCTGAATGCATACACTTCAATCAAATCTTGATTGCTTTGTTTCAAATCCATTGTCATGGCGTACAGAGCGAAAATTATGAAAATTGTATCACTGTCCAAATACTTATGGACTTAACTGTACAAGTTCAAGCAACTGCTCTCAAGATAAAATTGAAACAATAAACTCGTTCCAGAAGTCTCACAGAACGTTTAACCAATTTAAGATGGATGAGTTTGCAAATTCGCTGATGCTATTCAATGGGAAAGTTTGAAATTTTAACACTTCATACAGGGCAATCTGTTTGAGATATTTAAACAAAAATAGAACCGTCTCGACAAGTTTCTTTGAAGAATAAGTCTGCCACATCTCAACCAAACTGGTCCATGAGGGACTGAATTGTTTCGTGCTTTACAGACTGACAGACAGATACAGTATGGGCAATAGGTGCTTCCCACATTACATGTGAATGTACCTAAAATGGATTTAGCACACCCAATTTTTTTTTTTTGCATGGGAAGGATTTTGGTGCAGAACGATGTATTTAGACATTTTGCAGGATCAAGATTTGGCATTTTTAGGATTCATTTTATAGCTGTAATTTTGAAGGAAATGTGTGATTTTTTCTGGTTTCGATAGAATAAATAGAAGGTAGTGACCAGAAAATGAATATGTATAGATGCATGTCAAAAAGATTATTTTCATAATACATATTTTCTAATATGCTCCACAGTGGAAAATGATGATACAGCAGGTATAAAAAAAGGATGATTTTTCTGAATGGTAACAGACTAATTCATGGAAAGTATCTCACTGTAAGCAAAGTAATTGTATGCATTTTCTAAACCAATTACTGCTGTGATTCTGTTAGCTGAAACGTTGAATGAGTCATTAGAACATTCCATTACAGACACATTATTGGTGCAGTCTTTATGAACAGATACAGTAAGTGCCCTTTAAAGGCCTTTAACAATTGAGGCCATTAAAGATATATTCTAATTTCAGTCAAACAAAATACATTAAACCTGTCTGTAATGAGTTATGTCTCCAGTTGGAACAAGTTATGTTAACGCATGTAGGAAGTGGAATAAGAACCGTACAATAAGCTCACTTAGTTTACCTCATGACAACTACTGTAGACATGGAATCTCTGAGACCCCTTCATCTTTTCATAATTAATAAAGTATGCCTATTGCCACTGGAACCCTTACAAAAATGATGTGGTGCCTTAAAAAATTTGAAAGAGTCAGAGTTATTTGAGTCAGCAAGTGCAATCACCATAATGTCTTGACAACAACAACTTTTATTTAATACTAGACAAAGACCCTTTTTCGACAACGTAAGATGAAACGGGCACGAGTGGAATAGTAATAAGTATAAGCACCACAAACCTGATATAGGTGTACTGAATGAATGCATAATTAGGCCTCAAGCTGTAGTCGAAATCGCCTTTCAGGCCTCTAGAGCTTTAATCGAAGTCGCCTTTCTCTTTGAATTTTCACGGCCGTAAATCTGCTGCCTGCCGCGATGTTGGTCTCGTAAGGTTTTTCAGGCAGCTTCGTAGAAGGCGATTGCGCATTCGGCTTCGGACGTGCGCATCACGGGACGGAAGGACAATCCCGACCGCTTTTATATAGTGAGATGGCACATTTTCATACAAACAAGATTAAATTTAAAGGAAGTTAATATATCAAACATAAACAATATTAGACAATAATATTATACAGCATGTAACCAAAAAAAAGGTAAGGTCGGATACCCAGGAGGACAGAAAAAACAAAAAAAAGCTCCAGTTAGCCTGGAGAAAAAAAGAAAACAAAATCTGTAGGGGATCCAAGGCCAAAAGACCACCCAGCCCTCATTGGTAATTCTGCCTAACATAGATGGTTTAAATGAGATAAAATCAAATATTAATGAAACTTCCCCCAAACCCAATGTAGAACATGACCTTCCATCCTATCTGACTGAAAGCTTTACAGTGGTAAGTAAAAGTAAGTGATATGCATATTAATTGGTCATAAAATGTGATCCTATCTTCATCTAAATCACAAATATAGACAAACACAATATGCTTACACTAATAACCCATGTAACAGAAAGACAGGACAACGACAAAGCGTTGGGGTGCCAAGACGACCACCTCATAAAATGAAAAAAAAATGCAGTTATTACAGAGTCGTCTCTACAGATGCAAGTTCAAAACAGAACTGTCCCAAGACGGCGGAGCTTCTGGTTTTTGGCCCTTCTGACAGGAAGAGGTGGATCCAGGTGGAAAAACACCGGAAGTGATGTCAGAGATGTTCTAGTCATCAATCAGCTGATCTGCAGAGGTAGGAAGAGAGAGACACGTTAGGAGATAGCACTAACCCCTAGAGTGGTGGTAGAACTGCAGTCATTAGGGCCTTTCAACTGTCCTCTGTCTTTTTATCTTTCACTGAAAACATCCATCAAACATTAACAGTGTGTTGAGAAGAAATAAGTGAACCCTTGGATTTAATAAGTGGTTTTTGCAGCAATAACCTTAAGCAAGTGCTTCCAGTAGCTGCAGAGCAGACCTGCACAAAGTTCAGGAGGAAGTTTTGGACCATTCTTCCTTACAGAACTGTTTCAGCTCACTCATGACCAGTGAACAGCATGTTAGGCAAGTTTTTCTGCCTAATGGCTCGCTCATAGTTATGTGTTTACCTTGTCACAATAACAAGTCACAGACATCATAAAAGTTTGGGGCAGCCACCCGTATATTGTTTCCTGGCTGCAAAACTGATATAAATTTGAACAGAGGTGTTCATACAGCAGAGTCCAAAACAGAACTGGTCTGTATTGAGGCAAGATGGAGGTTTTAAAGGGCAGTACAGGAAATTACATCATCGGCACCTGAACCGGACGTGATGTCATCGTGACCGGAAGTGACATCATCATTGGCATCAAAACTGGAAGTGATGTCTTCGAGACCGGAAGTGGTGTCATCATCGGTGCCAGAACTGAAAGTGACGTTTTCTGGACCAGAAGTGATGTCATTGGTGGTGCCAGAACCATGTGGGATTTCCCGTGGATGGTCTGCAAGAGACTGAGAGAGACAGTTAGCACACTCCACTGTCCCCTGGTCTGGCGTAGAACTGCAGTCATTTAGGCCCTTCAGCTGTTTCCCAATCGCATGTGTGTGACAACCTGTATTCTTTTCTGCAGCTGCATAATGCATGCAACTGGCTATCAGACTAAGCAACATGGGTCTCAACTCACACCTATGTAACTGGATTTTAGATTTTCTCACTAACAGACCACAAGTTGTGCACATGGGTAAGCACTTCTCTTCATTAGTAACACTGAACACTGGGGTACCACAGGTCTTTGTGCTGAGCCCTCTCCTTAACAACCTCTTAACAAATGACTGCAAACCTACCCATGATACTAACATCATAATAATGTTTGCACAAGACACCACAGTGATAGGCCTGATCTCCAATAATGACGAACCAGTCTATAGAGAAGAGGTCAAAAATCGGAAGAGTTGGAGCCAGAACAACACCGTTGCATGCAATTCCAAGAAAACAAAAAAAACTGATTCTGGACTTCAGGAGACTGAACCACAGTGATCACCATCCCATAAACATTAATGGCAAGAGAGTGGAAACAGTCCAGAGTTTTAGTCTCTTGGGAGTCCACATCAGCCAGGACCTGTCATGGACAACAAACACGACAGTAATGGCCAAGAAAGGACTTCAGAGGCTTCACTTTTTGAGGAGCCTGAAAAAAATGCAATTCCCACAACAGCTGCTGGTTAAATTCTATGACCAGCTGATGAGAGGTAAGACCATATAAGAAGAAAGATGCAGCTCCCACCCCGGCGCCATATTCATTTAGAATGCATTAACACTAGAATTACCAGAGCCTACGAAAAAACTCGTAAATCCGTCCCACCTTAAATCGCGTCTTAAATCCGTTTGCACCTCTCCGCCAGAGTCCTTTGTCATCTAAATGTGCTGATAAACAAAAGCTACTAGCAGCCAGCTAGAACGAATTTCTCCTAGCACATGGCTTGCCTTGATTTGATTATCTGGGATTGAAGTGGAGTTTTAGAGTGGAAATAATATAGCGTTATTTGAAATACACGCATTTCATGTGTGTTCTGTTTCTATAGTAGTCTGTGCAAGCACATTTTTAAAACAGAAACGTTTTTCATATTCTAATAGTAAATGACAAAATGTAGGCATAAACTATATAACGTATGAAGCCTGAAGTCCATATATCAAAGAAACACTTTCACAAAAGGTACAAATAAGAGAACACGTGCGCTTTTATTCAAAAACATAACTGCACAAAAAAAAAAGCCGCGTTAGCATGCCACATTGACATTCTTACTATGACCGCCGCGGTGGCGTAATGGTATCAGCTCCTGACTGGGAATCAGAGGGTGGAGAGTTCGATCCCGCATGGCTCCACTTCGAGAAGTGAACTGCTCTTATTCTTACAATTTTAGAATAACAACATAAATTTGATTTCAGTCTGTAACAGCCGGTGTAACTTATGATACTGGTAAAGGTTAGCTTTTTCTTTTTTTTTTTAATTCACTTTTCATTCTCGCAGTCGCATTCAGAATCAATCCATACAACCCCATCTGACATAAAGATGCGCTATAGGTCTGCAGTGTACCACGATGCATACTACCCGCCCCCCCCCCCCCCCCAAAAAGGGTTCTGACACACAAATGCTGGCGAAGCTGCCTTCTTCGTATCTCACCGTCACTTGAAATCAGCAGTTCTTAACATTGCACCACGCAAGCTGTCGTATCAACCACCAACTGTAACTTGCTTTCTTTATTCTTCGGTTATAGTCTTGAATAAAAGTGCACTTTTATTTATGTGAAAACAGCTGTGTCAGATGGGGTTGTATGGATTGATTCTGAATGCGACTGCGAGAATGAAAAGTGAATTAAAAAAAAAAAAAAAGAAGCTAACCTTTACCAGTATCATAAGTTACACCGGCTGTTACAGACTGAAATCAAATTTATGTTGTTATTCTAAAATTGTAAGAATAAGAGCAGTTCACTTCTCAAAGTGGAGCTGTGCGGGATCGAACTCGCCACCCACTGATTCCCAGTCAGGAGCTGATACCATTACACCAACGCGGCGGTTGTAGTAAGAATGTCAATGTGGCATGCTAACGCGGCTTTTTTTTTGTGCAGTTATATTTTTGAATAAAAGCGCACGTGTTCTCTTATTTGTACCTTTTGTGAAAGTGTTTCTTTGATATATGGACTTCAGGCTTCATACGTTATATAGTTTATGCCTACATTTTGTCATTTACTATTAGAATATGAAAAACGTTTCTGTTTTAAAAATGTGCTTGCACAGACTACTATAGAAACGGAACACACATGAAATGCGTGTATTCCAAATAACACTATATTATTTCCACTCTAAAACTCCACTTCAATCCCAGATAATCAAATCAAGGCAAGCCATGAGCTAGGAGAAATTCATTCTAAGTCGGTGGGGGGATGGAATAGCTGGCTGCTAGTAGCTTTTGTTTATCAGCACATTTAGATGACAAAGGACTCTGGCGGAGAGGTGCAAACGGATTTAAGATGCGATTTAAGGTGGGACGGATTTACGAGTTTTTTCGTAGGCTCTGGTAATTCTAGTGTTAAAATCTCCCACAGTCATTATAGCTGAAGCCTAAAGGTTTTCCCTAAAGACTACCATGCACCAAATTCACTACAAAAGATGCGAGTAAATTTAAAGCTGTTTCAGAAATGACTTTTTCTCATTCTACTGTGACAGATATAAAAAAAATAGATAATTATTGACTGACTTGGTCACAATATATTTATGAATGACTTCTTTGAAATTTGACAGTTAACTTATTTGAGTAACTAGCTCTGCTACCTGTTGAAGATGAGTAGAAATCCAAGTAATCAAAATAGATCTCAGCGTTAACATTTGAAGTGCACCATCTATTGGAATGTATTTGTAATCCATGCAGTAAGAAAACACATTGCATTTGTCATTCCAAAAGATGGCATATCACACATATTTGTAGTAATAGAATGCATGCCTACCAATTTGTGAGGTGCCATCTGTTGAAATAAAAAATGCAATGCATATGTCTCTTCTTTATAGCATTTGGTATGGGATTTATAAAAGCAGTGTTAATGTTTGTGATGCACCATCTTTAGGGATGACAAATTAAATGCATTTTATTAGTACAAATGTTTGTTATGTGCTATCTGTTGGAATGACAGAGGCATAACAACTGGATGGACACAAAGATACACAGACACACACACACTTGTCCTTTTATTAAAGTGGATTCAATAAGCCAGCGTTTTGTAATGGTAGAATAATTTACCAGGTTTTCCTAATATAAAGGAAAATGATTTCATATTTAAATCAGACAAAAAGAATGACTCATACATGCCTCATATATTTAAAAAAATAATCCTCACAGCAAAGCAAACCTCATTTTAAAACCAACCAGTCTACTATTAAAACGCCCTAAAAGCACTTGTGTTCATTTTAAAAGCTTGCTTCCCAGCAAGTGGTGTCTGTACTTGTGCTTTAACTTTAAGGTTTGATGTTTATACATTGACCAGATCTTGCACTTTTATATTTGAATCCATGTATTCATGCTGAGCGAAACAACCTTTTGGGAATTATTATTATTATTAGAAACAGTATTTGAGGTTGAACCTGAAGGAGTGAGTAATATTGAGTGATCTGAATGATACTTATTTCCATTTTTTCTTTATTTCTGCCATTACTTCCCTTTGGAAAAATGTATTCATATGTACCGAAGTTAAGCTTAAATGAAAGTTGCCTTTAGTTATTCTTGGCAATAATAATGAGGCTGTGCCACTGCATAATCTTCAGTTTTTTCAGTTTTTCTTCCATTGTCACCTATTCAAGAAATCAGGCCCCTTTGCCTTGTCATCTACTGTATATTAGTAGAAAGTTATCTTTGCATCAGTACAATAAGTTAGTACTCCTTCATCATGCATCTAGTTTCTTGGATTTGAATTTTGCACCCATTTGTTGTACCTGTGAAACTTCTGATCTAATAACATTTATCTAATCTAATTTAATAAACTAATCCAGCTCCTCAAAATTCTCAATGGCAACTATAAATTTGCTAAGGCTGAATGCATTCAATTAAATAGAAAATCACACATGTGAGGACACCTAGTGGAAATTCAGGAGAAGTGTATTTTTATTCTTGAAGGCAGTATGTACTTCATAACTCAATGCATCCAGTCATTGAGTTGAACCAGAAGCCTTGAAAACACTCAGAAAGTATCTACTGAAGATGAGATATCAAGACAGCTTAGCTACCAGCTAACCAAACAGGTGCACTGGACTGAATGGCCTTCTCTTATAGGTCAAACTTCCAACTACGACCATGGGCACAGGAAACAAATGAATAACTAATAAAAAATATATTTCCTTTCATTACTGCGTGAACTGCCATTATTCAGCTGCAGAGGGTCTGAGCCTATCCTTGAAGTAAAGGAAGGAGGGCCGGAACCAACCATGGATGGAATAGCAGTCCCAATAACGGAAAGGCCCACCTGTTCAAAGCAGAGTCACCTAATTCATGAAACTTTGGGAACTGTGAGGTTAATTGGAAAAACCTGCATTAATGCATGAAGAATCCGGGATCAAACCAGCAACCTCTCAACTTGGAGACAGCAGTTGTTACCTCTGCACCAGCAATGCTGACATATGTGTGTGTGTCGTACCCTTTCCAAATCTCTTTTACTTTGGTTAAATTCCAGAAAATAGTGCACTTGTTTTGTTATATCTGTGTCTTTTGTGAAAGTGTTTATTTGATATTTGGACTTCAGTCTTCACACATTATACACTTCATGTCAGCATTTTGCCAATTATTAACTAAAACAGAAATTTGTTTCATCTTCTACTATGTCTTTCCTGTCATCCTACATTTGCACAGATCGTTGTAGACATGGAACACACATGAAATGTATATGTTCCAAATAACAATATATTATTTATCCTATACAACTCCCAGCACCTCACACCCAGATAAAGAGACTTGAGCTGGGAGAACTTTGTGTGCGACTAAAGCTGCGTTGGTGGAGGATGGGATAGCAGGCTACCTGCTGCTTATGCTGATCGACACATTTACAAAACAAAAGATGGTGATGCGGAGGTGCGAGGGAATTTAAGGTGGCCTGGGATTACGAGTTTTTTCATAGGCTTCAGGAATTCTAGTGTTAATAAAGAATGTGCAAATGTACAATGTCCTTATTTAGAGCTGGGCCTCAATTACTGCATCTGTGGAACAAAGCCTGACACCATTGCCCTTAATATAAATTAGATGTGAAATAAATTGTCTCAAAAATACTCCATATAAATAATGGGTTTCATTAGAATATTACATATAAACAATGGGTTTCATTAGACATTTACAACTTAATGTCTTCACCAAAAATTTCACTCAGGGCAGCTCAAGCAAAATGACACCTTTTATTGGCTAATTAAAAAGATTACAATATGCAAGCTTTCGAGGCAACTCAGGACCTTTCTTCTGGCAAGATGAATACAGCCTTGAAAGCTTGCATATTATAATCTTTCTAGTTAGCCAATAAAAGGTGTCATTTTGCTTGACTTCTCATTTTGTCCATAATGGCTAAAACGGTACAACACCCTACAATTCAGGACAACTGAATTTCTGGCATACTCAGAAAGGATTCTGGACAATTCACTTTGTTTTACAGATTTAATCTTAAATAAATAAATTTACTAAGTTTGTGAATCAGTCTACATTCAGTAATCTTCAATAACAAAGTAAAGACATGTTTTCAGAAATGTTTGAAAATTTATTAAAATCTAAAACTGAAATCGCTCATTCATAGAAGTATTCAGATCCTTTGCTACAGCACTCCAAATTGTGCTCTGGAGCATCCCGTTTGCTTTAATTCTCCTTGAAATGTTTCCAGAACTTGATTGGAGTCCACCAGTGGAAAACAGAACTGGGTGGACATCATTTAGAAACGAACACACCTGTGTATATGAGGTCCTACATTCACATTGCTTATCAGGACAAAAACCAAACCATGAAGACCAAGGACCTCTCTGTAGGCCTCCACAATAAAACTGTGGAAGGCCAGAGATCAGAACAAAGCCATAAAACTGTTTCTGAAGCTTTGAGTGTTTTCAGGAGAACAGTGACATCAATAATTGTGAAAAGGATGAAGTTTGGAACCACCAGGACTCTTCCTAGAGTTGATCATCAGGCCAAACTGAGTAACCAGAGAAAAAGGGTCTTAGTCAGGGAGGTGAGCAAAAAGCCAATGTTTACTCTAAAAGAGCTTCAGAAGTCCTCTGCTGAGATGGATGAACCTGTTGGGTTGACAACCATCTCTGAAGCCACTCATGAATGAAAGGTACATGACAGCTTGCTTGGATATTACCTGATGGAATTTAAAAGATTCTTAGAATATGACAAAAAAATTCTCTGGTCAAATAAGACCAGAAATCCATGCATTATGTCTGGCAAAGACCAAGTACTGCCTAATACTATCCTTGTGATCGAGAATGATGGTGGAAAATTCATTCTATGGGTTGCCTCTCAGTGGCAGGGACGGAGAGACTGGTCAGAATTGAGGAAATGCTAAATGCAGCCAAATACTATAAGGTCCTTAAAGAAAATCTGCTTCAGAGTGCATGCCATCTCAGAGTGGGTAAACAGTTCACCTTTAAGCTTGATAACTACCCAAAGCATACATCCATGACAATACTGGAGTGGATTTGTGACAAATCTCTGATGGCTTTTGAGTGGCCCAGAGAAAGGCCACACTTAAACCTCAGTGCTGTAAAGACACTTGAAGATGACAGTTTACAGACACCTCCCATCCAATTTAATGGAGCTGTAGAGGATCTGCCATGAGGAACTGAATAAACTGCCCAAGTGTTACCCAAGAAGACTCAAAGCTGCAGTCACTGACAAAGGGGCCTCTTCAAAGTACTGAATTGTTTTAATCAGAATTACATAAGAACACTTTGAGATCACTCAAGTTTTTTTTTATCCGGGGTCTCTTGACTCACTGGTACAAGAAAACCCCCACATATGATATATCATTCAACTCATTTTGATGTCTAGTTATGCAAGACATCATGTTTTTTTTGGGGGGTTCCCTCCTATTTTGACCCTCTAGATTCAGAAAACCCTCAATTATACACCATTTTTGGACTCTATAAAAGTGCTGGAAATTACAGCTTTATGATAAAGAGTAAACCAATACGTGTTTTATGCAGAAATGAACAGAAGGACTTGAAGTTGTGCATGCCACATCAACTGACCCCAGGGGTTCCCCCCTAAAGGGATACAAAGATTCAAAGTTACTCCTTTTCACAAGACCTTAGTAATATAGGCATATGGAGTGCCATTTTATTGTGTTTTGAGGTTGATGATCATGTCCATGATTAAATGTTTGATTTTTTGATTCTTTACTGGTGGTCTTAGCCCTCTAAGAGCTACTCTCAGAAAGCTAAAAATGACAAATTTCAAATGCAAGCATGTGGGGTATCGTTTTAGACTTTTTCAAAGTGAGTGATTATGAACATAAAGTTATTTTTGATTTTTGCTCCTTCATTAGGGGTCTAGACCTCTAGCACAGGGTGAAAAAAGACAAATTACTATTACAATAGAGAATATTTAAACATTTCATAAAGCACATAAAACACACATTTTCATATTTAAAATATCTGATGCATCTGTTCTGTTAGTTTATACTTTTACCTCATGAAGTGAATAATAATAATTCATTTTATTTAAAGGTGTTTTTCATGGCACACAAGGACACCCTACAAAAGTAAAAAAAAACAATACAATAAAAAAAATTTTAAATAAATTACATCATGTAAATATAATAATAAAAGTACAAAAAACATACAGTCAAGGAGCAAAATCAGGGAAGTAGGCAAATCTAAAAAGATAATTGTTAAGTCTGGATTTGAAATTAGGAAGTGAATTAATTCTGCGATTATCTTGCGAGAGGGACTTCCAAAGACGATGAAGCTAAAAGATCTAAAGCCCATGGTGGATAAATGAGCAGAGGGCTTAACAAGAAGGTTTGAATAAGAAGATCTAAGGGTACGAGCGGGCATATAAGTGTGCAACACATCCGAGAAATATAGAGGTGCCAGATTACAAAGAGCTTTGAATGTTAATAGGATAATCTTGACATCAATGCGCTATTTCACAGGAAGCCTAGTGAAAGTTTACAAAGAACTGGAGTAACGTGTTCTATGGAGATGGTTCTGGCAATAACATGAGGAGCAGAATTCTGAACCAGGTGAAGCCTATGCAAAAGCTTTTGAGGAAGGCCAACCAGTATAGAATTACTGTAATCAATGCGAGATATTACTGAAACATGTACAAGGGTAGCAGTACTATTAGGTGTATTAAATGGATGAAGATCGTGTTACGGTGTATAAAATCTACAAATTATTCTCTGTATTTTTATTATTATATTTTGCTCAATCCCAACAAGATGAATTCAGATGTAGGAGGCATTATAATAAAAGGGCATATCCTCTTCCCTTACACCTCACTTTTATAACAGTTGTTCACAGCATAGTGCTATATTGATATTACAGCCTGGAAAAGGAAGATTGAGCCATGCCTCAGGCTATTGATTACTTTAAGGATGGACATCTGGGACAACAATTTCTTTACGCCTGGGAAAGGAGGACATGAGGCAAATTTTAAAAACTTTATTATCTGGGAAAAGATAGATTAAAGAGTTTGAGCAAAATTCATCCATCATATTGACAGCCAGCCAATCAGGTGCATGGAACATTCATGTGTTGTGAAACCACGGCATGAAACTTTATAATAAATATGCCTCATTTGAAATCAATGAAGAAGTAGAGAAACAGCAATGATGGAAGAGCGACGTCGGAGACGACAACACAGACACGTATGACCAGTTTTCATCCGATCATCAGTTAACAGCATTTTCATGAACGTCAATTGCTTAATCAAACGCCGCCCTGGGACATTCATCCTTGTCATCTGTAACTTTTTTTCGTAATCTTTTTCTAAAGACTGTATATATTCAGACTTTCCTGTCATTACCTATTTTCTATTATTCTTTGTTCCAGTGGTATTATTATTATTCTTGTAATAAATACCATGCTGCTTTTAACTTTCTATGCTTTGTCTTAATGTCTATAGAGTGATTGAAATAATAACTTTGATTTCTTTGAGCACCTAGTGCAGCTGGAGATTTGCCATTACCTCTGTGCTGTGAGGTTTATTAGGCTGAGTGAGAGCTCCACTCAGTAGTAGGGAACAGTACCTAAAGAAGGTATTCTTGGCTGATAAATGGCCTATAGTCAAGAGTGCTGAGTCTTTGTATGTTTAAATGTATTCTTGTAGACCAAAAGTTATATTTAGGTATGTGATATCACTAAAACATCGTATGTTGTTTGTGTCGATAATAAGTAAGTCTCTTGAAGTGCTGAGTGACAGGCTGTGTTATACCTAAAGCACTTGTGTGGTTTAAAGTGCTAAAGGTTAATCAGTGTGTGTGTGTGTCATTCATGGGGCATTGTTGTGGTTAGGGTCTGTGTGTGTGTATAGCTATGCATGTGAGTGTGTGTTCATCTTAAAGTGCAACAGTAGACCAACCTGATAACAAACTTAACGAGTACACTTACCCTTGAGAGAACAGATAAAGGGTAAGTAAAGGGAAATACTACGATAATACAGATGGTAAATATTTCAAAGGTGAAAATATGCAGGGCGGCACGGTGGCGCAGTGGGTTGCGCTGCTGCCTCGCAGTTGGGAGACCTGGTGACCCGGGTTCACTTCCCGGGCCCTCCCTGCGTGGAGTTTGCATGTTCTCCCCGTGTCTGCGTGGGTTTCCTCCGGGCACTCCGGTTTCCTCCCACAACCCAAAGACATGCAGGTTAGGTGGATTGGCGATTCTAAATTGGCCCTAGTGTGTGCTTGGTGTGTGGGTGTGTTTGTGTGTGTCCTGCGGTGGGTTGGCATCCTGCCCAGGATTGGTTCCTGCCTTGTGCCCTGTGTTGGCTGGGATTGGCTCCAGCAGACCCCCGTGACCCTGTGTTTGGATTCAGCGGGTTGGAAAATGGATGGATGGATGGATGAAAATATGCAGACCGGGTAATTTTATTATTAATGTGTCCTTTGAAACTTAAAGTGTAGTCAAGGATGGCACCCAAGCTCTTAACCTGAGGAGAAGGAGAAACTGTAGAACGGTCAATTGTCAAAGAAAAACTGTCAAGTCTAGACAGAGCAGACAGAATGCCAATGAGGAGAACGTCAGTTTTATCAATATTAAATTTGAAAAAATTGGAGAAGAACCACACTTTTACTTCAGCAAGGCCATCAGAGAGGATGAAAGGAGGAAGGACAGAATTAGGCTTGGTAGACAAATGCAGTTGAGTGTCATCAGTGCAGCAATGAAACTGAATACCAAACATCCTAAAAATATTGCCAAGTGATAGAATGTAGATAATAAATCTAAATGTAGATAGAATGTAGATAATAAATCTAAATGTAGATAGAATGTAGATAATAAATAAAAGAGAGTCCAAAACAGAGCCCAGGGGAATACCACTAGTGACTGGGGGAGTTTAACAAACTTTTACATTTCTTATGAACACCCCAAATTTGGGTGGCTTAGGTGAATTCAGACTTTATCAAAGGTTCTGAGTAATTCTAGGAATGAGAGATTTTAGTTTTTGACTTTTAATAAATTTGAAAACCTTCCTAAAAATATGTTTTCACTTTGTCTGTGTGTTTTGAAGGGCAGAAAAAGGCAAAATTATCCATTTAAAATTAAATCTACAACGTGATTAATTCTTCAGGAAGTGAAGGGGGTCCGTATACTTTCTGAATACACTGTAGCTTTGCCCTCTTCACATGTTTGATGTTAGTTTAATGAAAGTTATAATTATCATTATATACTTGGCTGACATCTTTATCCAAGCTGTCTTATAAGATCACTGCAGCTGTTTTAAAATATTTTTTACAGTTTCAGCAAATGTAGATTAACTGACTTGCTCAGGGTCGAAATCAGGGAGAGGGTTTAAAGCAGGAATCTTTAGTCACTACAGCATGGTGCCTGGCATCTCTCTGGATGGAGTGTCTGAAGGTTTCAGTTGGGCGGAATTTCCTCTTGGCCAAATGATCAAGCTATGATACCTCCTCATCTTCCCCAGCTCCTCAGAGAGTGTCGTGGAGGAAGCATGTCTAGATATTAAAGTAGATACGAGGAGAGTTTCATAAGGGTCACGATAACGAGGAGTTGTTGCTTAAAGGCTCCCTTTTATCTTCCTTGAGCCCCGAGTCTAAAGGCCCACTGACTCGTCGCCAGAATGGTTTAGTTTCATGTGTTACTAGAGAGAAGGCTGAACATTTTGATTGTGCACAGTATGACATACAAATATGAGAAAATCTGATGGTGGGACACTTCATTCCAGCACCACATTGTGATCTTTATCTCACACTGGCATTTTATATTTTCTTTAATATTTATCTTTTGAGGATTAGACAGAACTGAAGATCCATTCTCACACTGCTAAAACTGATTTCACACATTTGCTTTAGAAGCAGTCTCTGAACTTTAGTACATTATCGCTTTGATTCTGTTGCCTTCATCTTATTTCAGCTTTCTTTTCAACATTTTGGTGACTGAGACAATAGATCTGCTTTAGGCCTTTTGTAAAAATATATCAAGAGCTATTTATGTTTTAATTCAAGTGGGTCCTGGTGTTGTGTAAATGCATAAGGCAAAATAAAAGTAAAAACACAGCAGTGCTCCCGATATAATAAAGGGGATTGCAATGCTGTTACCCTAAGAATGGGTCTTGAACCCGAACAGTGCACTGCAAGACAGTATATACTGTCACACATGCATGTCTGGGGCTTGCCATTCCAGGCGCATTGAAGGTAAGCACTACCACTCCAGAACACGAGAACCGCTGTAGCTGATGGTATCATCTCTGTATTCTCCTACTGCACCTGAGAAACCACCCACTGAGTGCAATTGACTCTGCCCCTTCTGGTCCCACGACTATTAAGCAGAGGAACTCCCAGCAAGGGCCATTTCATTCCGTAGAGAGCAGGCCAAACAACGGACCTTCCACCTGAGTATTGACCACTTTAAGATAACCTTGAATCCTCGTTTGCTTTTTGTTTTTGCACTGCTTTTCATTTGCTATAATTTGATGTGCCATTGTGCGCCTGTTTACGTTTTGGGCGTTGTATATATTAAATTGACAACCCGGTTTTTGCGCCAACATTTTTCCTGTGACCAGTGTGTTCCCGTTGTCAATGACAATATGTAATTGTCTGTTCACTTTTTAGCAAAGATACCTGGGGGTCCATGTTAATGACAAGATGGACATGTCTCGTAACACAGAGGAACTATAGAAGAAAAGGCAGAGCAGGCTGTATTTTCTTGGGAGACTGTGTTCCTATAATGACAGTAGTGACGTACTTAACACGTTTTACAACTTTTTTCAGTGCTGGGGTATGCTGAGCTGATAACATCACTTCAAGAGAGGCCCACCAAATCGACAAACTAATTACTGGCTTTGCTAACATGCTAACATAATATTCTGACGCTGACTTTATATAATCAGGCTTTGACTTTACATATTCGGGAGTGACTTTATATATTCCGATGCTGACTTTATATATTCAGGAATGAGTTTATATATTCTGACGCTGACTTTATATATTCAGGAATGATTTTATATATTCCGACGCTGACTTTATATATTCAGGAATGACTTTATATATTCTGAAAATCATTGTAATTGCCTGTTTCGCACCCCATAGGCACTGTATAATAGATATATAAAAAAACAGCTAAGGGGATAGATATATAGATAGATAGGAAGGAAAGGCACTATATAATAGGCAGACAGGGAAGCTGCTATATAATAATAAAATTACTGTTATTACTATATAGATAGACAGGGAGTTCAGGCAGGCAGGCCTCTAGAGCGGTGAAGGTTAAAAAGAAAAAAAAATATCATTTTCTCCCCAGCGGGGAATCGAACTCAGGTCTCTGAGGCACAGCAAGCCTCTGCTGCACTCTAAGTCAGCAAATCTTAGTGTTACACCACGGAAGCCATCATATCATTCTTGAACCTTTTGTGAAAGTGTTTATTTGATCTTTGGGCTTCAGGCTTCACACATTTTATAGTTTATGCCTACATTTTGTAACATTTATTACTAAAATATGAAAAGTTTCTGTTTTAACAATGTGTTTACACAGATTACTGTAGAAACGGAACACACATGAAATGTGTGTGTTCCAAATAACGATCTATTATTTCCACTCTAAAACTCCACTTCACTTCCAGATAATCAATCAAGGCATGAGCTGGGAGAAGTTCGTGCACGTTCTAAGTCGGTAGGGGGATGGAATAGCTGGCTGCTTGTAGCTTGTATTTATCAGCACATTTAGATGACAAAAGACGCTGGCGGAGAGGTGCGAATGGATTTAAGAAACGATTTAAGGTGGGCCAGATCTGCGAGTTTTTTCATAGACTCTGGTAATTCTAGTGTTAAGAAATCTTTCTAAACTAAGAAATGCTGTTTCAAAGTCAGAATTGGAGATGCGTGTTCATTATTTTATTTCCTCACCACTTCATTACTGTAATGCTCTTTATACGGGTTTGAGCAAGTCTTCCCTCTCACGTCTTCAGTTAGTCCAAAATGCAGCTGCCATGCTCCTAGCATTCCTAGCTGGAATAATCATATCACTTCCATTCTGCACACACTGCACTGGCTCCCAGTGTTTTATAGAATTCATTTTAAATTTTTAGTACTTCCATAGCTTTGCATGGACAAGCTCCTGAGTACCTAACCAGCCTGCTCCAACACTATACAGCTTATCGGACTCTTAGATCTGGTTAATAGGGCCTTTTAGTTTTCCCACATACTAGGCTAAAAACTACTACTACTAAAATGGAGCTCAACGACCAATAAAGGAACCAAGGAAGATAAAGAAGGAATGGTGAGGAGAGAGGAGTAGGTTAAGGGGTTAAATGAAGAAGAAGATGACAACATCAGATTACAAATGAAATAAGGGCAACAATTATTATTCTAGTTCTCACACACGTGCCATTAGGAAGACGTTGTATGGACCAAGCGAAGGTAATTCCACACCAGGCCAGGATGTGGCAGGGTGTACTAAACCTTCTCCTGTTATCTCTGCAGACCAGCCAAAGGAAAACCTGTCTGACTCAGTGTTGATGACGTTACTTCCGGTTCCAGCACACAGCATGATGTCACTTCTGGTTCTGGTGCCCAGCAGAACGCTACTTCCGGTTATGATGCACAGACTGACGTCAGAAGAATGTCACTTCCGGCTCCCATTCATCACTTCCGGTTCCTACACAGCACTTCCAGTTTGATCCTTTAAAGCCGCCATCTTTGCAAACCTTCAGCAGTTCAATTCTGGATTCCAACAGAGAAACCTCACTTTTGTTCAAAAATCAACTCATTGCAACCAGGGATAATATACAGTTGGCTGCCCCAAACCTTTTCAAGTGTGTCGAGTCATTTTTACATAGTTCATGGTATGACCATGAGATAAGCTGGCCAGAGGGTCCAACCAAATCTTAGCTGCTTCTCAGTTGCATTCATAATCAGGACATTCAGTGAAGAAAACAGGTAAGTCACATTACTGCACCTGTACAGTTGTGTTTTGTTATCTCTAGTATGACCTACTTGTGTATGTTCATTCATTGTCCCACCTTCAAGATAAACTATTTGTTGATAACAAACCAGTTTAACTTGTAAACACATCCAATTAACAGTGAAAGACAACATACATTTGCACAGAACCAGAGCTGTTCTCTAATTGACTGCTTTTCTTACCCCTTCACCACCTAATAGCTAATGTGTTATGAGCGTACTGGTGTAATAATGGCTGCTATCGCGTCATCCATGTGGGTGCTACACATTGTTGGTTTTCGAAGTGGTTCCCCTCCGTCTGTGTGAAGCACTTTGAGTAGCGAGAAAAGTTCTATCTAATGTAATTAACTAACATTAACTTTATTTGCATATTCCCAAAACAGATTATGTGCTGCAGCACAACACTGCAAAATTAAATAATTCTCTCAAAACTCCTAGCTCATGTTTCAAAATGTATGTTGGTGGCACCAAAATCCCTGATGTACCATGTAAGTAGTTTGAGCAATTATAATCTGTAATTGCTCCCTTTACAGACTATAATTTCTCTGTCACTGACTGAATGCTATTGTGTAACAAATACCACATGTACTTGTATTAGACACCATTCACAACATTACAAGGTTCCACATTTCTGTAAACTGATTGCACTGTATAAGACTTGCGGTAGAAATCACATCTACACGTAAAGAAGCAGTACTTATTGTAATGAGAAAACAGAATGATTTATTGTAACTGAGAAAAAATAAACATTGATTAATACATATCACTGGACATCCTGTCGCTCAGATTTTCAGCGACCTCACACTGGAACTTCTGCCTTGTGATACACTATGGGAAAAATTGTCTTACATAATGTAACAATCCTCTAAATGCCTCTGTTGTTATGTCCTCACAGGCAACATTCATTGTAGCAAAGAATGGCATTTGATTATAAGGCTGGTGATTGTACACTTTCCACCTCCATGTCGAACAGAATTCCTCAGTCGGATTTATTGGTTATGCTAACAAGCTGGAACCTCCTCTTTGTACATGAACATCAAGACTCACCTGATGAGCAATTTATAAATGTAGTATTCATTACGACAATACTACATCAACACAATTTTAAATATATGCTTGACCAATTTTGATAACTGTGTAAACATTTTTGCATGTGATGATGTACACAATGCATAGGTGCCTAATTATATTTCTGAACAAGAAGGAATATTGTGTCACGTGCGTGCCATTGGGAGGCAGCTTAAGGGCTCTGGTGATGGTAGTTATCCGCCAAACCAGGGGTTGGAGCTATGTGCTAATATGTTCTCTCTTCCTCCCTCTTCAAAACAGAAGATTCACAGCCATTCCATCACTGACTTCACGTTCGTTGTCCACCCTCTCTTTGACCCGCTCCTTCCTGCCTGGTTCCTATATGACCTGAAGGTTGGCTATATTTGAGTTATTCCTGCATTGGACTCCCGTCTGAAAAGACGTTACTGCTGTCTTTTGTAAAGAGATCATTTCGTTTTCGATTTATTTTCATTATACAAGGTCACAGTCATGCCCCAAAACTCTTTTGTGTTTGCTTCTTGTCTTAAATTTGTAACATGACTAACCCAAGTGGTAATTGTGCCAGTTCAAAAATAATTTGAAGAACAGCACTAAAGTATTTGTAATCTTTGAAAAATAAAAAGAAATGCTGACAACAAGTGACTGAATGGTGTAGGCTTTTCATTTATAGATTTGAAAACCTTAGTTGTCATTTGGGAATTGGTCCCAAACAACTTTGAAAAACTGTAATTTTTGGTTGCCAGAGTGCAATATTGCCAGTTTGTTATTTTTGGATATTTTGGTTTTGTTATGAATACGGTGCAATGTGAATTTACATTTTGTTTGTATTGCATTGCACTGTTATGAGCCAGTAAAGATCTAGTATTGCATACTGAATATGCAAGTCTTATTTTTTTCTTTCTAGTGAACTTTACCGTATCAATACAGGTAACATGGAGCCTTGGAATATTACAGTGGTAATATGACATGACAGAATCTGTTTGCTATTGAAAATAAATCTGTGTCTAAGAAAGGGAGGATATACCATAAGTTATTCATTCATTCATTTTCTACTGCTTAACAATGAGACCCAAACATCCCTTTACCAAGCCACGCTTGCCAACTCAATACTGTGGGATTCTAAAGTGCCTTTAGGCCATTTGGGAGATATAATAATCCCAGCAAGCCATGGGTCTTCCTCAGGTCTCCTCCCAGGTGGTTGAGCCCATACAACCTACACATGAAGGTATCCAGGGAGCATCCATATTAGATGTCTGAACCACCTCAGTTGGTTCATCTCGATGCAGAGGGTCACCGGTTCTACTATGAGCCTCTCCCAGATGTCTGAACTTCTCACCCTGTCTCTAAGGGACAGCCCAATCACCCTATGGAGAAAGCTTCTTTATTTTGATCAGTAGTACTTGTGATCTTGTCCTTTTTGCCATTACCCAAAGCTCTTGACCATAGGTGAGAGAAGGGGTGTAGACTAACTGGCAAACTGAGAGCTTCACCTTCTGGATCAGCTCCTTCTTCACCACTATAGAGTGGTATAGCTTCTGCATAATTGTGCTCATTACCCTTATCAATCTTTCAGTCTCAACATCCTTTTTCCTATCCCTCATGAACAAGACCCCAAGGTACTTAAACACCTCAAACTGAGACAGTAACTCACATCAGAGAAGACAGTCTCCATTTTTCCTACGTGGAGGTGCTGATCCTTATCCCTGCCACTTCACGATTGGTCACAAACTGCCTCAATGTGTGCTGGAATTCACAGCCCGATAAAGGCAACAGAACAATGTTGTCAGCTAAAAAAAAATAAATTATGGATATCACGAGCATACCTACACTGACATTTGGACAATGTGGCTAAGCATTTTCATTTTCATTAATTAAATACAGTAATGTTGAAAGTACTTTCTATTTTAGTGGCCCTGGTTAATTCATTGATGTAATTATTTACATTAGAGTCACAAGCTAAATGTTTTGGATGAGTGACAGCCTTTTGTTGCTTAACAGCAGTGGTCATAATAGTGATCACATTAAGAATGTTTTGCAAAATAGAATAGAAAAAAAAACTTCTGTATTAAGCTGCCCGGAAAAGCCACCGATTCCAATCAAATTTCACAGGGGACCAGGACCTATCTGGCACAGACTCACAGATCAAGCATTGAGTCAGTCGTGTTTCTTCCCAGGCATGAACCCTGGCTTTCTGTGTCTTCTTCGTTTAATGTAAAGTATTATGTTTCTGATGTTTAATGTATTCATGTATTTTTTGTTAGTATTATCCTGGTTATTTCTCTACTATCTATGTATTATGTGTTCCATGTATTTTGAGGGTGGAACTCTGAAGAGGTGGGCCACCCTGACATCAGAGCTAAAGGACCGTTCTCTGTATTATATTGTGAGTCTGACAAGTGGATCTCTCAGTGGTTCATTAACATTTGCAACGTGTGTACTTATTGTGGGTATTGATTTTCCGGATTCTGGATATTTTGCTTCTGTTTGTGGTTTTTGAATATAATGTTGTTTGCTGTGGATTGCTGTTTTAGACAACATCTTTTTTTTTTTTTTTTGCAATTTTATGTTCTTCTTTAGTTATTACAAATAAACAGCTTTCTTCATAAAGATCATGTTTTTGGACTTGGCAATGAAACCATAGGGTTTTCACAGCTCTTCTCCCTTGAAGGTCATTTTGATACATTATGGGTATTTATGATATTTTTCTAACTTTATAAGAACATATGAAATTTGACAAACAAGAAAAGACCATTCAGTCCGTCAAGCCCATTTTTTTTAGTTAATAGCTAAGTTATCCCAATAACCCATCTAGATACTTTTTAAAGGTTGGTAAGGTTTCTGCCTCAATACCATGTCTGGGTAGCTTGTTCCAGATTCCCACAACTCTTTCAGTAAAGAAGTGCTTCCTGGCCTCAGCATTAAATGCACATCTGTATAACAAAGAGTCCTATGCTGAAGACTAACTACTATTTCAAGCCGTATGTAATGTGTTGAATATTGATTAAATAGACCACTTTATAAAGGTCTTAGGGCCTGATCTAACCCTGACTTTGACACCCCTGGACTATACAGTACATAGAATTTACAGTGTATTTATACATGCATACATGATAATGTTAATTACACATATTAATTCTTTGAAAATGGAATTATTCCTAATCATAAGAACATCAAAAAATAAGAAATTTGCCAAATGAAAGGAGACCTTTAAGTTCATCAAGCTTGTTTGTTTAGCTAATAGCTAAGCTGTCCCAATATCTCATCCAAATTCTTCTTTAAGATTGTCAAGGTTTCTGCTTCATCTCCATATCTCAGTAGTTTGTTCCAAATTCTCACAACTGTTTGCATAAAATAATTCTTCTTAGATTCAGTCTTAAATGCACTTCCTATTAACACTAGAATCCCTGAAGCCTACGCAAAAACTCGTAATCCCGGGCCACTTTAAATTCCCTCACACCTCGTCATCAGCATCTTTTGTTTTGCAAATCCGCAACCTCTTGACTTGGAGAAAGCAGTTCCTACCTCTGCACCAGCCAAGCAGACACATATGTGTGTGTCGTACGCTATTCCAATTTCTTTTGTTATTTATTTTTTAATGTTATTATTTTTTATTGTTTTCTCTTCTTGTAACTTTTTTTGTCATCTTGTAACTTACTTGCTGTATGAAAATGTGCTACATAAATAAATAAAAATGTTGTTATATTTTTGGAATGATATGTTCAATACTTTCTAGAATTGTCAGAAAATCAATTCTGGCTTGTTTGAATTTTATCTGTTTTTATAAATGGTTGAAATTAATTGATAAATGATACAGTTCATATTTGTTACTCATATATTTCTTAATGAAGTGGATTAAAAATTTTCATAAATGACATAAAAAGAGCATGAATTAAACAAAAATTACAGATTATGGAAGGCTTTCATAGTGAACAAAATAATCACTACCATATCACCTTATTTTGAAAATGTAATTACAGTAAAGAGTCTGATCGAGTCATCGATTAACTACAGGGGGATAGGACACAGGAGGAGGTGGTAAAAACAGTAGATAGATAGATAGATAGATAGATAGATAGATAGATAGATAGATAGATAGATAGATAGATAGATAGATAGATAGATAGATAGATACTTTATTAATCCCAATGGGAAATTCACATTCTCCAGCAGCAGCATACTGATACAATAAATAATATTAAATTAAAGATTGATAATAATGCAGGTGAAAAAAACAGACAATAACTTTGTATAATGTTAAATGTTAATGTTTACCCCCCTGGGTGGAATTGAAGAGTCGCAGAGAATAGCACTAACAGCACTCCTCGTAGAGGAGTTAATTATATTATACTACAAAGAAACAAAAATACAAAGCATCCTGTTTCCACTTCAGTGTAAATAAATATAAATTATGATGTAATAAAGGCTTAATTTTGTCATGTTAAATGTTGTAATCAAATAGCACATTATTAATTACTTCAGAACTACAATTATGGTCTTCGGATTTTGTGAGACAGTTAGGGTTAGGTTTAGGGAAACTCACAGTACAGAGGGGAAAAGATGAAATTTATTTGAATTAAACACAGTCTAAGTGAGAAGTATTCAACCAATCGAAGTGGCTACAGTTACGAAGGACAAAGAATTTTGGGAAGTCAAGGAGCAAAGCTCCGCCCATTGACCCATGCTACTTGCAGCAGGTGGCGCCAATGCTTATTTATATTTTACTTTTCACTTGTGCAGCTTTATTGCTGTTCAGGCTGAAAATGCAATTGCAAATGGTGTTATGCCATTTTATTTTAAATTTTTGCAGCATTCTTGAGTGTAGATTTTGAAAATTAAATTGCAAAAGAGATTTTATTTTAATGTTTTGAATTTAATTTTCATTTCCTTTTTGGCAGAAAATACCTTCCATAGTATGATTATGTGGTTGTTTGTTCTTCAGTTTCTAATTACTAATGTTTTGTAGCGAAGGCAAGGGAGATCAGGGACTGACTTGTGGCTTTATCACTGTACGGTACATATTAGAATCTATTTCTACTTCCACGAATGGTAAAATCCACAAATACGTTTTGGGCCTATGATTACTGTATATTCAAGGCTTACTGTGCTAAATTAGATGCAAAAAGTTGAGAGAAACAAAGATAGCATGATCATTGCCTGTCTAATTGGTGTGTGATGCTGGCTGCCAAGACAAAGATGTGTGGGGTCCCTCACTTCTTTAGTAGCACTTCTTTAGTAAACTGTAACTTTTTACAAAATTTACCTCATTATATATGTGTGTAAATGAGAGGGAGGTCAGAGGAATGGTGAGGATGCAGGGAGTAGATTTGGCGAAGGTGGATGAGTTTAAATACTTGGGATCAACAGTACAGAGTAATGGGGATTGTGGAAGAGAGGTGAAAAAGAGTGCAGGCAGGGTGGAGTGGGTGGAGAAGAGCGACAGGAGTGATTTGTGACAGACGGATATCAGCAAGAGTGAAAGGGAAGGTTTACAGGATGGTAGTGAGACCAGCTATGTTATATGGGTTGGAGACGGTGGCACTGACCAGAAAGCAGGAGACAGAGCTGGAGGTAGCAGAGTTAAAGATGCTAAGATTTGCACTGGATGTGATGAGGATGGACAGGATTAGAAATGAGTACATTAGAGGGTCATCTCAAGTCGGATGTTTGGGAGACAAAGTCAGAGAGGTGAGATTGCGTTGGTTTGGACATGTGCACAGGAGAGATGCTGAGGATATTGGGAGAAGGATGCTAAGGATAGAGCTGCCAGGGAAGAAGAAAAGAGGAAGGCCTAAGAGAAGGTTTATGGATGTGGTGTGAGAGGACATGCAGGTGATGGGTGTGACAGAGCAAGATGGAGAGGACAGGAAGAGATGGAAAAAGATGATCAGCCGTGGCAACCCCTAACAGGACCAGCCAAAAGAAGAAGATAATAAATCTGTGTGTATATTTATAATACTAAAACACAAAAATGATTAATATTACAGATACAAAACTAATCCAACAAAACACTAGTCACAAAATCATAAACATTCGGGGCACCGTCAAGTTTTACAGAAGCAGATGATGGTGGTGGACTTATGAAATGAACAGCCTCGTGAAAGTTATGTAAATTTTAGTTATTATTGTGATACTGACGGCAGTGAATATTTATAGAAGTTGGGAGCGTTTCCAGACAAAGACGTTTTCCAACCCAGACAAAATCACAAGAACCAGCGGGCAAAGGACAAGAACACAAATCCAGAGAAAACTGTAATCCGATAGGTGTCATTGTAATCCAATTGTGCAGTGAACCATGAAAAATAAAAAGATGTCACTAATTGTGATCCTGCCGGCTTGTTATGACTCACTTTTTAAAACAGCACCCTCCTCTTTTGCCCAGCAGCTCTCGTGGCAACTGTTGAAGTTGCCAAATGATTCAGTACTCCTGGGCTTGCTGAGATTTGCAGTCCTTGTAAGTAGAACAGCTACAGCGTGGTCTGAAATTTTCAACAATAAGTCGCAAAACTCACAAAATAATTCCACTTAATTATTGGTGACAAACCCACTAATAGGTAAATCTGTGAATCGTAAACCCATGAATTTCAAGGGTCGCTCTGTATATTCATTTTATCTTTACAACACCATTATTTTTGACTTACCTGCTTTTTCCATTGACTGGAGAATTTGTGAATGGATTGAGGTTAGACAATTACAGGTACGTACGATCTGGGGTGACTGAGATTGGATTCTGCTCAGGCTTTGATTTTGTGTGTAAGTTGTGTCCTCTGAGCGTGAGTGAAGGTGTTATTATGTTATGTTAGTTTAGGGGTAGGGTAGGGAATATGGCCATTAAGGCATGTTCTGTCACACTTAGTCTATTCTGTAAAAAATACTTTTTATTATCAATAACCATCCTCCATTTCGGCTACTAAAGAAACCTATATTCTTTTGTTTTTTTAATTTTAATATATCTAATTCAGAAGAGCAATTCACTAAGGTGCCCCCTACCAATTAAATTTTAAAATTAGTCCAAAATCCCTTAATAATAAATTATGTTTATTATTAAAATCAATATCTTTTAGGGTTAAAATTATTATTAGGGTTAAAATTGGGTTTTAAGATTAGAGCCCCAAGGAGAGTCTATTTAGCCTCAGGGCCCTTATCGATGATCTTAACATCAGGGCTACCAGTTTTTTGACCTTAAGTTTAGTCTTTTCGTAGGGCAAGGCGATCAAAATAACTACAATTAGGGTTAAATTGTTGGGTCAGAAATTGTATTGAGTTGTTCAATCCAACATTGTACCAAGGCTCGTATAGCTTTAGGCATCAAAAAATTTACATTTTGTTATTCCCTAGTAAGCTTAGTTAATGGAGGTACTAAAACATCTGTTGAAAGGGGTTTAAGATACTTTTGGTTAAACTGTGACATTATTAAATCCATCCATGTATCCTCAGATGGAAATAGTTGTGCCCAATAAAATTTTGAATTTGGAAAATATTTATGAAAAGAATAACTCCAAATTTCCTGAGCGCACTATATCTGTTGTGCCTATTATTATAATAAAAGTATAGGGAGTCATAGTTACATTTACATTACTCAGCCAATTTATCAATAATCCAATGTTTAAATTTCTGTTAATTTCAATTTGGATTCCCTCAAAATAAGACAGCCCTATATACCAAAAATTGAAGTCCACCAGGATGACACAAGGTTCAAAAAATGACGTACACCAGTTTTTTTTAAATCCGAGCAATAATTAACTTTTGATTTTTTACATTCAAGATATGGCAAGGTATCAGTTTGAACGAAATAGGGTTAGAATATGTTTCATTTCTCTAGACCACTGGGATCTCACTGAGATCTGTGGGCTCCAAGATGCCAAAAACTCTGCAGCATCACTGCAGAAATCAAAGCATCTTTCTTTTTAATTAGCCTTCATTAAACTGACCACTTAGTAATTAAACACAAACATAGGCATCTGATGTCTCTGTCATGCCACACCCCACCTCTTATTCATTAAAATCTGACAGGAGTCTCAGGGTGCACTTCAACTTAACATTTCAACTCCACTCATGTCTCTTTAAATCTCACTGCATTTCTAATCTGGCTTTGTGTGTATGTGTGTGTGTGTGCGTGCGTGCGTGCGTGTGTGTGTGTGTGTGTACTGACTTTGTGCCGTCTGTATACTCCTTATAATTTTGCAGTTACTCTCTGAAATTCACTTCCTTCAATCTCCTCCTTTGACACTTACCTTATTTTTAATATGAATTCAGCAAATGGTTGTAATGCTTTTTTCCATGGGGGACAGATACCGTAAGTTCTACTTTATTTAGCATTTTTATGAATGTAACAGAATGACAAAAGTTAAAGAATGATACTTCACATCCCTACCATATCAGAGCAAACATCAGGAATGAATGAGTTATTATGGAAACAGAAATGTATTCACTGAGTCCTTTTTAAGTCCTATAGTGTGAAACGAGACCCACTGAAAAGAGGAAAAAAGGAAATAATTCAATTAATACAATTTTACTATTAGATTTTAGTTCATGTGTCATGTGCAAATACTTCCAGCAGACACCTGGGGGCAATCTTGCCCCACTAAATGTCCTCCATGTAATTGAAAAAAAAATCTGGAATTAAAAACAGAGAAAAATATCAACAATAAGTATGTGATAACAGAAAACATATGACATTCTACATATTATTTATGTCTTTGCATTTAAATACATATTAAAGAAATCTGTTTCTTTTTCTCACTTTTGTGTACCCCACTTTCTGCTTAAATCAGAAACTTTGATTCTTCAAAAAATGTACATCTTATAAATAATCATTTTATATACAGTATGTACAGAGTAAAGTTTGTGATGGTTTCCATCATAATTACAATATAAATTGCACTGTTCTAGATCAGACTGATAAAAAAATTAAAGAATTCTCAGGCATACATTTTCCATAGTTAATATTATAATGGTAAGATAAAAGAACATTAGTCCCCTGAGTCAGTAGTTGGGAGCAAATCTACAGTGCATTCCCGATACCAGCAATTGTTCAGATCTGCCATTCTCAGAGGAAGACTTAAAGACCACAAAAATCTGTTTACACCTGATGAACCATACGTAAGAATGACTTCCTTAAGGGCTCAGCTCAGCATCTCATAGAGTCATCTGGTGTGAAAGGACACACTTGGACCGTGTGTATTGTTTTTAAATTGACTGCAGTGTGTGTCAGAGATGTCTACAGACAGGAGCACACATAACTTCTTTTGGTCAAGTTCTTAACAGAGCACTATTGTTGTTGTAGATGTTGTTTGCTACGTACCCTTTATGCAGTATTATCTGACTATGCATCATTCTCCTCCTCACTGTCCTCTCCTTCCTCCTCCTTCTTGCTACCTTCCCCACTGACCACTCTCTGATCCTGCAGGTTGATCCTGCGATGAGCTGTTTGCATCCAGCAGCCATACCACATGCACTTCAGAATAGCTAAGCATGTCCAGGCCCCCCAGCCAGTACTTGGATGGGAGACCATCTAGGAAAAGGTTAGGTTGCTGCTGGTAGAGGTGTTGGTGAGGCCAACAGGGGGTGCCTTCCCTGTGGTCGGTGTGTGTATCCCAATGTCCCAGTGCAGTGGCAGGAACACTGTACTGTAAAAGTGGCGCCGTCTTTTGGTTGAGAACTTTAACTGAAGTCCTGACTCTCTGTGGTCATTAAAGGTCATAAAAGATTCATGGGTATCCTTCATAAAGAGCAGGGTGTACCGCAATGTCCTGGCTAATTTTCCCACTGTGGCTTAGTCATTCTAGTCCGCTAATCATCCCCTGCCTCTTATTGGCTAACTATCACTCACCCCTTAAAAAGCTAATGTGTGGTGAGAGTACTGGCACAAAATGGCGAACGTCACATCATCCACGTGGATGCTACACCAGTGGCAGTTTTAGACGGGGGCCAACAGGGGCCAGTGCCCCTGTAGAACTGGCCATGGCCCCTGTGCTGAAGAGATAAAATTACTTACGGTGATATGCGCTGGCACGGAAACCGGAACTAACATGCTGGAGCATTCCACACGGACTCTTTAGGGCACTGCACACTCACTCTTTTGCCGGCGGGTTTCGGAGCAGAAGAGGAAAAAAGGAGAAAGAAGACCACTAGCGCAAATTGTTAAAGCCGACTTAAGTGAAAAGAGGTGAAGAGACCGAGGTAAGCAATACGATTCAGTTTGGTAACGTCAGTGTTTGGCACATTTTCGCTGTTATTATAATGTTACAGGCTACTGTGTTGCCAGTGCTAGAGGATGAGAGATTACTGAACAGAAAATGTGAGTGTACATTTAAGTTTCATGCTGTAAAAAAGTCGCTTTATAACAAAATAAATACATACCTACATAAAAAGAAAAATATCTTGCATACAAAAAAGGGAAATGTTACTGTACAAAAAGAAAATTTGTTTGAAGGTTTATTGTGCATATGTACAGTATGTGAAATCTTTTGTTTGAAATTCATTTGTATGTTTTATTGTTAAATGTTCAATTCATTTTGTTTGTGCTCCAAATAAATTCACTTAATATATTAAACAATTAAATATTGCCCTTTTATTTATTTATTTATTTATTTTTGTTCTGTGCCCCCATGAAAAAACACTGGCCCCCCTGGTAAATTTGGTCTGGAACCACCACAGTGCTACACATTAGTGGTGGTTGAAGTCACTATCTATCATTCACTATGTAAAAATGCTGTGAGTAGTGAGAAAAGTGCTATATACAGTACATGTAAAGAATTATTATTAATATTACAATTATTTTTATCCATAGTTAAATAGAAGGATTTGGGTCAGCTGTTTCTTGAACAAGTAATGCTACTCAGGGAGAGAAGTGAGAATCTGAAAATCCCCTCTCACAAGATACAAAGGTAGTGTCAGAGACAACTTAAGCACTCAGTAGATGTTGGAGTAACAATCTGCATTGCTTGTCTTCACTATGTTGACCAGGCTGCCAAACACTTTCCTGCTTGTTTTACGTGCCTCCAATCTCTTGTAATTATATCTTTATGTAAATATCTTCATATTTCTGAACAATTGTTCCAAGTGTTGTATTGCAAAAATTGTGGAGGCCTTGCATTTCCTGTGGCCAAGTTCACATCTATTTCAATTAATACAAGAAAATCAGAGTTAAACACTCCATTGCTGGACACAGACACAATGTAAACAATCTCAAGTTCCATTTTTGGTAATATCTTCATATCCGTCAAAAAGCACAACCTTCTTTCAGCCAACTTTATCCTTTTCCTCCATTCCAAGCTGATCGTGTGGGTGATGCTTTGCAAAGATGGACCTTCTTGTTATTCCAGCTTGTCTGTCTATTCAGCACCTTATCTCTGATCAAATCAGTTCATTATCATTAATTCTTGCCAAGTCAGTACGCAACCTCAGGGTGGCAATTGATGTCCAGCATTGATCACATTGTTTCTGTCTTGTGCTCCTGCAGATTCACTCTGCATAACATCTGCAGGATCAGCCCATATGTGATAGATATGCAGCACAAATTCTGGTCCAAGCATCAATCTTGTCATGTCACTCCACTAACTCCCGTAAGTTTAATCCTTCATGCAGAGTAGTCAGTTAGTTAGCACCCATATACTGTATATGGAGGCACTCATGAGGTCCTATGCTCCTTCTAACCCTCTCAGATCTACTGATGAATGGCATCTGGTGACACCACCCCCATGTGGCATCAAATCTCAATGCATTTGTAGCTGCTAACTGGTGGAATGAGGTGCTCACCTCCAGCCAAACCACTGATTCTTTTGCTCTGTGATTATCTGTCTAAATGATCATTGCTTTAATTATAGACTTTTTGTTTGGTTTAAAGTTCTTGAATGAATTTTGTAAACTTCACCTGTAACATTTGTTTCAAAACAGCCCATAGACTGATGTTTACTGAAATTCTTTTGAAAGTTGCTTTGGACAAAAATATCTGCAAAGCGAATAAAATATAATAGAAAAGGCAGGAAATGTTTTGGGGATGGCCACCCCATATGCTGAAAACTAAGGCAGCAAAACAAAAAAACACGTCTTTACAGAATGGATTTCAAAATGGAACTGGTTAAGAAATAAGTTCTCTAGTATGTATATTGCACGAGTAGGAATAGGTGGAGTTTCAGGAGGCCGGAAAAGGAAGTGATGTCTGTAGAGGTGGGTTCTGGACCGGATAAGACATCATTATATGGTGCTGGAAGTGATGTCGTCAGAGGGTGGATCAGAGGTGATGCTGCTGGGATGTACGGTCTTCGGTTGGTCTGCAGAAGGTCAAAAGGAGAGAGTACTAGAAGGCATTGCCAACCCCTGGTCCAGCTGAGGAATGATACTATTTGAGCCTGTAAATCGTCTCCCATTTGCATGTGTGTGACACAACATAAAGTGTCTAATACATCTTTTTGGGGTTAACAAAAGAATGCTAATTTTTAGACAAGATTAGTATGCAGAGATAAATTAAGCCAAACCACCAAGACCAGAACAAAATCCAGAAGCCAAAAATCAATATCCCCTCAGATCTTTTTCATGGAAATCTGTCTGTGAATTTAAGGCTTCAATGCTTGATTGATATGAGTAGCCATTCTGTATATCATGGCCACCTTGATGTTATGTGGAAAATGTCACAAGCACATTCAGACATCATAACACTCAGACACACAAAATGTCAATGCCCATTAAAGTAACAGACACAAAAGTGCACTTGTGATACATGTGTGCATGGGAGACAGTTTACAGGCCTGAATAATTGTAATTATCCGCCGGACCAGGGAATGGTGCTAACACTTTCTCTCTTTCCTCCTCTGTAGACTCTGTAGAAGGAAATCCCGCCTGATAGCCTCACTTCTAGTTCTGGCTCTCCATTCTTCACTTCCTGTCTAGGCACTTCTGACCTCACGTACCATCTCCAAGTAGAAGGGGTGGCTACCACAAATCTTTATCTTAGTGTTTGTGATTCTTTCACACAGTACACCTGAAAAACAAAACCGCAAATTAACAATAGAAAATGTCACCAAAAATAAGAAAGATAAAAAATATGTAACCCTTTGTCCCACCCTTCATTTTTAAGCAGTGTGCAATGTATTGGAATTTACATTATCGGTCACCTCCAACCATTTAACATATAACAAATCACAATTTACTCCGAGTTTAAAGAAAAGAAAACTTTATCTTTACTTGATTGCTCAAAATCAACAACAGATAACCAAATGTACAGTATGAAATAAAAACCCAAGAATAATAAGCTATTTACAGAACCATATAGCATCCTCCCAATATTATTGGTGAGCTCAATCATAGTAATTCCACCATTCCAGAATAATTAGTCACTTCATTGGGTTCCCCAAACGTAGTTTGGGTGTGTTTGGGCCACATTAACAAACAGAACTGGCCCCTTCACTTGACTTTCAACTCAAGTCAAATAACAAATAAACAAAAGAAAAAAAATAGACCTTTGGTTAATGTACTCCTCTGCTTGCGTTTCACCCCATCTTGAACACCAAGCTCTCCAGCCCCATCAATCCTGTTTCAGTTCTCTTCCTGTCCCGACAATCTTTGCGTTCTGCAGCGGCACACTTACTTTCCCTTCGTTATCCCACTGACAGTCAATCTGCTGATCCTCTCTCCCCTACACTGACTGAACCCACCATATCTGATGGTGCCTTTCTACCGTGTTTCATGCTTACTTTCGTCCCACCTAAACCGTCTGTCAACTTTGTTTGCAGTATTTTGCTGTACCTTTCTTTTCCACTTCTTCTTTTTTCTTGGCATTTCAATTTATTATAACTTTCTCGTTCTCGTTAGCGTTATGCTACCACTTCTGTCTTTCGACTCAGTTTAGCGTTTTGCTAAATCTTTTTTTTGTATGTCTGTCTCACATCAGCATTCTTCTAAAGTTGTCTTTTCCGCTTCTTCGTTGTTCAGCTCTCCACATGTCATACCTCTCCTTTTCTATTTCGTGCAGCTCCAGTCTACCCCCTTTTTTCCCACCAATCCCATCCCTGTATCTGACCACACAGCCCGTGGCTGGACCAATGACGGAGCACTGTTGGCTAGTAAGCTAGGCTTTATGCCCCATGCACTCTTTAGGTTTACTACTCATCATCCATACTTATTTTGTATTACAGTGATCCCTCGCTATATCGCGCTTCGCCTTTCGCGGCTTCACTCTATCGCGGATTTTATATGTAAGCATATTTAAATATATATCGCGGATTTTTTGCTGGTTCGCGGATTTCTGAGGACAATGGGTCTTTTAATTTCTGGTACATGCTTCCTCAGTTGGTTTGCCCAGTTGATTTCATACAAGGGACGCTATTGGCAGATGGCTGAGAAGCTACCCAACTTACTTTTCTTTCTCTCTCTTGCGCTGACTTTCTGTGATCCTGACGTAGGGGGTGTGAGCAGGGGGGCTGTTCGCACACCTAGATGATACGGACGCTCGTCTAAAAATGCTGAAAGATTATCTTCACGTTGCTACCTTCTGTGTGCAGCTGCTTCGTGAAGCGACATGCTGCACGGTGCTTCACATACTTAAAAGCTCAAAGGGCACGTATTGATTTTTGACTTTGTTTTTCTCTGTCTCTCTGTCTCTCTCTCTCTCTCTCTCTCTCTCTCTCCCTGCTCCTGACGGAGGGGGTGTGAGCTGCCGCCTTCAACAGCTTTGTGCCGCGGTGCTTCACATACTTAAAAGCCAAACAGCCCTATTGATTTGTTTGCTTTCCTCTATCTCTGTGACAGCCTGTGCTCCTGACACGCACTCCTTTGAAGAGGAAGATATGTTTGCATTCTTTTAATTGTGAGACGAAACTGTCATCTCTGTCTTGTCATGGAGCACAGTTTAAACTTTTGAAAAAGAGACAAATGTTTGTTTGCAGTGTTTGAATAACGTTCCTGTCTCTCTACAACCTCCTGTGTTTCTGCGCAAATCTGTGACCCAAGCATGACAATATAAAAATAACCATATAAACATATGGTTTCTACTTCACGGATTTTCTTATTTCGCGGGTGGCTCTGGAACGCAACCCCCGCGATGGAGGAGGGATTACTGTATTGGATTAACTTTATCGACAATTTACATTCTGTACTTTTCTTTTTTTTTCTCTTCTTTCAAAATCTGCCCTGGTTACAAGTATTAATCATGAAAATTTATATAAGTAAAGTGCTAATGTTGGCAATGCAATTACTCAAAAACTAATTGGGCTAGGACCTTGATTTTGGTCCTAATTGAAAGCATATGACCTGATATGTTCTGGAAATTATAGACATATTAGGTAACAACAACTTGGTGGGCAGAAAAGTTTATTGTAATTAAAGCATGATCCCCACAATCCTGTCTATTGATAATCCTCAAGAATACAGTGCATACATGTTCAGAATTTATAATCAAGTGTAAGAAATGAGTGGAGAGGTTACTGTTGTTTATAATTAGCATTTTGTATCTTTTTATTTTAGGACCCTAGGTCAGCACTTTTCAACAGTAATCTATCTACTTATATAATAAAACACTAAAGGTTGTGTGTCCTGTCAATCTGAGCGATATTATTGGTCAGTTTGACTTTGGTGAGGTGACAAAAAATAAAATATGAGTGTGAGATACATGAGGAGGAGCAAAATGTGCATGCTGAGAGAATGCAACTGCAATTATAAAACCAGACAGGAGGTGGGAAAGGTGACTCGAAAATAATGACACATTCTGAGATGCAGGCTTTATGGAAACACGTTCTAGAAAGGGTATGCCGGTGAAGAGAGGAAAGGCTGAGGAAAGGCGTTGAGGTACAAATAGGGAAAGAGATAGCAAATGTATTTTTTTTTGGTTGTTGTGTTAGCTGTCGTTGAAAGGTATCATGGCTATTAATTAATATTGCATAAAAAGTTAAACAAAATGAAAAAAATTAGTATATCAAATTCCTAACGATTCAGAAAAGATATGATCTTGTGGAGAAGTTCTACTAACAAACCATTCTTGTGGAAAGAGAACCAGCAGATGAGGTTTAAGTACAGTATGTGAAACACCGTAATCATGGGGTGAGGACCTGAGGCAAATGTGAAAGACCAAATGTGAAAAGTCTGCTTCACAGAGATGTCAGTAGAAGAGCTGAGTAGAAGTGACTTGATGCCTGCCCAGTGGCTTCTGTGTAGCGTAGTGGCAGCTCTTTCATTTTCTGGTGTGCTTTTCAGTGAGTGTTGTGGGGTATCTGTTCAAAACCAATGGAACAATGACCAGGGAGAAATATAAACAGATCAATTCATCATTCTGTACCTTTGGAATAATAACTTTTTAGTAAAAGCGTCTTTTTTCATTTTGATATATACCCCAAAAACACTGCAAACGCAAGATTTACTTGGAATGGAAGGCTACAGGAGTAATATTACCATTTTTAGACTGGCCTGAACATAATTGAAGTTGTGTGGGATCATGTGGACTGGTAATAGAACAAAAGGCAGCCAAAATCAAAAGGAGATTTATGGCGAATCCAGCCAAGAGCCCGTGAAAATGTATCAGAGGAGCACCTGGAAAAATTAGATAGCAGTGGGCCAAAACAAAAAAGCTGTCATTTTACATTCTCAGGGAGGCCATTTAAAATTTTGACTTGTTTAAAAGCAGAAGACATTCTTTTAACTTTCCATTGAATCCATATTTATTTGTATTTTTTTCTAGTGTTATATAATGTTTTCTCAAGCATATAAACACTGCCCAGATAACTACCTTTAAAAAAATTTTTTGGGGGTTTTGTAAGAATTTTTCATAGTATTGGATAAATGAATGGACTGTATCAGGGGTGGCACGCAGTTATAGTGAGGGCCTAAAATAACACTTTGACTGGCCAACATTCAAATATATTGGAATATATTGTTAGCCCCTGCCCCAAGTGCCAAAGGATTCTCACATTATAGCATTCTTCTTCTTCTTCTTCTTCTTCTTCTTCTTCTTCTTCTTCTTCTTACGGCTGCTCCCATTAGGGGTTGCCACGGCTGATCATCTTTTCCATATCTTTCTGTCCTCTTCATCTTTCTCTGTCACCCCCATCACCTGCATGTCCTCTCACACCACATCCATAAATCTTCTCTTAGGCCTTCCTCTTTTCTTCTTGACTGGCAGCTCTATCTTTAACATCTTTATCCCGATATACCCAGCATCTCTCCTGTGCATATGTCCAAACCAATGCAATCTTGCCTCTCTGACTTTGTCTCCCAGTCTTCCAACATGAGCCGACCATCTAAGGTCCTCATTTCTAATCCTGTCCATCCTCGTCACACCCAATGCAAATCTTAGCATCTTTAACTCTGCGACCTCCAGTGCTGTCTCCTGTTTTTTGGTCAGTGCCACCGTCTCCAACCCATATAACATAGCTGGTCTCACTACCACCCTGTAGACCTTCCCTTTCACTCTTGCTGGTATCCGTCTGTCACTAATCACTCCTGACACTCTTCTCCACCCACTCCACCCTGCCTGCACTCTCTTTTTCACCTCTCTTCCACAATCCCCATTACTCTGTACTGTTGATCCCAAGTATTTAAACTCATCCACCTTCACCAACTCTACTTCCTCCATCCTCACCATTCCACAGACCTCCCTCTCATTTACACACATATATTCTGTCTTGTTCCTACTGACCTTAATTTCCTCTCCTCTCTAGAGCATATCTCCACCTCTCAAGGCTGTCCTCAACCTGCTCCCTACTCTCACTACAGATCACAATGTCATCAGCAAACATCATAGTTCAAGGATAGCCTGCTTTCCTTGAAAGAGCTGCTAGCTGTTTCTGTATTAATTTGAGGTCATTTGCAACTTTCCATGCTTGCTGCTTGTCTATGATCCACTGCAACTTGCTCTGAAGCTAATGATTTATATGATTGAAGGCATAGTAGCGGTGACTCATCCCCAGACTAACCAACTTGTCAGGACCATTCTTGCAATGACACACAAACTTTTTGTGACAATGTGGCAATCATCATTCCTGCAGCGGTCATGAAACCAATGACAAGGATGCATCAGCAGGGAGTCTTGAGTGCTTTGCTGTCAGGCTGAGCCGAAGTGATGTTGAATGCTTTGTTTAAGTGCGATGCAGTAGAGATGTTTAATGCTGCACTTTTTTTAGGATATTTGTCCATTATATGTGGTTAGACGAACCTCCTTGTGTGGAGTTGCACATGTATCTCTTGGCTGTCTTCCTTTACTGAACTGATGCTACAAACAGCATCACAGGATTGGAACTCAGCTTTGAGACTCACACTCAATGGATGCTTTGTAATACCTCAAAAATCCGCCTCGTCCTTTGCTTGTGCAGTTTTACCACCAGCCCTGCTTAGCACTGCTCACCTGAGGTCAGCTGCAATTCGATCTGCCACACTTTTTCCCAGCTCTATGAGCCAAAGCTCTACCAGAAACCGTGCAATTAGGGCAGATAGACCTTAGTAGATGGAGAAGCAGTGGTGTAGCTGCAGAGGCAGCAGTCTCTCGGCTCTTTTCCTCCCTGCAGTGATGTTGCAAACAGCATTCCAGATTCCCAGACTCGGCATTGATACTTACCAGCAACTCCTGAAAACAGCTAAAAAGTCAATTTTAGGCTTTTGCGGCACTTGGCACTTTGTTAAATGGACAGAAGGTCTTATTCTCATTCCACCTCTGACACCAATGTAGCACCAGTGCCGATTGTCAATGGATTGTCACACTTTACATGGCAGCTCACTATCCTTAAAAGGACTTCTCGCTGTTGCTGCACTAGTTGGAATTCTTAGTCAAATTTTTAGGCCTACTGTTTCTCTAGGATCCACTGCAGGTGACACTGAAGCTGTTCATTTACATAATGGAGTGCCAGCTCATAGTGGCATTTCAGGTGCAACTTGTCAATGCCATTAGAATGTCAACAAATAACCAGAGTCACATTTTCTTTACAAAAAATGTACTTACAGTAGTTACTACTTTGACCATCACAATTATATATTCTGCATCATGTCTCTCTTGAGACTGTATTCATTCTTTATTAACACTTCATTTCTTGGACATTGTAGTGGGTTAGGAACACTTACTGGAAGCCAAGGAACCAGAATTAGGATTGACTGAAAAAATAAAAAATTAAATGAAAACAGCAATGCAGACATACTGTATGTGAGAATTTATAGCTAAAGGAAAGCGCATCCTTTTACTATTAGAACACTCTAGATGAGAACAGGCCATTCAGCCCAACAAAGCTCACCAGGCCTATCCACTTATTTCTTCCAAAAAAAAATCAAGTTGAGTTTTGAAAGTCCCAAACGTCTTACTGTCTACCACACTACTTGGTAGCTTATTCCAAGTGTCTGTCGTTCTTTGAGTAAAGAAAAACTTCCTAATGTTTGTGCGAAATTTACCCTTAACAAGTTTCCAGCTGTGTCCCTGTGTTCTTGATGAACTCATTTTAAAATAACAGTCTCGATCCACTGTACTAATTCCTTTCATAATTTTAAACACTTCAATCATGTCACCTCTTAATCTTCTTTTGCGTAAACGGTAAAGGCTCAGCTCTTTTAATCTTTCCTCATAATTCAACCCCTGTAGCCCTGCAGTCAGCCTAGTCGCTCTTCTCTGGACCTTTTCTAGTGCTGCTATGTCCTTTTTGTAGCCTGGAGACCCAAACTGCACGCAGTACTCAAGATGAGGCCTCACCAGTGTGTTATAAAGGTTGAGCAGAACCTCCTGTGATTTGTACTCCACACATCATGCTATATAACCTAACATTCTGTTAGCCTTCTTAATGGCTTCTGAACACTGTCGGGAAGTCGATAGCTTAGAGTCCACTGTGACTCCTAAATCCTTCTCATAAGGTATAGTCTCGATTTTCCGACCACCCATTGTGTATTCAAACCTAACATTTTTACTTCCTATGTGTAATACTTTACATTTACTGACATTAAATTTAATCTGTCACAAATCTGCCCAAGTCTGTATGCTATCCAAGTCTTTCTGTAATGATATAATGGATTCCCAATTATCTGGTAATCCACCTATCTTGGTATCATCTGCAAACTTAAACAGCTTGTTACTTATATTCCTATCTAAATCATTTATATATATTAAAATTAGCAGCGGCCCTAGCACTGAAACCTGCTGGCCACCACTCTTAACATCGGCCAGTTCTGATGAGGTTCCTCGCACCATCACCCTCTGCTTCCTGTGTCTGAGCCAATTCTGCACCCATCTAAAAACATCACCCTGAAATCCCACTTCTTTTAATTTGATGCCCAACCTCTCATGTGGCACCTTATCAGATGCTTTCTGAAAGTTCAGATAAATAATCTCATGCGCTCCACTTTGATCGTATCCTTTTGTTGCCTCCTCATAGAATTCCAGCATGTTAGTAAAACATGACCTTCCTCTTCTGAACCCATGCTGACTGTTCAGAATAACTCCTGTCCTTGCCAGGTGTTGTTCAATCTTATCCTAAATAATTCCTTCCATTAATTTTCCTGTGATGCATGTTAAGCTTACTAACAGCATGTTTCACAAGCGGGTGGCACTTGGCCAAATATAACAAAAAAAAGGTGTCAACATGTTGGTAATGGATCACAAAGACCACATTTGGAGTTTGTTAGAACAAATAGTGATCAGATTTAACATGAGTGGAAATGCAAACGTGTTTTCTTTACACATATGATAGTCAAGTCGGCAGAGAAAATATAAAAGAATCAGGTAGGGCGGTGGCAACACTCAAGCAAGCCGTGGATGAGTGGCCAATCCTGACACCATTGCAGCTTTAAAAAGTGAGTGGTGATTGGCACCACTGGCACGCATGAAGTTGTTCTATCACCTCATTTATGACATTGGTAATATAGTAGCACCATGGTAAAACACTTAAGTTGTTTATGGTAACCTTCTTTTCACTTTTTTTTGTTGGGGGATTTAGTCCATATCCATTCAAACTAAAGGTTAGTAGCATCAGTGCATTGTGTTACATGTAAGCAGACACTGGGGACACATGTCAATGCCTTCCTGATAAAATTTACAGAGAAACTGTATATGAAAATATAAAGAGGACTTTTAAGAAGACTAATAGTCAAGCTGTATGCTACAATTTAAATTTTGATGAAAAAGGTCGTCAGGTCAGGTCAGTTTAGGGAGCATGCACTGGTACAGCATGCTGCCACGCCTACCACAGCTTGGGATCCTGGTTGGCAACCCCCCCAGGCAGACACGCAGTCCAGTCCCACCCTTCGGAAATGACCATCACTCTGCCGCAGCCTGGTGTTATGTGGGTATCCCCTTGGCCTGGTACAGCTGTTCAGGTCCTCAACAATGAGAATCCTGTGAGCTGGATCACCCTTGGGGAATCACGCCACATGGCTGTAGTGCTGTAACTAATGCTCTGTCACAATGCAGGTAAAATGCCTCACTGGGGATTCCATGAGCAACCACTCAGGATGTGCAACTCAATCAACTGACAAAGTCGACAAAGTCTGCAAAGAAGCTCTATCAATATTCACATTTGGTGCTCCATGACAACCCTCAGAACCAGGATGCTGTTAATGGTAGACTTCTTAGGCATGAAAACAGACTGCTCCGGTCGCTGATAAATGAGCAAGTGATCACCGATCTTATTGAGGATGACCCTAGTAAGGACCTTACCCGGTACTCAGAGCAGTGTTTATCCCCCTATAGTTGCAGCAATCCAGGTGTTCACCCCTTTCCATATAGGTACGACAAGTCCTGTTTTCCTGTCAGTTGGGATGACACCCGTCTCCCAAAATGAAACAAAGATTGCTTGCAATTGAAGGAGGACAGCCTTACCACCAGCCTGGAGAAGTTCACCCCAAATACCACAGATCCATGAAGCCTTCCCTACCCTCATCTGACTTACCACCTGTTCAATCTCAGTGAGACTGGGGGGTTAATTGGAAGATGAGACTCAAGAACCGTAGACCCAAATATGTCCATCATCCTAGCCGGAGGATTAGCTTTAAACAGCTGCTCAAAGTAGCCAGGCCAGCGGGTCACAACTGCTTCACCCCACCCTGACTGCGACTTTCAGAGGACCAGATTCAGATGTGTGTAATGTTTCGATTTCTCAGTAAGTGGTTGTGGGTCACTAGACAATAGATGGTGTGTCACTTACTCATAGATTCCTCTAACAAATGCCTCCTTATCTGCCCTCAGAGCCCTCATAGCTATCCTTCTCAGTTCCTGGTACAAACTGGAATTGCCATCAAGCCGTGCACTGCGACTCCTTTCAATGATATCCAGGGTGCCTGCAAGATGAAACATCTCCTTCTGGGAACACTGGCAACACTAACACAGCCCTCAGTAACCTTCAGGGTCTTGTCACGGAAGGTCTCCCACATCACATTAGGTTCAGGAGCCACACCCAAGTCTGCAAGTTCCTCACACAAACTGCTTGCAAACTTGGAGGATGGCCAGGTCAATCCTCATTCTTCTAGTAGGTGGTAGCCTACTGGACCTAAGCTGGATCTTCAGAGTAGCAACAACAAGTCTGTGGACAGAATTCTCACACTGGGCACTTCTGTAGACCCTGCAGTTTTGTAAGAGTCTCCAGTGTCTGCCCATGAGAGATGTGAACAATCTCTTTCACCACACCACCAGTATTGGAGTACCAGGTCCAACAATGCGGCTCAGGGCATTTGAACCAGGATCCAGTAATCCGCAGGTCTTGACTTTCTGCAAAGTCCATGAACATGGGGCCACTTTCACCATGGTCGGCAGACCCATAGAGACCAACACAGTCCTCATAGCCAGCCATGTAAGCGCCAGTGGTCGTATTCAAGTCGCCCATGAACATGAAACAGGAAGCTTTATAAAAGGTCTTAGGGTCTGATCTGGCCTTGAATTTGACACCCCAGGATTATACACATACTTTACACTATATTTATACATATATATAGTATATGATAACATTACTGCGGTGGGTTGGCACCCTGCCCAGGATTGGTTCCTGCCTTGTGCCCTGTGTTGGCTGGGATTGGCTCCAGCAGACCCCTGTGACCCTGTGTTAGGATTCAGCGGGTTGGAAAATGGATGGATGGGTGGATGATAACATTAATTACACTTATAATTCCTTTTGTCCATCCATCCATTTTAAAAATTGAATTATTCCTTATCATAAGACCATAATGGAATTACTCCTAATCATAAGAACATAAGAAATTTTCATAACAAGAGGAGACCATTCAGTCCATCAAGCTTGTTTGTTAAGCTAATAGCTAAGTTGTCCCAATATCTTGTCCAGATTCTTCTTAAAGGTTGTCAAAGTTTCTGCTTCAACTCCACGTCTCGGTAGTTTGTTCCAGAGTCCCACAACTCTTTGCATAAAGAAGTGCTTCCTGGCTTCAGTCTTAAATGCACTTCCCCTTAATGTCTACTGAAAAGTAACGCACGTGCATGCGCCTTCTGTCCTGCCCCAACTCCTCCCAGAATTACGCCTCTTTGAATATGCAAATCAATATAAATAGCCATCTGAGAAAAGACAATGGGAAAAGCACGGGGGAAAGTAGAACATCATAAACTTCACCTTAAAATCGTTTAATTTACTAGTTTCTCAAATCCCATTGTAACTAAAGTGGCACGTTAAATGCTTTGTTCTGTATTTGATCTTCTTTGTGCTCTGTGTGTGAATCACTACCTGCTTCTTAAATGGGCTTTCTCTTTCTCCAACAGGACACATAATCCATTACATTCGTGATATTACAGCTCTCTGAATAATTAAAATACTGAGATGTATACGTGATATCTTTTTCATGATGATAGGAATGAAAGCATGTTATTAAACATGGGAACACGGTGGTGCAGTGCTTGTTCATATCTCATGCAACAGGCTTGCTGCGCCATGCGCGACCTTCAATGAAATAATTTATCACAGCAGTACTGTCTCTTTCAGACGTACTAACCTCCAATTCCTGTCCTTACTTTTCTTTCTCCAAATACCCAATCGCCACACAATCAGCTCTGTAATAGACGTGAAGCCATTTGTAAGCTTAGAATGCTGATTCTTCAATACTTTTAAGGAACATTGAAATATCTTCGTAGTACATGTTTAATTATTCTATCCGTCTATCTTTCCAGTGTCGCGTCAGTGCAAGAATACAACGCAAGGCAGGAACAATCCCTGAACTAGCTAGCGCTGTGGCACCTGTCCTCACATGTTTAATTATTAACAATATAGATTATTTAAATGAAGTTAAAGTTTTATCTGTATGATATAATCAACATATTTTGCTGCATTTCATCTTAAAAATGAATACCGTCATCATATGTAAACACGCGCTTTATAAAGTGGCGCAGGTTGTGCAATATTATAACTGTAGTGCAAGTTTACAGTGAGGTAATTGTACTTATAAGTAAACAGTTCTACAAGGAGCACTTGATGGACTGATTGAGTGCGTTTAGAGTTCTTGGGATGAAACCTTTTCTAAACCACGAAGTCCGTACTGGGAAGTCTCTAAAGTGTTTTGCCGTGACTCAGGCAGCGTCTACTTCATGCTGTATACCTATATTTCTCTTTCCGATCAGCTGCTGCTGTGATTCCCCACTCAGATACAGTGATATAAATACTCTGAGTGGTGCAGTGAGACTAATATGGAAAAAGATGATCTGCTGTGGCAACCCTTAACGGGAGCAGCTGAAAGAAGAAGAAGATGCAGTGAGAGTTACAACACTAAAGCAGTTATGGTATTTGGAATACTATGGCTATTCCCTGGGCCATTATATTGCTGCAGGTTAATTACAATCAGATGCATTACACTAATAAACAATATGCAGTTAGTTTCAGTGTATTTATAAAGCCGTGTCAGGAATGTGGAGCTAAGAAAGAAAGGGTGACCACACAGGAACAGTAGCACTGCTTTGATGCTGGGTGCCGCCAGTCTGCAAAACCAAGCGGAGAAATTGCGTACGCCAAGGTATGAGTTACCGTGGAAATGTGCATGGCTTTACGCCAAGTTTAGGTTTTATACATCGCGATTTGAGTGTGGAAATGTTCGTACGCAACATTTCTGTGCGTACGCACCGTTTATACATGAGTCCCCTGGACTGGACCTCATTGCTCTTCTCTGCACACCTTCAAGTGCTGTCCTGTCTTTTTTGAAGTGTGGTAAACCAGAGTTGCACACAGTACTCCAGATGAGGTCTCACTAGTGCATTATATGGTCTGAGCATAACTACCCTTGATTTATAATCAACAGTTTTAACAATATAACGTTACATAGGACAGTGTCTGCCATCTTGTACATATAATTGACGATCCTTTGACACGTAGCATTTTGCACTTTTTTACAATAAACTGCATTTTCCAGTTGTTCGCCCATCTCTGAAGATTGTCCAAGTTTCCTTGAATTGTTTTTGCTGCCGCCTCAGTGTCTGCCATTTTTGCAATATTACTATCCCCTGAAAATTTCACAATCAATGTTAGTAATATAATTTAGAAAAAGTATGGCCCCAGGACAGACCCCTGAGGAACACTGATCATTCTATTCTTATCTGTATTCTTTGTCTCTTGCCAATTAACCAACTTAAGATAATCCACATATATTGGTTGAAGTACTGTACATAGCAAAGAACAAAATGAATTTTGCAAATAGGATTCAAGTCAACAGTCAATCTGACCTGCTAATCACTGGGATATTGGGGGATACTCTGGGGTATTCAGCATGGAAGAAAATAAAAAACAATATTTTAATTTAACAAAAGGAGGTCTTTAATAGCATTAATGCTAATCCAGAACTTAATATTAAAATTCTGAATGCCAGTTAAAGCAGCCTCCATTTTTTTATTCCTTGGAAATTTTCCTTCTCAATTCTTGCCATTCCACCAATCAATGTTAACCTGCTTACTTCATAATAACAAAAGTTAGGTCATATCTGGCGACAATTAGTTAGCACACATTTATCAGCTGTATTACTTACAGAGATCATTAATTGTGTTATCAGTAACTGGCTGTCCTTGAAACTCCAATATATTCTGTACTAATAAAGATACAGATTTGGTTACAACTTAAATAAAATGACTAGCATAAAACTATTTAATATACTTTACATGAAACCCAGTTCATTACTTATTGTTAAGCAACAACATATTTTTTCCTAGAGATAGGGCTTAAAGTTAACAGAGCAAAATGTTATAGAATAGAATAGAGACATACATCCACATAAATACAACACACATTGAGTAGATATTTTTCCACACAAGACAAAACTCAAACAGACAAGCTTTCAAAATAAATAGATGGACAGAAGAAGTTATAACTAAACTTCATATTATGATCCCCACTAGTGATATCTTGCATTCCCATGACCTTTATAGGATAAATGCATGTTTGCTGTTCTCACTGTTGTATTCGGTTACTTTTTTCCTTTTTTTTAACTTTTTCTAATCCAGTTCACTCCCAACCACTCTAAAAACTGTGTTCAATTTCAAATATTTGGAAATTCAAATAACTGGATGTATCAGTTAGAGTGACTGTGTTATATTTAAATCTAGTCTAATCTAAATCTAATCTAATCTATCAACTTCCCGTCAGTGTTCAGAAGCCATTAAGGCTAACAGAATGTCAGGTTATATAGCGCCTTGATGGGTGGAGTACAAGTCACAGGAGGTTCTGCTCAAGCTTTATAACACACTGGTGAGGCCTCATCTGGAGTCCTGGGTGCAGTTTGAGTCTCCAGGCTACAAAAAGGACATAGCAGCACTAGAGAAGGTCCAGAGAAGAGCGACTAGGCTGATTCCAGGGCTACAGGGGATGAATTATGAGGAAAGATTAAGAGCTGAGCCTTTACAGTTTAAGATAAAGAAGATGAAGAGGAGACCTGACTGAAGTGTTTAAAATTATGAAGGGAATTAGTCCAGTGGATCGAGATGGTGACTTTAAAATGAGTTCCTCAAGAACATGTGGACACAGTTGGAAACTTGTTAAGGGTCAATTTCACACAAACATTAGGAAGTTTTTCTCCACACAGAGAAGCACAGATACATGGAATAAGAGACCAAGTAGTGTAGCTTTGTTGGGCCGAATGGCCTGTTCCCACCGAGATTGTTCTAATGTTCTAAATGTAGTCACACCAAGCATAAAACTAATACAGTAAAAGGTGGTCAGAAATGTGGAAATTATGATTTTGGGCACTGGTGAACAAAAACACATTTACTAGATGGAGAAGGGTAGAAAAGGGATCTTGTGAATTGACCAGCTGGATCAATAAATAATGAGTGTCTCTAATGTGGAAAACTGACACAAGAGTTAAGGGGACTATTTTAAAGGCAGCACTGGGTAAGGATTTAGAGGTTAAGCTGCAGCTCACATCTCCTTTAAGTTTTTGCAATTGGGAGGACAACAATCAGAAAGAATTCCTGTGAATCTTCCTTTAACCGTCTGCAGACATCACCACCTCTGGTTACTGGCGTACATAGCCTCAAAGATCCCACAAAAGCCATCAGCTGAAGCCATCTCCTGATGGCACACCTGTGTGACCATACAAAGAAATCTCCTTGCTTTTCTTTTTCTGTTTTATTTGTCTGATGTCAAAAAATAGGAGTCCATTCTGGTTTCCCAATACTTGTTTGCATCTTTTAGTGTGTTCTCTTCTGACTGCTGAAAATGAGAAAAGAAGCTACTACATGGTTCAGTGAACTAATCTTTCTGCTCCTTTGGATTTTGTTTTTTGTTTTACTTTATAAGAACTAACCAAAAGTTTCACAGTGCATGTAATTCTGTTGTTTAATGTCATAATGTCATAATGTTTTCACTGCTTTGAGGAGAAAGATTATTCTGGAGAACACCTCTATCTCCTTGTATATGCCCAAAACACCAGCACCAACATAAACTGCCAACAATTACTTTTATTAAAACAGTCACTGTAATATTCAAATAAAATTACAAGCTCAAGGACATAATACAAGATATATTAAATTAAAACTGCTTGCAATAAAATGTATAAAATTTTACAAGAAAAGACGAGAATCTGCCTGATTAATCAGCACTTCATGTTACACCACTTTTAGTGTCATAATTTTCTTGACTGCCAACCTGACTAAATAATAAAGTCATCAAGCAAATAAATAAAATTCTAAACTAAAGCTATAAAAATAAAATACACATTAAATAGATAGATTGTGGGGAAGGCACTATATTATAGTGAAAAGCACTAGATAGATAGATGGGCTCCTCACTACCTCCCCCGGGAAGCTTGGTGGCAGCCTCCCTGGCTGATGATGGTGCCTCAGTTTCCCGCCGGGTTTCATGGGCGATGGAGTTCTCCACAACCCTGTGGGCATCTGGGATGTCTTCTGTTTAATTATACTGGCTTGAAGTAATATTTTAATAAGGTCAGAACAGTAAGTCAATCCTGTCTTTCGACAGAGTTAAACAGAAATCAGGAGTCAGAAATGACAGCAGAATTTTAAGAACCAGGATATCATAAACAAAAGATTCTTTTTTGAAGTTCAGACACAGTCTATCCATAAATTCAAATACTCTGGGAATTACCTTTAAATCATTGCTGCAATGAAATCACAAGTGGTTAACATCCCTGGGGAATCTGGGAGGATTATTTTGACAAATGTCTTAAAATGGTGACGCCCTTAGAATACAAAGGTTATATCGGGGCATAATGATAAAAATATTGAAATCTGACAAATTTCACTGAATTAAAAAAACTAATGAAAAAATTGTACTCCCTAAGTTGTAAAATTTCAAATTTGATGTATTCGTTAGGAATTTTTTGATGAGAACAGGCAATTTGGCCCAGGAAAGCGTGCCAATCATATCCATTTAATTCTTCCAAAACAAAATCAAGTCTAATTTTGAAGGTCCCTAAAGTCCTACTGTCTACCACCCTTCTAGTTAACTTGGTAATCCCTCGTGTCTATAGCTCTCTGTGTGTAGGAAAATATATCCTAATGTTTGTGCAAAATTTGCCCTTAACAAGTTTCCAACTGTGTCCTCGTGATCTTGATGAACTTGTTTTAAATAACAGTCTCGATCCGCTGGACTAATTCCCTTTATAATTCTAAACACTTCAATCACGTCACCTCTTAATCTTCTTTTGCTTAAACTTAAAAGGTTCAACTCCTTCAGTCTCTCCACATAACTTAACACCTCCCAGTGCTTTAGTCAGTCTAGTGGCTCTCCTCTGCACTTTCCCTAGTGCTGCTATGTCTTCTTTATAGCTCGGAGACACAACTCCATGTTAGTCCCCAGTAGTGCATTATAAAGCATTATAAAGTCTTCTCATGCACCTCCCTTAACCCTATTGGCCCTGATATCCTATTAATAGTAAATATATGCACCCATTTTTGTAAAGAACATGTACGTTTGCAGCCGTTGGAACTGGGTGTGCTACTATTAGTGCAGACTAGAGAGAAGTGGCAGTTGCTTTGGGTGCTGCCTGGTGGCATACAGTCCAGTTGTTTTTTCATTGTTGAGCTTCCTGGACACCCCACAGGAAGAATGTCTCACAAAATAATTTTTCCCATAAAATCCAGGGCCAAAAGGGTTAACTTGTACTCCACACATCAGAGTGCTATATAACCTAACATCCCCTTTGGATTCTGTCCTAGAGATTAAAATGGACATTTTTTTGAAACTGCAGACTGCTTATATTAAGTTTTTAATTAATTTCAAACAAACTATGATGAATAATAAAGAACCTACTGTAACTAATTTACAAAGGAACTTACAGGACCTTTAAGCAACTTACTTAACTAATGTACAAAGGCATTTTACATTGAAAGCATCTTCTCTCTTCTGGACTAATAATTTATAAACCAAATACATTTGAACATCCTTTTATAACTGCATAATGTCACATGTTCCAGAGCCCCACATGACATTGTGCCATTGTTAAACTAAATAACGGCCGGTCTGAGGGACTAAAAGTGACCAACAACAGAGGAAGTGATGTCAGAGACCAACTCATGTCAGAAAGAGAGACAGTCCATTTCATCTGAATGTCAAAAACGTAACCTGCATCATGCTGAATCTCTTTATTTTTTCCCATTTCTATGTGGGGTTGATGTGCTTGATCAACCTTCTCCAAACATCTCCAGTCCTAAACCTCATCTCCAGTCAAGCCCTTTTCCTTCAAATAATCTTTTGCTTTATTGATTCACAACCGCAATGGCCTCCCTCACTTACCTGTCCCCTGTACTTTCATTCCTATCACTCTTGCCCACATATTCATTGTCTCTCCTCATCACTTGTCCATACCACAACAATCTAATTTCCTGCACTTGCTTAGATATCTTTCTCTCTTTTGTTGTATCTCTGATTGTCTCATTTCTTATTTGGTCCTTTTTTGTAACTCCACATATTCTCATTTTTCACACATCCAGCTTCTTCTACTGCACTTCCATCATCATTGCTGGTCTTACCACTTCTTAAAAAGCTGACTTTTACCCTTAACCTTAAGTCTTCGATCACACAATACTCCTGATACCTTCTTCCAATAGTTCCGTCAACACTACACTCTGTATGTTATCTCGGCATCTAGTTTTCCATCTTGGGTTACCACTGACCCTAGATATTTAAATTTATTCATTGTTTTCAATAGTTCTCCCTGCATGCTAACTTATAAATTTTGAACATCATTAAACCTCATGTATTCTGTCTTCTTCCATTTATCTTCAGTCCTCTTTCTTCCAAAGCCCTTCTCCATTCTTCCAACTTCCTCTCCACTTCCTCCTTTCTGAATCTACACAGCACAATGTCATCAGCAGAAAGCCTGCACTAGGAGGATTGGTCTTTTATCCCATGACTCAACGCATCCATAATCAGATCAAAGAGGTAAGGACTTAAAGAAGACCACTGGCACAGACCTGCTCTAACTGGGTCTTGCCTGTTACCCCAGCACTTCTTTGAACTCACCCTCATGAGTCCTCACCCCCTCATAAACATCCTGGACAATATTTATATACTTCTATGGCAGTCGTCTCATGCACCTCCAGACCTCTGGATGTGTCACTCTATCATAAGCTTTCTCCAAATTAATAAACACCATATGCAAACCTTTCTGTTTTTCTTGATGCTTCTCTATCAGGTGTCTCAATTCAAGGACTGCATCAGTTGTTCCTCTCCATGGCATAAAATCAAACTTCTCCTCCCCTGTGGTGGTTTCTTCCCTAAGCCTTCTCTCTAAAACCTTTTCCCAAATTTTCATTTTGTTTGACATCAGCTTTATCCCTATATAGTTTCCACAGTCCTGAATATCACCCTTCTCCTTGTTAATGGGTACAATCATACAGTGCCCAACTCCTTTGGTATTCTCTCCTGTTCATAGATCTACTGCAATCAATCCCACAACACATCTACTCCCTCTTCTCCTAAGTTTTTCCACACTTTTGCTGATACAAATGTCGCCCAGAACAACATCCACCTTTGACATTTCTGGTTTTCAGTTGGCTTTCTAAGACGATATATATCCAGACTTTGCTAACTATTTTATATTTTATTAAAGGTTCTTCCATTGGTATTATTATACTTAAAGTAATTGAAGAAGTTAAGTAAATATTCGGCCGCCTGGTTTATGGGGAGATTGTCACTTGCTCTGCACTGCAGGGTTCTCATGGCTGATAAGGGAAGGCATAAGGCTCAATAGGAAAAATAAATGTGGTAGAAGTTAGACATTGTTGGTTGGTAAGTGGCATATAACCAATTGGTGGATGAGGCTCAGGGTCATCTGTGTGTCACAAGTGCTGAAAATAGTGATGTCCGTATGTCAAATACTAGCGAGTGACTTACAGTGGAGGAATCCCTTACATGGCACTTACAGTATGTAAACGGGATCTATGTGTTGTCTGTGTGTGTGCATGTTAATCTTAAGGTGTGAGAGCAGATGAACATGGTGAGTCTCACTTATCCCTCAATAGTACACCTTCTTAATGATGTCTGAGCGCTGTCTTGACGTTGATAGTGATGACTCCACTGTGACCCCTAAATCCTTCTCATAAGAGGCACTTTCAACTTTCAGACCTCCCATTGTGTATTCAAATCTAACATTTTTACTTCCTATGTGTAATACCTTACACTTACCATTGTAAAAATCCATGCAGGATTTCTCACAATAATTTAATGAAAGTGGCTGGTCATAACAATAACTCTTGGAAGACCTGCCTCTAAATTGCACTGTACAATTAGATAACACAAATCCAGCCTTTAATGAGCCATTCAGTCCTTCATCCCTTCAATCTGCAAATAATCTTTTCTTGTTGCAAGGTCTTAGGAAATCAAAGTCAACTACAATGTGCCAAACGCAAATGACAGAATTGGACAGGATGCCAGTCCGCTGTACAATGCTTTCATTCAAACATCCACAGTTGCACACAATATATTATACTATAGACAATTATCTGATGGCTTACAACTGATCTGTGATAATCTGTACTTGACGTCATTTCACTGAAAGGTTTTCAGCATTTGCTGTTTGTGCACAATTTTATCATTTGCTTCACGGCATAACATTGTAACACACTTTAAAATAAAAGAGAAGGAGAGAGATTAGACTATTTTAAAGATGGTAATCTAAAACAGGATTCCCTGGAGGGTCCCAGTTGCATGACAGACACTTAAGCCGAGGGTCTGAATACAGAAAGATATCAGATTAGTTTGAAAGTATAGGGACAGCATGTCATAATTAACAAGCCATGTTCTCGCTATGTGCTAGCATTAAGATTTAGCCCTGGATTTATGCAGTTAAACCTGGAATCTTTGTCTCTTTTACTTTTTCTCATCCAGTTCCTTTGCCTTTGTATGTCCTTTCAGATGATATGCAAAATTCTTCAGGTGTAATTTGCTCATCTTGTGCTCAATACCACACCACCTTGAAAGCCCACTTAAACCGTCAGTATACCCCTCTGAATTGCACACATGCTCCATTTATAATGCATTCCTTAAATAGCTTTGTCTGTTCATAAGATGCACTCACTGACTGAGGAATTAGTTACACAGAAAGTTACATTTTGCCTAATAAAGTGGTCATCCAGTGTATATTAAGTATTTAAGATTGATATCTTTTATATCCCTTAGCAGGGTCCTGGAGGGTGCATGGGAGTTTGCCCAACCAGTCTACATCTGTTTTGTGGACTTGGAAAAGGCATTCGACCGTGTCCCTCGGGGAATCCTGTGGGGGGTACTCCGAGAGTATGGGGTACCGGCCCCCCTTGATAAGGGCTGTTCGGTCCCTGTACGATCGTTGCCAGAGCTTGGTCCGCATTGCTGGCAGTAAGTCGAACCCATTTCCAGTGAGAGTTGGACTCCGCCAGGGCTGCCCTTTGTCACCGATTTTGTTCATAACTTTTATGAACAGAATTTCTAGGCGCAGCCAGGGTGTTGAGGGGGTCCGGTTTGGTGGGCTCAGGATTGGGTCACTGCTTTTTGCAGATGATGTTGTCCAGTTTGCTTCATCAGGCCGTGATCTTCAGCTCTCTCTGGATCGGTTCGCAGCCGAGTGTGAAGCAGCTGGGATGAGAATCAGCACCTCCAAATCCGAGACCATGGTCCTCAGCCGGAAAAGGGTGGAGTGCCCTCTCAGGGTTGGTAGCGAGATCCTGCCTCAAGTGGAGGAGTTCAAGTATCTCGGGGTCTTGTTCACGAGTGAGGGAAGAATGGAGCGTGAGATCGACAGGCGGATCGGTGAGGCATCCGCAGTGATGCGGGCGCTGCATTGGTCTGTCGTGGTGAAAAAGGAGCTGAGCCGCAAGGCGAAGCTCTCAATTTACCAGTCAATCTATGTTCCTACCCTCACCTATGGTCATGAGCTATGGGTAGTGACCGAAAGAACGAGATCGCGAATACAAGTGGCTGAAATGAGTTTCCTCCACAGGGTGTCTGGGCTTTCCCTTAAAGATAGGGTGAGGAGCTCAGTCATCCAGGAGGGGCTCAGAGTAGAGCCGCTGCTCCTCCGCATCGAGAGGAGTCAGATGAGGTGGCTCTGGCATCTGATCAGGATGCCTCCTGGACACCTCCCTGGTGAGGTGTTCCGGGCACGTCTAACCGGGAGGAGGCCCCGGGGAAGACCCAGGACATGTTGGAGGGACTATGTCTCTCGACTGGCCTGGGAACGCCTTGGGATTCTCCCGGAAGAGCTAGAAGAAGTGGCCGGGGAGAGGGAAGTCTGGGCATCTCTGCTCAAGCTGCTGCCCCCGCGACCCGACCTCGGATAAGCGGGAGACAATGGATGGATGGATGGATCTTTTAATATGTAGATCCATGCTGGCGGAGTGAGCTGTTCCATCTGAACTGCTGACTCCCTCAATGTGTTTATGAAGACCCTGTTGTTCTCTGAATATCAGTCTAATTCATAATGGCTTTGATGGGTTCTTGTAACTAAGACAAGGTAAACTAGTCTTGTGTTCTGTTTGATTAGAGCTCTTCACTTGTAACAGTCAATTCTGTACCCTTGTCCTGTTACACTTGACCCCAAACAGTCCCCAGACTGATGCTGACTCGATTATGTTGACCTCTTTTGTATGACGCTTTGGATAAAAGCATCTGCTAAGCGAAAAAGTGTAAAATGTACCTGCAAATAAGATAAGCCACCATGTCTCAAAATAAAGGTTGCTATCTCTAGGAAGTGCAATTTCACTTAAAAAGGTGACAATAATGACCCACTAAACCAGCGGTTCTTAAACTTTTTAGGTTTGCGGACCACCAGATTTGAATTTTATTTTACACGGACCACCAATTACTTGACAAAGTAATTTTAGCATATTTACCATTGTTATCATGTCTATTGATCATGAGGTCTTTACGTTACGTTTTTATTCATTTTCACCTGCAATAAACATAAAACGGAATTTCTAACACTTAAACTAACAGTATATTATACTCAAATTGTAATGGCGATTGCCAGGGGGTGGAATGTCAGATATAGTTCAATGTGATGGGTGTGCCTGTTTGTTTGCACAAAGGCGAGGAACATTCGGCTCGATGTTGGTGAGATTTAATCGCAGATCAGCCTCCACATCCAACTTGTTTCTGTACTTCGTTTTGATAGCTGTGAGTGTGGAAAACCCAGCTTCACATAAATATGTGGTCGCGAAGGGCATCAGCAAGCGGATGGCTTTGTCGGTAAGCTGCGGATACTCCTTCTGGGCCTGGATCCAGAACTCAGGTAGGGGGCGCATTTTAAAATCAGCTGTCAATGTGCCATCGCAGGATAGCTCCAGCAACTGTTCTCGTTCAGAAACTGTCAGACTTTGTGGAAGTGCCCCAGTGTCCACTGCAAATGGATTTCGAGCCCAGTTGTTGTTATTTACGGTCGTGGGAAAATAGGTATGGAATTGTTGTTGCAAGCCTGCCAAATGTTCTTCGATATCTGATCTTGCAACATCGTCAAGAGCAAAGGTACTCTCTTTGAAGTAACTGTCCAGGTTCGGGAAGGCGGAAAAATCCAATTGCTGGATACAATTCTGCAACCACTTCAGTTTCTTCACCATTGATGCAATTTTGTCGTGGACATCATAGATGGTGACATTTCCCTGTAACCCTCTGTTGAGATCATTCAGACGTGAAAAAATATCTGCCAGGTAAGCAAGCAGAGAAATCCATGCTGGATCATCCAAGGATGCGCGGTGTTGAAATGGATGGTCGGTGAAGAAAATCCGGACTTCTTCCCGTAACTCAAATAATCGGGTAAGGACATTTCCTCTGGATAGCCATCTTACTTCAGTGTGCAAGAGTAATTGTAAGTGAGTACTTCCCATTTCTTGGCAAATAATATGGAATAGTCGGGAATGAAGCGGACGAGCTTTAATGTAATTCACAACTTTCACTGCCGTGTCCAAGACATTCTTGAGGCATGGGGGCATTTTCTTTGTTGCTAAAGCCTCTCGATGGATGCTGCAGTGGATCCAAACAACATCTGGTTCAATTTCTTTCACTCTGGCAGTCAGTCCACTGTTTATTCCTGACATTGCTCTGGCACCATCAGTGCATATTCCTGCACATTTCTCCCAAGGAATGCCATTCTCATTGATGAACAAGGATAATACACCAACACTAGCTCTGCGGTTGTGTTTGAAGGCAATGGATGACAAAAAAGGAGTTCATCCAGCACTTTCTCGTTCCAAATGTATCTGACATACACAAGAAGATTAGCCTGACTGGCAATATCTGTCGACTCATCCAATTGCAATGAGTAAAACTTACTGTTTTTCACGCGATGCACAAGAGTCTGTTGGACATCATTTGCCATATCAGAAATTCGAAGCGAGACAGTATCATTTGACAGTGGCACTACATTCAGTTCACTAGTTGCTTTGCAGCGGGTAAAATTAACTCTTCTCCAATGGTGTGTGGCTTGCCCGCCTTTGCAATAAAGTTGCTCACAACGTAAGATGCTTCCAAGGCTTTCATGTTGATACTTGTAGCCTTTTTCATTATCTTCTTACCGCCTTTCAATTCAGACAGCTTACGGTGGAAATACTCTCGCGGCTTTTCCTGTACTGCTCCATGTTTTGTCTGTATATGGCACTTTAATTTTGCAGGTTTCATACATTCATTAGAAAGCACTTCATAGCACAAAACGCACTGTGGCTTTAGCTCGTTTTCATCGTCAATGCAGGTGAATCCATAGTCAATATATTTTTCATCGTATTTTCTTACCACTTTTTTTCGTTTATTTCCGTGTTTCTGACTAACACGGGGGGCACTTTTATTAGCTGCACCACTTTCAGTTTCACCAACATGGGAATTATCTGAATAGCCGTCCACGTCAGACTCACGTTGTCCTTCTATTTCTTGTTGACATGCACCGTCTTCCTGACAACTTTCTTGCATTTCTTCCTGGTCAGGTTTACGCCTTTTCGTTGGCAAAAATCCACTTTTAAGCCACTGATCCATTGAGGATTCTTTATTTTTCCAATCTCTACAGCAGAATATAAAATTTACATATTAAATAAAATTCAGTATCATTAAACCCTTTATCTGCAGCTCTTACCTTAACGAAGTATTCCAGCGAATTAATTAATGAACCCCTGGTAAATAAATTCACGGCAGGCTATGTACACTATATACTGCTAGGTAAATTTCACACAGGTGCGTTATTACTAAACTGTTGATAAAACAACCTTAAAAGTAATTGCTAGGTCTCAATAAAATTCTTTCTTGACATTACTTTTTTATTACATTATTACTAATTAGTATTATGACAATTATAAATGTACTATAAATATTTATAAACATAAACATTCGCGGACCACCAATTAGCCTACCACGGACCACCGGAGGGCCGCGGACCACACTTTAAGAACCGCTGCACTAAACCTATAAAATTGGCAACCTATACTAGATAGATATTGCAAGAAAGGATGAGAGCAATTACCAAATACTGACAAAATCAGATAAGATCAGGTTAGCTCAAAAGAAGGACAATTACGTCAGTCAGAAAATGACTGTGAAACAACATTCAAAAAGCAAATAATGAAAAATAATCAAAATCACAAAGAAGGGAGACCAGTAAAAAAGAAAAAGGCCCAAACTCTACTCACATCACAAGTGCTCCTTTTTTGGCCTGTTTGCATTGTAATCAGAAGTGACGAAGATGGAAAGCATACAGGGTTGAAGACCCGCCGATACCCCATTTAACTGAAATTAAAGCAAACGAAGTGGATGTCTAGTAATTGTGGTCAATAGGCATCTTTTATGCCTCTTTGTTCAGGCGCCCAGAGCTGTCTTATTTTGTTGAGCTTCTCGGGTTAGTATTGTGATGTGTGAGTCCCCGTCTTGCATTGCAAAACACGAGGCTGAGTCTCAGTACTTTAGCCAAACCAGCTTTTATTCAGCTTGAAACAGGAACAGCACATTATTTATTGGAGCGGGATCTACCACTCTCCTATACACATACACAGCAATCAGGCGGAGTCGTGGCAAGTAATGCTGTTTCTTGTATTTACTGTATAATGTTCCTTGCATCACCCATCCATGATGGCACTTATAGCGTGACTGCGGTGGACTCGGATTTGCTTTCGCGATGAGCCGCTGCACTACTGGTAGCCTGTTTGTTGCTCTTGCAACAGATAAGCTGTCTTCCACAGACGTGATGACCACACTTCGGGACACTCTTCGGCGTGTCGTCCTGTTGGGGGGAGTCCCCAACAGTATATGAACACTGATTTCCAGCAGCACTCTTCATTAGGTAGCCAAGAAGCAGGGATTCTGGTCCTCTGGGCTGTGGGCAAAAAGAGAAAGGCTGTTAGAGATCACATTCCTCTCAGGATCACCTGTGTCCTTACCTAGAAAATGCTGCCTCGATGCTCCCAACTCGCTCCAGTGCAACAGCATATAATGCAAAAACAATCTTCTGTGATAGCCATGTCTGTCTGTCTGATCATCCACATAAAAAAAATATTTGGCTCTTAGTGGACTGATTTTGTTAGACTTACAAGGAAATTTGTCAAAACAATTCAGTTTTCATTTCTCAAATACAAGTTACTGCATACATTTATGGAACTTCAAAAATTTCCATTTAGGAGTACTGATAAATTTGTGAACGCATCTATCTTAAAACAGAGAAGCATTCTGTATGACTTCGGCTATTCATCAGCTTACGGTTTCAATTGTACCTTGAGAGTGGTTAGTTCGACATGTACTGTATATTGTTTATATTTTTTCTTTTACTCATTCAACAGCCGCTTATGATGCCAGAACAGTGAAACACTTGCAGTTATGTACAATAAAGCAAAGCAGGGACACAAGATGGGATGATGTCAGAGATGTAGGCTGGGATGGATTGCCGAGCATTACCATGCAATGAAGGTATGGATGTGTATTTATTTATTTGATTTCCTGATAATGATATTCTTAATTTATTTAATACGGTGGTAGTAATATTGTTTTTTTTATTTATTACCATCCTTTACTGTATAAAAATACTGTAGTAGGCCTCGCTATATGCAAACATGCCTAATGCATCTACCCCATCCCATGCTCATCTTTGCGGCTGCATGGCACCTTGCATCAACCCAACAATCACAGCGGAACAGTCTTATGTGGGTAAGTGACATGTTCATATTCATTAAAGTAAAAATTAAGAGCAGATTAAATGATAAGTTTGGTACATTTTAACTCAAAGTTATCTCTTCACAAACATGGTGTGTAAGGCAGGATCAAGCACGGGTCAAACATTTGCTAAAAGAAAACTCTCAATCCAGAAGTTTGTTTTAAAAGATTTAGTGAAAATTCAAAGCAAATAGTCCACACAAGAATAAACAAAAAGGGTAGTTACACACGTAGATTAAAAGGCAAAAAAAAATTGGAAAAAATGCATTTCTTGTCAAGCTTTAATTGTTTCTACACTTACAGATGCTTTACTTCATCTTCAGTACGCTCTAAATGTACGATACTGCAAGTTCAATAGAGCACGTTGTCTTTCATGCTACTGGGCACGTAAGGCATGGTTCAACACCTTGTGCCCTCAATGCCTTACACTCGGCAAGACAGGTCAATAACTGAGGCTAATCTATAGTCAGTGAGGCTAGAAATAGAATAAAACCAATTCAATTCAACTTGTAGGGGTTGTAAGAACTTCCCATAGACTGTGCACTAATAACTAGCAAATGGCTCTTACACATGGTATATATGCATTTGCCATGTGAAATCGTGTTCTAAAGATAAGTGCTTTATACAGGGTGGCACACGAAAAACCGAACCGTCTCCAACCGGCTGGCTCGAGCTATTATATAGGCGGGTGCCATAGCGATCACGGAACCTTGTTGTCGTGACGGGGTCAACAGCCCCAACTGTGCATTAGTAAGGAAGCTGTGAGCCAGAGGGTACAGATGTGCATGAAAGAGATCCAGAAGATGTATTCTCTGCAACAGAGGATTGGAATGGTGGAGGCGTATGTGTCTACCAGTTCTTTAAAGGAAATGCTTGATATTTTCGCACAGAGGTTTCCTGGCGTAAACCTACCAGCAAAGAGCAGTATTCATGAGTTGGTGAAGAAGTGGTGTAAGACTGGGTCAGTTGCAAGCTGCAAAAAGAATTGGGCCCTGTCCATTCGTACACCTGCGGTCATAGCAGATATTCAGGAACGGATGGCCAGAAGCCCTAGGAAATCGACACGTAAATTGGCACAACAAGTGAATGTTTTTCGCGCAGGTCTTGTCAACATGTGTTGCACTCGCTACAAATGAAGCCGTACAGAATGACTTGTGTCCAAGACCTGAAGGACGACGACAAGGAAAAAACGTGTATTTTATTGCATGTGGTTCCTTCAAACAATTGCAATTGGATTTTTGTATTGCATATCTTTCGTTTCATGTACAGGCTAAGAAACGTATGTCGATATTGGAGTCAGAGATGTTTCGGTTTTTCGAGTGCCACCGATATATTTTTTTTAAATATATCTTGCCCACACTGACACCTTTCATTGGAGGCTATGGGGCACTGAGGAATACCTGAAAAACTGGTTATTTGTCCATTTTTCAAGCCAAGACAGTTGTTGAGTATTTATCCGTTCCTTCCATGTTTCCAACATGGATCATGAAATAATCATTTCATATCATATGGTACAGTGACTAAACATGTCTAAACTAATTGCTGCATTATCTAAGATTATAATCTTTTAGTATTTCTCGGACACTGTGATTTTTAGCCAAAATGATCTACCATCTATAATGTTTGATAGTAGACAGCAATTTTAGCTTAAGGCTTTAACATTGATTTTAAATCTCTATTGGGTACATCTTTGAAAAATGTAACATTTAAGATAGATGTCAAATGGGTGAATTGTTCCAGTATCGGAAGGAAGAGTAGTGACCAGGGGCCTCATTTATAAACGGTGCGTACGCACAAAAATGTTGCGTAAGCCCGTTTCCACACTCAGATCGCAATGTATAAAACCTAAACTTGGCATAAAGCAATGCACATTTTTACGGTGCCACATGCAAGTTCTCCACTCGGTTTTGCAAACTGGCTGCACCCAGCGTCAAAGCAGTGCTACTGTTCCAATGTGGTTTCCCTTTCTTTTTTAGATTCGCATCCCAGATGCTGCTTTATAAATACACTGAAATTAACCTTCATATTGTTTATTAGTTTAATGCATCTGGTTGTAATTAACCTGTAACAATATAATGGTCCCCGGAATGGCCAAACTGTTCTAAATACCATAGCTGCTTTAGCGTTGTTACTCTCACTGCATCTTCCTCTTCTTCTTTCAGCTGCCCCCGTTAGGGGTTGCCACAGTGGATCATCTTTTTCCATATTAATCTCACTGCACCACTCGGAGTATTTATATCACTGTATCTGAGTGTAATCTTCCTTTTAACATATAAAGCCTTAAATGGCCAATGCCCTGCTTACTTGTCTGCACTTATGACTTACAAACCAGAACGCACATTAAGATCTCAAGATGCTGGTCTGCTTATGATTCCAAGGATTAATAAAATGACAGTGGGAGGTTGAGCTTTTAGCTACAGGGCCCCTAAACTGTGGCATGGTCTGCCTACTACTATAAGAGAGCCCTTTCAGTCTCAGCTATCAAATTCCAGCTGAAGTCTCACTACTTCAGTTTAGCATACCCTGACTAGAGCTGCTGATTAACTGTACAAACTGCATTTCTGTTGTAAGTCATTAGCACTTGTAGCGTGCGGCTGGGTACCTTGTTCGACCAGGATGCCTCCACACTGGGAGGACCGGGGGAGCAAGCATGGCCAGAGCGTTACCTTCCTCAGGACACTAGATTGCAACCCCCTCGGGTTGCAGGGGTCCTTCAGACTCCCTTAGGGCTTCATGGGTGTTGGAGTGGGGTGCAGCCCTGTTGGGATCTGCAGGCACCGCCAGGGGGTGCTGCAGCAGGAGCTGCTGAGCCCTTATGGGCAGTTCTGCTGCCGGAAATGGGTAATCAAGCACCTGGAGCACTTCCAAAGGCCTTATAAAAGGAGCCAGTAGCCACTACTCGGGGAGCCAGAGTTGGGAGGAGGAGGACAAAGCTTGACTGGAGTAAACTGGGACTATGTTGAGCTTGTGGGAAACGGGTAAGGCGTTTCCCACAAGTAAGAAGTATATAAAAACCATGTGTGCCGCCTCGTCTGTGTCAGGTTCAGGTGGCAGTGCCAGCCTGAGTGGTCCACATACTAAAACATATGTATTATAATAGTTAGAATTTGTTATTAACCCTCACCTATTCTGTTTATCTTCTTGATACTCACTGCTCACCTGCCAAGTTGTTCTACCTACCTAAGGTAAAGTCAGCTCTGATGGAGGATCGCAGGAATCATCGGGTAGAGGGGTCCTTTCATCAAATTGGCTGGCCCAGCACTGACTCAGCTGTGGAATTGCCAATAGGGAGAGGCAGCTTGATGGCCGAGGTCTCCAGGACTCTGAAAAAATCCAAATCCTAATATGTGATATCATCTACTGTTGAATTCTGCTCTGTACTTGTAATATTTCTATTGCACTATTGCATTGTATTGAGGATTACTTGTGTATTGTATGTATTGTATTGTATTTACTCCCTTTTTTTGACACCCACTTCACGCTCAGCCTACCTGGGAAGGGGTCTCTCTTTGAATTGCCTTTCCCAAGGTTCCTTCCTTTTTTTTTCTAACAGGGCTTTTTTGGGAGTTTTTCTTTGTCTTCTTAGAGAGTCAAGGCTAGGGGATTGTCAAAAGGCAGGGCCTGTTAAAGCCCATTGCAGCACTTCTTGTGTAATTTTGGGCTACACAAAAAATAAATTGTATTGTAAGCAAGCAGCAGAATCTACATTAATACTATTAAACGATGGCCACTGTGGTTTGCAGTGGTTGCTAATCCATATCATTAAGCAATTAAACTGGATTGATTATAGGCATTATAAGAGCCAATCTTAGAAAGTTAATGCTTTAAGTTAAACTTATACAGTATTAGTGTTTGCTTAATTTGAATAGAATATACATGTACATTTTTTACATTGCTATAGATTATGGTATAGCCTTTCACCCCCTGTAAGTTAAGAGATAGAACTTTTTTAGGTATATTTGTAATACAGTGTGTTAATTAAGTCAGTGTGTGGAATAGTCCCAGTGCTAGCATGGACTGATAGATCCATTTGCAGTTTGTCAGTGGGATAAGCATACAGTTTTCTGACCATTTAGAAATGGTTCAACTGTATGAGCATGAAACAAGAATGAAATAAGATATATAAGCTTTAAACGAAACTTTTCTTTTCTTTGTTATATCAGCTTTTTTCTCTATTTTTGTGTGAACTGTTTTACTTTGAATTTTTACTAAAGCTTTTAAAAAACAAAGATATTTTGTCTGTGGAATTTTTCAATGCATCAAGCTATTGCCAGAATCCAACGAAGCAAACTAAAGCTGCAGAACTTTGGTAATTTGGGTAAACACAAGTACAGGCATGATTCTTTACATCACATTCATTCTATGTGAATGTTAAGATGTAGGAAGGACAAAGCAGATAGTAACCATTAGTCATGTCATTCAAGTCACTAATGACAGTTGTAAATGTGAGATTTGAATACACAATGGGAGGTATGAAAATTTAAAGTATACCTTATGAGAAGGATTTATGAGTCGTAGTGGACTCGACACTATCAACTGCCATTCAGTGTTCAGAAGCCATTAAGAAGGCTAACAGAATGTGAAGTTATATACTGTAGCATGGTGTGTAGGGTACAAGTCCAAGGAAATTATGCTGAAGCTTTATAACACACTGGTGAGGCCTCATCTGGAGTACTGGGTGCAGTTTTGTCCTCCAGGTTTCAAAAATGACATAGCAGTGCTAGAAGAGGTCCAGAGAAGAGTGACTAGGCCGATTCCAGAGCTACAGGGGATGAATTACGAAGAAAGATGAAAAGAGCTGAGCCTTTACAGTTTAAGCAATAGGCGATAAAGAGGAAGATTGGAATGTTTAACATTATGAAGGGAATTAGGCCAGTGGACTGAGATTGTTACTTTTAAATGAGTTCATCAAGAGCACGAGGACGCTGTTGGAACCTTGTAAAGGGTAAATTTTGCACAAACATTAGGAAGTTTTTCTTTACACAGAGAGCCATAGAAACATGGAATAAGAGACAAAGTAGTGTGGTAGACAGTAAGACTTTAGGGGCTTTCAAAAGTCGATTTGATGTTATTTTGGAAGAATTAAGAGGGTAGGAACAGCAGGCTTTGTTGGGCCAAATTGCCTGTACTTGTTTAGACTGTTCTAATAATCAGAGAGAGAAATTGGAAAGGATCTTTTGACCAAAACAGCTGAAGCCATTGCAGTGTTTAGGAAAACATACAAGCTTTGCCTAAGATTGAAATAATCTCGTATGCACACAGCAAAGTGAACTACTAGAGCGCAGCTTCAATACATTACCTGCAGTTCTTACATTTGAGATGGAAATCACAGCATTCAGTTAATTACCAGAGACTTGCAAATAAGCTAACATTATCCATACCAAATGAGAACAATACAGTAAAGATAAGTTTAAAAAAAAAAAGCTGTCCTAATTCTCCAACTATAGTAATTAACTGTCTGTTGTGAATTAAAGTTAATGGAACTGAATGAGTCGAGACACATCTTTATTCAGTCTTTGCTAAATACGTTCCCTGTCTGTGTGTTTGCTGCCTCTTTGTGTTATTTAGACATGCCTATGCACCTGCTTCAATCGACAACAGCCAAATTAGGACATCTAATTATACCCCTCTATAAATAAAAGAACAAAGGGACACTTTATGCTTTATCCTGTTTGCTTTGCAGTACACTTGTAAACATTATTCACTTAGTGCCAGCTAACAGGACATATCAGAGGGGGTACGGCACCTTTGAAACTTTTGGAGGGCCAGATGCTTTTCTAATAAATGTACAATGTTACAGTAGATGCTTCAAGCCACACAGACACAGTCATCGCCAACATTTATTCAACAGACTGGGGAGAAGACGTTGTTGGAGTTCTAAAAACAAAGTGATTTTGGCAGGCCACTGAGAGGGATTTTTGAAAAGATAGCAAATTAATATTAATATTTTTTAAACACCTCAGTGCGTATCTTCAAACGCAGATAAAGGTTATGTTTCAGGAGAGCGTAACTGCATTCAATTATATGTCAGAAAAGCCATCGTTTCCTTGTACTGAATTGCAACGTTGACTTCAGCATGTGTTATCATAGGTGGCTGATTAGACTCGATGTGGTCGTGGCCTACTGATACTTCACAAATGGCAGCTGGTCTCAGAGCCGCGCAGATCATGTGAATGGAAATTTTTAATTATCTATATTCTGAATTTTAATTATATTCAAAAGAGTGTAAAATAAATACATGCTTCTATGATAGCTGGCTAAAAATGCCCACAGCTTTCTTGACACCATTAATGTTTGCTGTGGGGCTAACATTTCATGCTTTATTGTATAGTAACAATCTGTGACATTTCTTTTCCTTTATTTCTTTGCCTATCATTGTGGATTTACTTGGATAATTCTTCAACAGAATTTTATCATAAGGAAACATTATATCCAAACCTACAGACTTTAACAGTCATACATTAATGAAGCCAGTTTTTTCACTTTTAAGTGCAACATTGTTTGATTATAAATAATATGTACTGTAGCATCTGTGTGCTCAGAGGACGCATCAAATGAACACCGGGAACGTGTGGCAGCCATGATGCATGTGCGTATGCATTTTGAGTGTGAATTATAAATGGGCCCTAAGATACAGTAGAGTGTCATCGAGAGAGAAGATGAATGTCCAGTTAAGTGGATGACTTAATAAGTGTCATACTTAAGGAAGTTTGGACATGTGGAAGAAAGGTAGATCTTTATCTTGTGTGTGTCCTATAACTGAGCCTGCCTTTTTTACTTTCTCGCATACGAAGTATAGGGAAAGTATTGTAATCATCCAAAAATTCAGTGTTGAAATTTTGATGAATCTTGATGCTTTAGACCTCCTTGACTTTCTCGTATATGATGAATCTCGATGTTTTAGACCACCTCAATTTTTTTATACGATGAATCATGATGTTTTAGACCTCCTTGACTTTCTCTTATACGATGAATCTTGATGTTTTAGACCACCTTGACTTTCTCTTATACAATGAATCTCGATGATTTAGACCTTCTTGACTTTCTCTTATACGATGAATCTCGATGTTTTAGACCACCTCTATTTTTTATACGATGAATCATGATGTTTTAGACCTCCTTGACTTTCTCTTATACGATGAATCTCGATGTTTTAGACCTCCTTGACTTTCTCTTATACGATGAATCTCGATGTATTAGACCTCCTTGTCTTTCTCTTATACGATGAATCTCGATGTTTTAGACCTCCTTGACTTTCTATTATATGATGAATCTCGATGTTTTAGGCCTCCTTGACTTTCTCATATACGAAGTATAGGGAAAATATTGGAATCCTCCAAAAATTCCATTTCGAGATTTTGATGAATCTCCACGTTTTAGACCTCCCTGAGTCTGAAAATACAATTTTTCGAAGTATGTCAGTGTGTCTGTCTGTGTATGTGCCTATGCATGTGTGTGTAAACACGATAACTTGAGTACACTTTCACTTAGGTTAACAAAATTTTGCATTTAAGTATAAGGTACAAAACGTAGATTTCTGTCAACATTTGGGCTATTTCCACTAACCAGAAGTGGTACTTTACCTTTTATTCATGCAGCTGCAGAGTGCAATTTATTCAACTTTACTTTCATAATAATTGTTCAGTATATTATTAATTTGATTTGTTGTTGATGGTTCTTTAATGTACATAATATAAAAATATAATCATTGTCTTGTAGTTTACTCCTCTAAGATCTACCCCCATATCTGAGTATACAAGAACGTCTAGGGAAGACCACTCCCAATTTTTAATTATCATGTTGATTCTGTGCGCCATTCTTGAAGTGATGCTACCAACATAATGCATCACAGTGTAGAAAATGGCACTGGCCATCACAGAGTTATAGAAGATGTGAAGGATGTCACTTCTGACATCAAAGGAACGCAGTCTCCTAAAAGATAAAGCCTGCTCTGCTCTTTCTTCTGTGGTTCCTCTGTGATATGAGACCAGCACAACCTGTCATTTGTGTGGACCATCAAGTACTTGTAGGAGTGGACCATCTCTACACTCCCTAAATAGTTATAGGACATAGAGACTCTTTGGTGCGGAGAATGTCAATAAGCAGTTCCTTGGTTTTGCTTATGTTAAGTTGCAGGCAATTCTCTTGCATCAAGAAACAAACACCTCCCCCTGACTCCTCAATGTGTCTCAATACACCCTATACTGTAAGTGTCATCTGAGAATTTCTGCAAGTGACATGACCTGCTGTTATGTTTATTATCCGTGGTATACAGAGTGAAGTGTAAAGCAGACAGGCATGTTCCTTGTGGTGCTCCAATGTTCCTCACACAGTCCTTGAGTCTCACACACTGCACTCTGCCGGACAGATAGTCCATTATAAGGACACCACAGACTCATCCACCTGCAGATTTCTTAATTTACCCCTTAACAGGCATCACTGTTTTATTAATGAATTATCTTGTTTCATTAAAGTGGATAAGCTGATTTCTGTCCATCCAGCAGTGACTCTCTGTTGGAGGTGTTCAGCATTACCATTTGCAGTGCACTGTGTCCATCCGGTTGCTCTGTCTCTGTCATACGTCATTTGGTGTGGGCAGTTCTAATGTTTGGGATGTGCCATCTGTTGGATAACAGAGACAAATACATCCAAAAAGACACACGAATACAGAGACACTAAGACAAATGTCCTTTCATAAAGGTGAATTGCTTTCAGTTATCAATAATAAAAATAAACGTAGCATTTTTGTTGCCATTCTGTTTTTATTTCGGTTGCCACAGAGTGAGTCTTTGGAAAAGGCACCACAATATAAAAAACTGGTGGAGCAGACACATTATTATTTGAGTTTGTGGATATCTCTAAAACAAAATTAAATCTTTTTTGCATGTGTCCCAAGTGTTTTATGATTCCCAGTTCCTGACTCTCCACTTTTGTTTTCTTATATTGAATCACTGATTAAAGATTTGGCAGATGGACGGATCTCTAGTTTTTGACTTTGGCACTGTTTAATGTTATCTCTCTCGGTCATCCTCATATCTCAATCAACCTTTACTTGTACAAGGTATAAGAAGTAGTTTTGGGATACATTTACAATCGATGGTTTACTTGCATTTTATTTTCATTTTCGTTTTTTTTTTTTGGTGGTGAGTGACCCTTTTTTCCAAGACCCCCCAAAATGCAAGGAACATAATGTTGTTTAAAAAGATAGAACATAAAACGTCTTAGACATAAAAACAAACAATAATACATTAAACATATAAGGGGCAGACAAATAGTTCCCGGAATGGTGATATAGCGGGAGAGTGAGAGATCAGATTACACACATATTGTTCTGGAGGGGAGCGCAGCACGTCTGTAGACCAATTACAACAGGTCTGGATTGGATTCGGTGTGTAGTATTGTTTTAATTACCATTTCAGTTAGATTTGTGCATACATAGTCATTTAGCGCAATGTCGCAGTCTGAACAACGTGCTAGCATCAAGTTCATGTGCATATTGGGGAAATCATCTTCAGATATGCTAGCAGCACTTGCTGCTACACGCTGAAACCAGTCCAGACCTGTTGTAACTGGTCAACAGATGTGCTGCACTCTCCTCCAGAACAATGTGGGATTAATCTGATCTCTCACTCTCCCGCTATATCACAATTCTGGGAGCTTTTTGACTGCCCCTTGTATTTACTAAATAATTACTGAACAGAACAATGTTGAAAAATATCATAACAAATAAACAGTAGCGAAAGATTGAATTTAAAAGACAAAAGAAAGAAATTTAAATGTAAAACAGGCGGGGAACTCTGGATAAATCATATGTGGCATACAGTTGGGGCTCTTACTCGGCCATGATGTCTCTACAGTGGAATGATAGAGGGAGAGAGCAAATTCAGGGCATTACCTCCCCTTGAGCGCAAGGTGGCAGCCCCCCTGGGTTGCAGCAGTGCCTCAGACTCCCACAGGGCCCAATGGGAGTTGGAGTTTGGTGCAGCCCTGTTGGGTTCCGTGGACGCTGCCAGGGGGTGCTGCAGGTACTGCTGAGCCCATTGTTGCAGCAGTTCCTCCACACCCAGAAGAAGGTCACTGGGCACCTGGAGCACTTCTTGGTGACTTATAAAAGGAGCCAGTCACCATTATTCTGGGACCCACAGTCGGAAGGTGGAGGGCAAAGCTTGCCAGGAGGAGTGGAGGCAAAAGGAAAACAGAGAAAAAGAGAGAGATGAGAGAAAGAAGAAAAGTGTGCCATGTTCTTTTGTTTTAACTGTGCTGTACAGGTGGGAAACGGGGGAAAGCGTTTCCCACGAGGACAAAGTAAAACAATAAAAACGTGTCTGCAGAACGTGTGTCCTGCGTCTGTCTGTGATGGGTTTGGTTGGCAGGAGCGCCTTGTGTAGGCCACATACTGTATAACAGAAATGGTCCAAATGAAAGCTGAACGGTTGGTAGTATATTTTTTTCCCCACCACAGAAACAAAATAGAAACACTAAAAGAAAAAAAAATAATTGCACAATAAAGAGATTAGACATGGCATTAAACACAAAAGCCCAGCCACTTGTAAATGATTTCATATTTAAAAGCACTTCAACAAAGCTGGGGTGGCGAGAATTGGGCCGGGAGGCAAAACCCTTGTATATTCAAAGAATAAAGTGTATTTCTTTCCCCAATGTCTGCAGGATTTTCAGCACTGGGTATGTTCTTCTTATTGTGAGCATGATGTCTCCTGTTCTCTTTATTTATTTGCTTCATTTTTTACAGAATGAGCACACAGCTTAGAGCTCTGCCCTGGCTTGCAGAATAAATAAGACTTATTACTGCGTTTCAGTGGTGTGATGCTCATGTTTCATCCCCCTGCATTCAGTGTATTCCCCAGAAGCTAAGCAGAAGAACACGCTTTAAATAACATGACATACAACCATACAATGGTTTCAAAAAGTACTCAGACCCTCTACACTTTCTGCACGCACTATTAGTGTTGTAGATTTAATTTTAAATGGACATTTTTGCCACATTGGCCTATGCGTCTGCACTCATAAGTACAATATGAAAGCATATTTTTAAAAAGGTTTTCAAATTTATCACAAATCAGAAACTGCAATCTCTCATTTAATTACGTATTCTGATTCTTTACTGTGGCAATCCAAGTTGTGCTCGGGTACATCCTGTCTGCTTTAATTTTCCTTGACACGTGTCTAGAATTTGAGTGGAGTCCACCAGTGGCAAAAAGTGAACTGATTAGTCGCCTGTGTATAGAAGGTCCCACAATTCACACTGCATGTCAGGAGAGAAAAACAAGTCAGGAAGTCCAAGGATCTCTTTATAGATCTTCATGACCAAATTGTGGTGAGGCATACAGTTAGGTCCATAAATATTTGGACAGAGACAACTTTTTTCTAATTTTGGTTCTGTACATTACCACAATGAATTTTAAATGAAATAACTCAGATGCAGTTGAAGTGCAGACTTTCAGCTTTAATTCAGTGGGGTGAACAAAACGATTGCATAAAAAGACTAAAGCATTTTTTGAACACAATCCCTTCATTTCAGGTTCTCAAAAGTAATTGGACAATTGACTCAAAGGCTATCTCATGGGCAGGTGTGAGCAAGTCCGTCGTTATGTCATTATCAATTAAGCAGATAAAAGGCCTGGAGTTGATTTGAGGTGTGGTGCTTGCATGTGGAAGATTTTGCTGTGAACAGACAACATGCGATCAAAGGAGCTCTCCATGCAGGTGAAAGAAGCCATCCTTAAGCTGCAAAAACAGAAAAATTGCTACAATATTACGAGTGGCAAAATCTACAGTTTGGTACATCCTGAGAAAGAAAGCAAGCACTGGTGAACTCAGCAATGCAAAAAGACCTGGATGTCCACGGAAGACAACAGTGGTGGATGATCGCAGAATCATTTCCATGGTGAAGAGAAACCCCTTCACAACAGCCAACCAAGTGAACAGCACTCTCCAGGGGGTAGGCATATCGATATCCAAGTCTACCATGAAGAGAAGACTGCATGAAAGTAAATACAGAGGGTGCACTGCAAGGTGCAAGCCACTCATAAGCCTTAAGAATAGAAAGGCTAGATTGGACTTTGCTAAAGAACATCTAAAAAAGCCAGCACAGTTCTGGAAAAACATTCTTTTGACAGATGAAACCAAGATCAACCTCTACCAGAGTGATGGCAAGAAAAAAGTATGGAGAAGGCGTGGAACAGCTCATTATCCAAAGCATAGCACATCATCTGTAAAACACGGTGGAGGCAGTGTGATGGCTTGGGCGTGCATGGCTGCCAGTGGCACTGGGACACTAGTGTTTATTGATGATGTGACAAAGGACAGAAGCAGCCGAATGAATTCTGAGGTGTTCATTGACATACTGTCTGCTCAAATCCAGCTAAATACAGCAGTCAAATTGATTCATGATACAGATGGACAATGACCCAAAACATACAGCCAAAGCAACCCAGGAGTTTATTAAAGCAAAGAAGTGGAAAATTCTTGAATGGCCAAGTCAGTCACCTGATCTTAACCCAATTGAGCAGGCATTTCACTTGTTGAAGACTAAACTTCAGACAGAAAGGCCCACAAACAAACAGCAACTGAAAGCCGCTGCAGTAAAGGCCTGGCAGAGCATTAAAAAGGAGGAAACCCAGCATCTGGTGATGTCCAGGAGTTCAAGACTACAGGCTGTCATTGCCAGCAAAGGGTTTTCAACCAAGTATTAGAAATGAACATTTTGTTTCCAGTTATTAATTTTTCCAATTACTTTTGAGCCCCTGAAATGAAGGGATTGTGTTCAAAAAATGTTTTAGTTGCCTTACATTTTTATGCAATCGTTTTGTTCACCCCACTGAATTAAAGCTGAAAGTCTGCACTTCAACTGCACCTGAGTTGTTTCATTTAAAATTCATTGTGGTAATGTACAGAACCAAAATTAGAAAAAAGTTGTCTCTGTCCAAATATTTATGGACCTAACTGTATATCTGGGCAAGGGTAGGACAACATTTGTAAAGCTTTGGTTGTTCCAAGGAGCTCCAAGGACATCAATAATTGTCAAAGTTAAGAGATTCGGATCCACCAGGACTATTCCTAGAGTTTACCATCAAGCCAAACTGATTAACCAGGCAATAGGGTCTTGGCCAGGGAGGTGAGCAGGAACCCAACGGTCACTCTAACAGAGCTTCAGAAATCCTCTGCTGAAATGCGAGAACTTGCTGGAAGAATGACCATCTCAGTGGCACTCAATCAGGCATTTATGGTAAAGTGGCTAGACGGAAGCCACTCTTGAATAAAAGGCATTAGACAGTTTAATGAGAATGAAAAAAATCTCTGGTTTAATGAAGCAAAAATTGAACTTTTTGGGTAGAACCCCAAGCACTATGTCTGGCAAAGTCCAAGCACTGCTAATCACCTGTCTAATACCATCTAGCATCGTGCTTTGGGGGTGCTTGTGTAACCTTCCGCCATGCTGCTCTTTTCTTTACTTTGCGCCAGGTAACAGAAAAGGAAAAAAAAAATAAGTTGCCTCGAACTTCGGGTATTTAATTTCCTTGGTGTAATACCTGGGAGAAAAAGAAATACAATGTAACAGAGGCTCTTGAACACATTCTGGGGTGGGTGCTTCTATTTCTAACCTTCCTCCAGCAAGTCAAATTCCAGCTTACTGAAGACAGGAGGAGTCCATATAATTGTGCACTGGGCAGGAGCCTGAAACACTCATTCTACCAATAACAGCTCACTACAATTTTGGGGAAATATAAGTAAAAACACAATTTTATCCTCAGTGCTCACTGCCCGGCACCATGGAGCTCGATTGGCATTTACCATAGAATACCAGAATTGGCAGATCCAACACTGGCGTCCTGTGCTTATCATAGATGAGAGCAGGTTCACTCTTAGCACATGTGACAGACGTGAAAGGGTTTGGAGAAGCCGTGAAGAACGTTATGCTGCCTCTAACATCGTTCAGCATGACCGGTTTGGTGGTGGGTCAGTGATGGTCTGGGGAGGCAAATCCATGGAGGGACGCACAGACCTCTACAGGATAGACAACGGCACCATGACTGTCATTAGGTATCTGAATGAAATCCTTGGACCCATTGTCAGACCCTATGCTGGTGCAGTGGCTCCTGGGTTTCTTCTGGTGCACAACAATGCCCAGCCTCATGTGGCGAGAGTATGCTGGCAGTTCCTGGAGGATGAGGGAATTGATACCGTTGACTAGTCTCACCCCCCCTCCCCCCCCTGCCCCTACTCACTCACCTGACCTCAATCCAATAGAACACCTCTGGACATTATGTTTTGGTCCATCCAACGCCGTCAGGTTGCACCTCAGACTGTCCAGGAGTTCAGTGATACCCTGGTCCAGATCTGGGAGGAGATCCTCCAGGACACCATCCGTCATCTCGTTAGGACGTTGTCAGGCATGCATACAAGCACGTGGGGGCCATGCAAACTACTGAGTACAATTTGGAGTTGCAGCAATGAAATTTCTTCAAAATGGATGAGCCTGCCTGCCGTATCATTTTTCCCTTTGATTTTCAGGGTGTCTTTGAATTCAGCCCTCTGTAGGTTGATGATTATCATTTCCATCAAACGATGTGGCATCCTAACACAGTACCATATCAGTCCATATCAGTAGAGATATCCAGCAGGATTTTTTTCAATTGAGATCTGATGTGTTTTTAAAGTGTTCCTTTAATTTTTTTGAGCAATATATATATATATATATATATATATATATATATATATATATATATATATATATATATAGTCGAAAAATCAGCCCCTGCACAGACAGGCACAATGACACAGGTCGTAAGCACTCACAAATCACCAACTGATATGCTCAGTCCCCTCTCTCTCTTTTCTTCTCTCTTTTCTTTCTCTCCCTGTCTTTGCCGCCTCCACTCCTCTCCTCACAAGCTTTGTCCTCCTCCTCCCGACTCAGGCTCCCTGAATGTAGTGAGGCGTCCTCCTTTATATTGCACCCGGAAGTGCTCCAGGTGCTAATCCGTCCTGTTCCGGCAGTTCTCCCAGATGTGGCGGAAGTGCTGCATGGGCACCCGGAAGTATTCCAGGTGTGCTCAGATTCTCTTCCAACAGCACTTCCTGGTGTGGTAGAAGTGCTGCGGTCCAGGGCTCCGTAATCGTCCAAGTGCCCCCGGCGGAGACCATGGGTCCCAGTAGGGTTGGTGGTCCCGATGTAATAATAATAATATAATAGTAAGTCTTTACATTTAAATAGTGCTTTTCTCACTATTCAAAGCGCTCTCCACACAGGGAGGAACCCACAATCTCCTTACTGCAAAGCAGCAGTACTACCAACTACCAGGGGCATTGCCCTCTCGTGTTCCGGGGAAGGTTCTTCCAAATATGTCCTCCCCTCCGGTACTTTCATCACAGAGACGACGTGCAGGTGGGGCAAGGTCCCCTGTCGTCTGCCACAATATATATATATAAATGCCTTGAATCATTGAAGTATTGAATTAACTCTGTTACACCTGTCAGAGCCAGGGACAAGAAGACTAGTCAGAACTGAGGAAAGGAAAAGTACAGTCAAATACAGAGGAGTCCTTAAAGAAAACCTGTTCCAGAGTGCACATGACCTCAGACTGGGGAGATGGTTCACCTTTCAGCACAGGAATGACCTGAAGCATACAGCCAGGAGAACGTTGGGGTGGCTTTGTGACAAGGCTTTGTCTGTCCATGAGTAGCCCAGCCGAAGCTCAGACCATGTAGAATATCTGAGGAGAGACCTGAAGATGGCATTTTACAGATGTTTCCCTTTCTATCTAATGAAACTTGAGAAGAGAGGAAGAATGGGATCATTTATATATATATATATATATATGTATATATATATATATATATATATATATATATATATATATATATATATATATATATATATATATATATACTGTATATATCTTAATACATAATTCGTCTGCCTCCTCACTCACGTCCGTCCGAAGCCGAATGCACAGTCGCCTTCTGCGCACGTCCAAAGCCGAATGTGCAGTCGCCTTCTGCGCAGCTGCCCGAAAAATCTTACAAGACCGACATCCAACCCCAACATCGCGGCAGGCGACGGATTTACGACCGTAAAAATTCAAAGAGAAAGGCGACTTCGATTAAAGCTCTAGAGGCCTGAAAGGCGATTTTGACTACAGCTCGAGGCCTAATTATGCATTCTGATTCAATTACGCATTCATTCAATACACCTATATCAGGTTTGTGGTGCTTATACTTATTACTATTCCATACTGTACTGGAACATTCATCATTCAATATTATACTATAGGCCTGGAAAATTCATCAACTAACAGTACAAGCCTGTACAGTAATGAGTAAAGCGGACTACAATCATTACAAAATAACTTCTTCGTTACTTATCATTTGTTCTTCATACACTGCTGACACAAACTGGTGCCCGTTTCATCTTACGTTGTCGAAACGGGCTCTTTGTCTATTGTATATATATATATATAAGGTAGTAATCTGTCCATCTTAGTGTTGTTGAGAACAACATCTGGAGCGGCTCAGCTAGAATTCCTTTCTTCTGCAGGTACCAAATAGAAGGTTGGATTTTGAAACTTGGGCCTAAGTTTGCTGTCTCTGCCTCCTGCATTGCCTACTGTCCTCTAGCTGCTGATTACGTCTTTCTTCGCCTCTTGATGCCTTCTTGAATGACCCAACGCGAGTCACTTCGGTTGACCGTGGGCTGTTCCCAATTCTCTGGGTTGATGCCTGTCAGGTTTAGTTCACGCTTGCAGACGTCTTTATACCTCAACGCTTGTCGGCCCACTGGGTGATGTCCTGTGGCCAGCTTACCTTATATGACATCCTTGGTAATGCGACCATCTGCAATTCGATGTACATGTCCCAGACAGCGCAGACATCTCCGTCTAAGAAGAAGATACATGCTCAGTGAGTCAGCTTGCTCCAGTACGGTGGTGTTGGAAAAACTTTGTCTTGCCATGTGATGCCAAGGATGTGTCGTAGGCAGCAAAGATGGAAGCTCTCTTGGTATCAGTCTTAAACTACTAGCGACAGCTTCATTAGCGTCAACATTTTGAAGAGTACTTCTCTCTGTCTGAGCACTTCCAATATATCGCCAGTTCGTCTGAAAATAGCATAATGGGTGAAATGTGCTCTTTGTATTCAAACATACCACCCCAACTTTCAAGTGCTTCTTCATGTTTGGCACTTTGAATGGCGCCTTTCAGGGAACAGTAATCGACTGCAAACGATTGATCAATAGAATCAGGTTAAGTCTTAATTTAGTAATTTATCTATTTACTTATTTCTAGCAGTTTGAAGTTTTATTCTGTTGGCCTAGCTCTTTTTCTCATGGGTAGGGATTGATTTGTTTCGAACCTAGTTTTGTTAAACTTGACTTGCTTGTATAGAATGTTATTTGATTTTAAGAAAATCAATAAAATAAAAAAAGAAACAGGTTAAGTCTGGTGGTCTATGTTTTGATTGACAAGAGACAAAATCATCAAGAAAAGAGACATTGGGAAATGTGCCATTTGGAAAATAAGGCCATTGTGAAATAAAACCTGTAAGAAAAATAATAATAATAGTAGTAGTAGTAGTAATAATAATAATAGCTAATAGTTATAATAATAGCTGCCAGGGAAGAGGAAAAGAGGAAGGCCTAAGAGAAGGTAATGGATGTGGTGAGAGAGAACATGCAGGTGATGGGTGTAACCGAACAAGATGACGAGGACAGAAATATATGGAAGAAGTTGATCTGCTGTGGCAACCCCTAACAGGAGCAGCTGAAAGAAGAAGAAGAAGTAATAATGACTTTGTATTTCATAGTATTTAGATGACTTTCCATAATAACTAGATGACTTTAATTTTATTTTGCATTTTTCAATATTTATTGACTCATTTATATATATATATATATATATATATATATATATATATATATATATATATATATATATATATATATATATCGCTGCACTTTTGCAAGGGATTATCTTTTATTTATATATAATTATTTCATAATTGCAATTTATTTATTTCATTTTGGCACAAACAGTATTTTTATATCGCTGCACTTTTGCATGGGATTATTTTTTATTTATATATAATTATTTCATAATTGCAATTTATTTCATTTTGGCACAAACAGTATTTTATAATTTAGTGTAGATTGATGGAAACAAATGACAACCATTTAAAATTACATCTACCACACAATAAAGTGTGCAGAGAGTGAAGGGATGTGAACACTTTGAATCCACTCAAGTGTGAGTGACTGTCATCAGAGGAAAAATAATTTTAGAATTATAATTTATAATATAATAATTTTATAATTTAATATTGGCACTTGTTTAATTTTTGTTTATTGAATAGTTTTTAATGTAGTCTCACAATGGTTGGCCCTCTTGATTAACAAATAAAGGGACCCCAGCCGGGTGGGGTTTTCATGTTCTCATGGCGTCTATATGAGTATACTTCTGCCTTCCTCTCCGCCATGCATAAGTTCATGGATGTCCTCTGTGGTGGGCTATTGTCCTATCCAGGCTTGGTTCCTACAAGTTCAGAAGATGACTGGATTTTTAGATATAAAACAGAAATTTAATAACATTTCTAATTCTACTAATTACTTTTCCGGTATTATTGTGCTAATGCAACACCTTCCTCGTTTCTGAGATTACAAAAAAACAGCCAGGCTAGCCTTTATCTTTTTGTGCAGACTCTAAAGCTGCAGTAATGAGAACTTGTTTCATTAGGAAAAAAAAATCCTCATGTACAGTTCTTCAGGAGAGCTTTCATATCACGTACCTCGCATATTTCTATCAGCCGGTATGCCTCTCACACCTTAGTTTTGAGCTGCTGAGTAATGTCTCCGCTTTTGATCCTTAATGGGCTTCTTACAGAACATTTCAAATTCCTCTTTTTTCATCCCGGTATGATTTTGCTTTACTTATTATCTTTACTGTGTTTAAACTGTCTTCTTTCAACAGTCAGTCCCATTTCTTACGCATCCGTGCTTTTTAACGCAATTGCAAAGTAGTGTGGTTTAATAGTATCTCATTGCTGGATTTGATTTTTGTTTTTTCTTAATGTACAATTTTAAAAGGACACTTTCAAATTTTTCTAACCATATAGGTAGAGTTTTGGCACACTGGGCACCTCAGCACCATGAGCCCTTTTGAAAGCAGCTTCAGGATGTAAGTGGAGGCCAATACTCCAATGACAGGAAGAAGAGAGAAGACAGAGTTGCGAAGGGAAGTAAAATGGTTAGCTGATTTTGTCAAGCCCCAACTCCACAGTGAAGATCATGCTGTAATAAGAGGAACAATGGAAACCACTAAGGAAGGTAAAGTAGAAAACAGCCCCCATAGGTAAGCTGGTAAGCTAACTAGTCCTACAAAAGTCAGAAATTTATGCCAATACATTGCCTCCTGTGAGCAAGAAAATAACAAAAGTATGAACAGAAAAAATGAACACATGAATAAAGCTCAGTCAGGGTGCATTTATAGTTAAGTGCAGTGTTCAAACATGGCATTCAGTCTGGGGGCCAAAAAGCTCAATTCTGGTCTCTGAGTCTCCCATGTGCCTTCTGTCAAACTTTAATTGCCCCCTCTGGTGAAGCACCCCCCCGAACAGTTGCTGTCTGCACAGCAGGCTCTTCCATCCTATCCACTGTAGCTTGTGACTCCTTTAGAGTTTTCACAGGTCTCTTGGTGGCCTGCTGTTCTTGCACAATTGAAGGCCTTCATGATGTCACCCACACGAACTTGTGCAGGGTATTGTAAAATTCACATCCAATCAAAATGGATTTTTTTTACAATTATTGACCATTATTTTTCATGTAATCAGTATATAAAACGTGTTTTGCTGTTGATATAGGATAAATAACTGACTTGCTTAAGCTGTGTGAAAGCTGTGGCTGCAAGCAAATAAAGACCAAGCCTGATATGTAGCTGCGAATAAGTAGCTAATTCCAGCTGTGGAGCAAAAGCAAATAAGTTATTTATTCTTATCCAACTTCTTATCAAGCACCATCTGATGAGTCACCAATTGATATTATGGCAGATGGCCGGAGCCCTTACCTGGCCAGTACACCTTGAGTATGGAAGGACTGGTGGGGAGAGTATTTCCAGGACAGTTTCTCCGCTGGACTGAAAGAGGGCAGCCCCCTTGGGAGCTCAACCCTGCTCAGGCCCATGGTCAACCCCAGGGGGGTGCATGGATGCTTTCAGGGCCCTATATATCCTGGAAGTGCAGCTGAAAGAAGTTCGTTGGGCACTTGGAGTCCTTTTGGGTGCCCTATAAAAAGGGGCCGGTCACCAGAAGTGGGGGGCCACAGTCAGGAGAAGAGGACAAAGCCTGAGGAGGAGTGAAGGTGGAAGGACTGGCGGCAAGATGGACTGTGTTGTGTTGGTGTTTTGTGCACGGTGCTGAACTGTAAATAACTGTGTGCTGTGTGGGCAATTGGTGTCCTGCCTGTCATTGTGTCACAGACAGGGTGGCTGTATGCGCCCTGGGCCTCACAATATACTTTGCCACATTTTTATGCCGCGTGGCTTCTGGCCTGGGAATTAGTCTTATCTTGTCTTAACCACTGCAACTCCTTACTGGCAGGGGTACCAGCATGCACTGCCAGGCCACTGTACTGTTTCAAAATGCGGTAGCACATCATGCTTTCAACCAGCTGGGATGGGCGTAAGTCACTCTTCTGTTCAGGTTACTCCACTGGTTCCCTGTAGCAGCACCTATTCAGTTCAAATCTTTGATGCTTGCATTCAGAGTAGTCAATGGATCAGCACTAGTGTTAGATTGGTACTAAAATTTTGACGTTGCTATTAATACCATCTTTCGGATGAAAGTTCCAGCACCTAAACAGATAACTCCAAAAGGGTCTTGTTCAAAAAGCAGACGCCATCTTGTTTAAAAAGTGGACACGACTAAAAGCCAACAATATGATGGAAAGGACTTATTGAAGCAAATAGTGCTAGATATTACTATGTTTAATCCTCTGTAGTGTAGTTTAAGATTATTTGTGTACTAGTACTAAAATATACAGAATACCAACAAAAAAAAGTGGTGTCCGCTTATAAAACAAGACCCCTCCAAAACTCCCTTGTCTTACTCCAGCCTACCTGGTGTATTGCACAACTGAGCAATGCATCACACACTGTTCCCTCTTGATAGCCCTGTGGTTTTGTTCTGTGAAGCCTACAACATGGATGTGGTGGAAGAAAAATTTTAGGGTAGCATAGCATTCATCATTAAAAACAGCATAATGGGTTTATAAATGTCAGAAACCTTTGCAGGCATATCAGGAAACCAGATAAAGGTCAAGTGAACGACATAATGTACTGAAAATTGACTCAGAGATGACTAGGAAATCAGCTGATGTCCTATAAAACAACCAGCATGGACAGTTGTTATATGCACAGAAATTTCAAGGGTGGTGGCTCAACTCAAAGGTATAAGAAGAACCAGAATATAATATAACAGACTTTTATTTTATACCAGCTGTGTAAGCCATGCTGTAAAAAGCCTGGGCTCCTAGAAACTATTGAAATTGTCAGAAAAAAAATTGAAATGCAGAGTCGGCGGTTCCGTTTTGCGGACATGCTCGCCCCCCTTTGTCTATCAGTGGCTAAGCGAGTTTCTCTATCATTTGTCTTTCCTCAGAGTTTTCACTTTGGTGACAGAGTCGCTTTCTTTCAGCTTCATGCTGTAGCCTCGTACGTGTTTCTTCTGCTGACTTGTTAACTTGAGGCCGCCTTGCCGGCTCTTTGAGCTTCAATGCTGTAGCCTCGCACTTCTGGGCCGGACAGACAGACACACACACTTCCACGCGTAGACGTTTATATATAAGATAAGTCATTTGGGTGTAAACCAATGAGTCAACCAGAGTAAATGTATGCATTGATTGACACTGTATGTAAATTCGATCGTTTATAAAGTAAATCTCTCTTCTTTGTTTCTTTGATCGTTCTGACCAGGCTCTAACAGACTGCTTTTGAAGAATGAGCCCTCTAAGGCATTTTGCTGAGAAGTAATTAAAAGATACAATGGAACATCTTTTCTCCTGCCTGATTACTGATGTGTCCTGTGTTTTTGGAGAGGAAAAGTTTCCTTCTTTAATTATGATGTTCATTTCTACCACAATGTTTATCAACACCAACGATAGCAAAGTCGATAGGATTGTATTGAGAAGAAAGCAGAGGTTCACTTCCAGTACTGGAGATCCCGAAATGCTGGTACCGCAGTGTTTTTTTTTGTGTAGCTTCTAGTTGGTGGAATGAGCTGCCCACCTCCATCCGAACTGCTGACTTCATGAATGTATTTAAGATGCAGTTAAATACTTGTTTCTAAACAGTCCCTCAGACTGAGGTTTATTCAATTATGGTTACCACTTTTGTAAGTCACAATGGACAAAAGCATCTGCAAACATTTAGAGATATCTTAAAATGCATTTTAAGATATCTGGAAATGTGTTTTAGATATCTCAGATTGAAATAAAGATATCTGAAAATGCATTTTGTGAAATCTCAAAGAGATGTCAAGATATCTTGAAATGATAGGCTCTGCGTTTTGAGATACTTGAAATGTATTTTATGATACCTCAAATGCAATTCAAGATGTCTTGAAATACATTCCTGTGCATTTCGAGATATCTTAAAATACATCCATGGGCATTTTGAGATATCCGAAATACATTTTGCGATATCTCAACATAACTTCCTGCATGTTTCAAGATATCTCAAATATAGTACCTTTTGAGAGATCTCAAAATCACTTCCTATAAAATTTCCTGTTCTTTCATTGGGACTTCCTGTCTATTTTAAAATATCTCAAAATGTGTTTAAGATATCTTGAAATGCACAAGAATAAATTTTGAGATATCTGAAACTGCATTTCAGATATCTTCAAATGAATTTGAGATATCTTCAAATGAGCAGGAATTTATTTTAAGATATCCTGAAATATAATAAAGCATTTATGGTATCTTGAAATTCACTATCGTTTGAGAGATCTAAAATACACTTTTAGATATCTCAAATTAATTTATTTTATGATATCTTTAAAATGGGTCTCTGTTTCATTTCAGATATCCATGTACTCCATGACATCTCAAATTGTATTTCAAGATATCTAAAATACATTTTAAGACATCTGTAAAAAGACACAAAATTATTTCAAGATATCTCAATAGCATTTCCAGATATGCACTAGGGACATTCAAAAAGATTCCGCACTTTTATATTGTCGTTGGAAGCGGTGAAGGCAGGAGGAGTAGTAATTGGTCATGTCTGAGAGTGTCATGTGACTTGGAAAATTGCATCGCAAAGGAAGGTGACTATGTAGAAAAGTGATGTCATTTGTTTTTGAAATTCTTAATAAATAGAGTTTTAAAAAGTGAGGAAACTTTTTGAATGTATGTTGAACAATACAATTTAAGATATCTGAAATACATTTCTAGATATCACAGAACAGCTTCCTCTACATTTTCAGAAATCTCAAAAGCACTTCCTGCTCATTTCTAGATATATCAAATACAATTTAAAATATGTTATAATAAACAGGAAGTCCCTTTGAAAGAATTGGCAATTTTTCAGGAAGTGATTTTATAATATCTTAAAATGCATGAAAGGTCAATTTAATATACCTGAAAATTACACACAGGTATTTTGAAATATCTGAACATGTATTTGAGATATCTCAAAATATATTGAAGATATCTTAAATGCAAAGGAACTTATTTTAAGATATCTCAAAGTGAGTTTCAGATACTGTATCTTAAATAGTAAATTGCATTTTAGATATCTCTAAACATTACTTTGGCTGCCATACAATCCGTTTGCACTTTTTGCTTCTATTCATGTCACTCTGTGTCTTCTGTTTTTCTGTCTATTTCTTTATTACCTCAAAGCCTACTTTTCCTACACTATGATGTGTCTTGCCTCTCACCAAATTATGTTGTTCTGTCTCATTTTCTGGTAGCTGTTCTTCTTGCTTCTTGCCAGAAGGCTCCACAGCTCGTTACTGTGAGTAAATGATGATCTTCCATCTGCAATTTAATTGACCTTGAATTGTTTGTGTCAAGGATCAATAGGCCTGGAGTACTTTAGCTCAGTTGTTCAAATCCTGGCTGCCCACTTCTCTGTAATGCAGCTTTTATTCTCTGTTGTTGTTGTTGTCAATTGTTTCAGTTGTATGGTGTTTGCCAGGGACTTGCTTATCTTATAATATCTTCCCCTTAATTAGTGTGGTATAGGGTAGATGGTCTTAGGGGTGGCACAATGATGGCTGAGACCTTTTTATCACTATGGTTGTGTTGTTCCTTTTATTCCTATTGTTACTCTGCATTTGATTCAATAAACATTTCATTACAAAAAACAACTTTAGTTAGTCTTGAGCAGATAACTCTTCGTGAAGACTTAATCCATAGGAATCCATTGAAGGCTTTCTGTACAATAAATAATGGACTGCGAAGTTCCAAAATGGTCAGACAAGTGCTAAGCACAAAGAAGCAGCCTATCCACATCCACTACTGATGAAAAGTTTATCTCATGATTCTAATGTCTTGTCTAACTTGTCTTTAAACACAGATAAAACAGAGATGTTAATTGTTGGAGGGAATGACGCTGATCACAACAATATTTTGTCATCATTTAACTCAGTTGGAATCACCATTAATTTTACAGAATCAGCCTGCAATCTCTGAGTTATCTTTGACTCTAGCATGTCATTTAAACAGCAAATTTCAAAGTTGTCCAAATCGTGTTTCTTCCATCTTAAAAATGTTGGGAAATTAAGGTGCTTTCTAAATAAAAGGATTCTGAGAAATTAATTCATGCATTTATTTCTAATAGGATTGACTACTGCAATGCGGTGTTCACTGGATGTTCAAACTGTTCTTTATACAGCCTCCAGTTAATTCAAAATGTTGCTGCAAGAATTATTACAAGAATAAGAAAATACGAACACATAACTCCAGTTCTTAAATCCTTACACTGGCTCCCGGTTAAGTTTAGGGCAGTTTTCTAAATCCTCCTTTTAACATATAAAGCATTAAATGGCCAAGGTCCGGCTTACTTGTCTATACTTATCATGACTTTCAAACCAGAGCGCACATTAAGGTATCAAGATGCCGGTCTGCTTATGATTCCAAGAATTAATAAAATAACAATGGGAGGTCGAGCTATTAGTTACAGGTCCCCTAAAATTTGGTAGGGCTAATTTTGAGCAGATGCGACAATGTCTAAGTAGAATACACTGGGATAAGTTTTTAAGTGTGGAGACAGTCGAGGAGCAGTGGAACAGGTTTACAAATGTTTTACATGTAATGCAGGACAGATACATACCTAAATTTGGAATTAATAGGAAACTAAAAAAACCTCCACGGTGGATTAATAAAGATTTAAAAAAGAAGTTGCAAAGGAAAAAAAACTGCTTTATAAGGTATATAAGACTAATGACTACAAAGTGAATCGTAGAGCGTATGAGAACATGAGTGCAACCATAAAGAAGGATATCAGGGAGGCTAAAAGACAGTTGGAGAGGAATATAGCAGATAAGGCAAAAGACGACCCTAAGAGATTCTTTCAGTATTTTAGTAGTAAAAGAACAGTCAAGAAGGAGGTCAAGTGCATCAGAAATAGTAAAGGGGAATTAAAAGATACAGACAGTGAAATAGCGGATGTCCTAAACTTACATTTTTCTGAGGTGTTTACAAGTGAGCAAGTGGATAACCTCCCAGAGGTAAACGGGACTACTAAGGAGGTACTGAGGGATTTGGAAATTGTAGAGAGAGAAGTGCTGCTCAGATTAAATAAGTTGAAATCAAACGAATCACCAGGACCAGCTATTTCTTAAGGAGGCTAGCGAGTACATATATAATCCCTTGACACATATTTTTAGGAAGTCACAGCACACTGGAGAGATTCCGAAGGACTGGAAAATGGCAAATATCATCCCATTGTATAAAAAGATTGACAGGGCAGATCCAAGCAACTATAGGCCAGTAAGCTTAACATGCATCACAGGAAAATTAGTGGAAGGAATTATTAAGGATAAAATTGAGTAACACCTGGCAAGGACAGGAGTTATTCTGAACAGTCAGCATGGGTTCAGAAGAGGGAGGTTGTGTTTTACTAACATGCTGGAATTCTATGAGGAGGCAAAAAAAGGATACGATCAAAGTGGAGCGCATGAGATTATTTATCTGGACTTTCAGAAAGCATTTGATAAGGTGCCACATGAGAGGTTGGGCATCAAATTAAAAGAAGTGGGAGTTCAGGGTGATGTTTTTAGATGGGTGCAGAATTGGCTCAGACACGGGGAGCAGAGGGTGATGGTGTGAGGAACCTCATCAGAACTGGCCGATGTTAAGAATGGTGTTCCACTGGGGTCAGTGGTAGGGCCGCTGCTATTTTTAATATATATAAATGATTTAGATAGGAATATAAGTAATAAGCTGGTTAAATTTGCAGATGATACCAAAATAGGTGGATTAGCAGATAATTTGGAATCCATTGTATCATTAGAGAAGTACTTGGATAGCGTACAGGCTTGGGCAGATTTGTAGCAGATGAAATTTAATGTCAGTAAATGTAAAGTATTACATATAGGAAGTAAAAATGTTAGGTTTGAATACACAATGGGAGGTCGGAAAATCGAGAGTACACCTTATGAGAAGGATTTAGGAGTCATAGTGGACTCTAAGCTATCGACTTCCTGACAGTGTTCAGAAGCCATTAAGAAGGCTAACAGAATGTCAGGTTATATAGCACAATGTGTGGAGTACAAGTCTAAGGAGGTTATGCTCAGCCTTTATAATGCACTGGTGAGGCCTCATCTTGAGTACTGTGTGCAGTTTTGGTCTCCAGGCTACAAAAAGGACATAGCAGCACTAGAAAAGGTCCAGAGAAGAGCGACTAGGCTGATTCCAGGGGTTGAATTATGAGGAAAGATTAAAAGAGCTGACTTATACAGTTTAAGCAAAAGAAGATTAAGAAGTGACATGATTGAAGTGTTTAAAATTATGAAGGGAATTAGTCCAGTGGACCGAGACTGTTATTTTAAAATGAGTTCATCAAGAACACGGGGACACAGTTGGAAACTTGTTAAGGGTAAATTTCGCACAAACATTAGGACGTTTTTCTTTACACAAAGAACGATAGACACTTGGAATAAGCTACCAAGTAGTGTGGTAGACAGTAAGACGTTTGGGACATTCAAAACTTGACTTGATGTTTTTTTGGTAGAAATAAGTGGATACGACTAGCGAGCTTTGTTGGGCTGAATGGCATGTTCTCGTCTAGAGTGTTCTAATGTTCTAATGTTATAAACTGTGGAATGGTCTGCCTGCTACTATAAGAGATGCCCCTTCAGTCTCAGCTTTTAAATCCTGGCTGACTCACTACTTCAGTTTAGCACACCCTGACTAGAGCTGCTGATGAACTGTACAGACTGCATCTCTGTTGTTAGTCATTAGCGCTAAAAAATAAGTAACATGATAGTTATAATTTGTTACTAACCCTCACCTATTCTGTTTCTCTTCTCGGTACTCAATGTGGCACTTGGTGCCACGGCCCACCTGCCAAGTTGTTTTGCCTGCCTACAGTAAAGTCATCCCCGATGGAGGATCACAGGAATCGTGGGGTAGAAGGGTCCTTTCATCAGATTGGCAGGCCCAGTGCTGTTTCAGTTGTGGAATGGCCAAATGGGGGAGGCAGATTGATGGCTGAGGTCTCCAGGACTCTAAACAAATCCAAATCCTATTATGTGATATCATCTACTGTTAAATTCTGGTCCGTACTTGTAAAAATTTTATTTTTATACTGTATTAAGGATTTGTTTTGTTCTGTGTATTGTATTGTATTGACCCCCTTCTTTTTGACACCCACTGCACGCCCAACTTACCTGGAAAGGGGTCTCTCTTTGAACTGCCTTTCCCAAGGTTTCTTCCATTTTTTTCCCTACAAGGGTTTTTTTGGGAGTTTTTCCTTCTCTTCTTAGAGAGTCAAGGCTGGGGGGCTGACAAGAGGCAGGGCCTGTTAAAGCCCATTGCGGCACTTCTTGTGTGATTTCGGGCTATACAAAAATAAATTGTATTGTATTGTAATGAACTGACAAGGATTCCGGCCGCTGATATACCTTCAGCTCATAAAAGGAAGATCACTGCTCACTGCTCTTCTCTAATGCAAAAGGAGAGTGGAGCGGCCATGTTTACTCCTAGAAAACAACAAGAGAAACTGATTGATCAAAGTTGAAACTTTGCCACTGTAACCACAGACATACCATGTTTCCACAGGTGTGTGGGAAAGCTGTACAGCCACCCCAAATAAAATTATCACAAAAGTGCAGATAATTATTGACTTACTCTTGTATGTATGTGTAACAGGTGCCTAAAATACAAAGTTTAGTTATTTGGAGCTTCACCAAATCCATTATTTTATATGTTTTCCGTTGCATTCCTGTTATATTTCCCTGCTCCATTTATTGCGCTAATATTTCATCATCAGTGTGAGCTTCTCCCGATGTTCGTTGTGTTACTGTGAGAGGAGGGAAGCACGCTGTTATTCTCTGTATAGTACAGTTAATTCAATTATTTGAAATTGCTTGAGTTATTTATTTATTTTTTTTATTAAAATCAAAAAACATTCCATGCAAGCAAGTCAAGTTTAACAAAACTAGGTTCAAAACAAATCAACCCTCATTCATGAGAAAGAGAGCTAGGCCAGCAAAGTAAAACTTTAAACTAGTAAAAATAAGTAAATAGATAAATTAATAAATGACTAAAAATAAATAGAATAAAAGTATGTGATAGTAATGGTAATATGATCTTCATAGTGTACAGCTGTTGTTTTGAACTGTTTTGAATGATTTTCTATTCATTTTGATTATGTGTTAATGTTAGCATTCAACGGTCTTTCCATGTGTGCTTTGTTAATAGAAGGAATTGCAGAGCTTGAACATTTTTTATGTTCCGTGTTAATAAAAACAAAACTTCAAGAAATAAAGGAATCCAGTGTGGTTACATTACTCTTTCATGTATGGCACGTTGCTAATGACAATGCAGAAGCTTCTGAGGTTAAACGGATTCAAGACGAGGGAGCAGCAATACGGTGTGTGCAGTGGAGACGCCTACATATGTAGGAATGCTTATTCCTGCCACTCAAAACTAAATAATATTGTGTTATTTTGCAGTAATGGCTGTGTTATATCGCAAAAGTATTGTGTTATGTTGCAAAACAATGCATCATGGAAGGCTTGCATACCTAAGTGGCAGCATTTGGCAGCTTTTGTATACTTGGCCATCTGTCTTTTGAGGAGAAGACAGGTCCAGAATGCAGGCATCAGTAAGGCACAGCCAATCTACAACTCTAGACATTAATTAAACCAAAATCATACATTTTTCATTCTTCAGTAATAAGAGATGCCCCTCCATAATTTATTGTTCAATTACCTAAAGTTTGTGTTTAGTTAATAAAAGGGAGAGCATTGGAGGTGGGCAGTGGTCATGCATTGCCTTATGGTCCCGACTAGAAGTTAAACTGTTCCCCTTTAGCGGACTCTGTGTGGTTTTTGTTTTTTGAATTGTTACATTTTGGACTTTTTTTCCAGTTTTAGGTTTAGCCAAAATCAAATTTTATTTGACTCATACAATTATACAAACAGAACAATTGTTATGATGTACCAAAAGTCGATATGGTTGGATTGAGAACAAAGCTGAGGTTCACTTCCAGTACCGAAGACTCCAAAATGCTGCAGTGTTTTTTGTGTAGCTCCTAGTTGGTGGAATGAGCTGGACACCTCCATCTGAACTTCCGTCTTCATCAATGTGTTTAAGATGCAGTTAAAGACTCTGTTGTTTTGTGAATATCCTTTTAATTAATAATGGCTTTGATGTGAGGTTCTTAATGAAAGCGACTAATCTTGCGTTTCCCCAGTTTGGCTTCAGCTCTTCACTTGTGATGGACAATTATGCAACCTTGATATGTAATACTTGTTTCGAAAGAATTCCCAGACTGAGGTTTATTCGATTATTGTTATCCCTTTAGTAAGTCACATTGGACAAACACATCTGTGGACATTTAGAGATATCTCAAAATACAGTTTAAGATACCTGGAAATATGTTTTAGACATCTCAGATTGAACTAAAGATATCTGAAAATGCATTTTGTGAAATCTCAAATAGCTTTCAAGATATCTTGATGATACGCTGTATGTTTTGAGATAGTTGAAACACATTTCAAGATATCTCAAATGCAATTCAAGATATCTAGAAATAAGTTCCTATGCATTTTGAGACATCTTAGAATACATCCATGGGCATTTTGAGATATATGAAATACATTTTCAGATATCTCAAAATAACCTCCTGAACATTTCAAGAGCTCTTCCAAAGCAAAATCCTCAAGGACTCCACACTAGTGGGGTAGCACACCAGTAACTTCGCTCTTGCAACCAACAGAGTTAAACTTAATCGAGCCAGGTTCTGAATCCTACCCTCTGTCTTCTAGAGAAGAAGGCCCTCAAAAATGGAAACCGGTCACACAAACATAAGTCCAAAATTACTGTAGCGAATAACCCCATCAACCCCAATATAAGGGGCAGATTAAGAATCTTTAGAAAATAAATGATTCATTTTAAAATGCTTTGCAATCATTAAATGCTCAAAACAGTACAAAATCCAGAAATGGATATGCAATCTAATAGCAAAACATAGTCCCAAAACAGAATTGTGGTCAGAAATAAAGCAGAGGTCAAAGAATCCAGTAATCAGTAAATCAAGAAATCAATTTCACCAAGCACAAGAGAACTCACCCATACCAAGCATATAATGATTCACATTCGACCAGTGGGCTTCCCCAGTCTTGATAGGGCTGCTGGTGGTTCAGACATAATGACAAACAAGTGTCCCCACATGACTAAGAAGTTTAAAATTATGAAGGGAGTTAGTCCAATGGATCGAGACTGTGACTTTAAATTGAGTTCATCAAGAACAGTTGGAAGCTTATTAAGGGTAAATTTCACTCACACAAATCAGGAAGTTTTTTGTTCACAAAGAGAACCACAGACACATAGTGACCGAGTATTGTGGTAGACAATAGGTCTTCAGGGACTTTCAAAACTCAACTTGATGTTGTTTTGGAAGAATTAAGTGGATAGGACTGTCAAGTTTTGTTGAGCTGAATGGCCTCTTCTTGTCTAGATTGTTCTAATGTACCCACAAAGCACAATGGACTTTATAGAACATCTGCCCACACATAGAATCATAACTGGTGTTGATTGCTGATATTTGTCCAAGCATTTTTTGCAGTGAATATGCAATGTTTGCCATTGATCTTGTTTGCTGAATATCTTCCTGGAAAATCAGCATGCGACCGTTTAGGCAAACGTCTCTTTCCTAGCATCCAATGGTGCTTTGCAAGGCCAGTGTGACATCGAAGAACTGTAGCAGCCATGTGCAGACGTTTCATGCATGCTTTCTGTAAGATCATTACCAACGTGGTCATAGCTGGGGCTTAAACACAGCAAAGAATAAAAAATGCCATATAATTTTTGTCAATGTTGCTTGGTATTTTCCTCCATCTCCTACCACACTCATTTGACCAAATCGTTGTTGTTGCAGAGTCCTTGGAAACACCACAGAAGCTCATTGATTGCTGTATGTGCTTCATCAGCATCACTGGATGACAGAGAAGGCCAGATTTGCAAGTGTTTTAAAAAAAATTAAACAACCAAACTTGCAGTATTCTCATTTGAGTTACACAAAAGCAGATCTTAACGAGAATATTATGAGTAATACGCTAGATATATAACAGTGATCAGTATGCACTGGCAGTGCAGCATCGCATGGCTAATTATGCATGCAAATTTACCATGTTCCCAGCTACTATGAATAAACAAGTCTTAAAGGAGCCTTCCCCTCACCCTTCATTCATCAGGAAACACAGGATGCAATGTGATTTAATAAAATTAAAGGTTTATTACTATTTACAAGGTGTTACTTTCTTCTTGATAAAAGTATCTGTGCAGATAAATTGGAAACAAAACAGAAGTTCTAGCTGGACCCAGAGTCACATCAAACAATGGATCAAGCCAGTTCCATGCTGCCACTTTGTGGGATAGCTAATGTGTGCCCAAAGAGTGGAATGATCTATATTTTGTTTACTTATTGCAAGTTTTTGGCCATTTGTTGTATTTTGTTTATGGAATTCCTTCCATTTACAACTTTTGTTTTTGGAAGCACAGTGGGACTGTGGTTAGCACAGCTGCCTTATAGTGCAGATCACATATTTGGCCACCATAATCAGTCTAACATATTTGGCAGAGTTTTTTCTAGCCCTCAGGGACCTGTAAAACACCACAGCAACATTACGATCCACTCAAAACGAGTTCAGTTCCACAAATATTTATGAAAATGTCTGTGATTTTTCCGAACACACAGTGTAGCAAACTCTACAGATTTCACTTGTTACTAAACCTAACTACACAGTACTGAAAGATTATATACATTACATAATATATAATAGACCTATAGAAAATACTTCAAAGAAATAAGACATAAAAAAGGAACTTAACCCTTAAACTGCCGCTACCGGCTATAGTAGGTTCCCAATGCAATTTGCCAGCACGCCAGAGCCAAGTATATTCGGCGATGTACATTCGTTTAACACCACATATAGTCGGCTCCCAGTACAATTTGCCAGCATGCCGGAGACGATCAGTCCATGCCATACATTCGTTGAGCAGCCAACTCATGACTGCTGCCTCTCTCTAGTGACTCAGCTTCACTGTCCCTGGGATTTAGCCACTGCACTAGACTGGCCTGCGAGCATCAATGTTGGCCTGTGTGTGCTTGCATGCAGCCAGTTCAAGTGCATCTGGCTCGGTGATTTACTGAATTTCATCAATGGTGTCAGTTGCACCTTTGCATATAATAATTGATTGATAGTTTTTTTTATAGATTGTACAGTTCATTGGCAGTATGTAAAATGATCAGTGATGCAGTAATTGTGATGCTCTTTGCATGAAAAAAATAGGTGTTCCATTAAAATTTCACTTTTTCTTGGTGAATTGTGATGTTTCCTTAAAAAGTGCAGCCAAAAAGTATTTAAGGTTTAAACTGAGAATAGAGAACATGAACAAGCAGAAACATGACAACAATATGTAGTTTAGGAGCCAAATGGGACTATCCTGCATTGCCTCCAGGAGGAAAGGTGGCCCCTTGCCAGGAAGGAAGGCCCAAGTGGAAGAACAGTGATGGACTAGAATCCTGACCAGGTTGGGAATTGATCCCTTGCCAGGAAGGGAGGTCAGATTAATGGAAGGGTCGGAGAGTTAGGCTTTTCATAGTATATATTCCCTCAACACTCTAGAAGGCAGCATCCATGTGTCGCAGCTCCCATTTACCAGACCAGCTGGGCTATAAATCCTAGTCCTGTGGGACAGACCTGCTGGATGTCACGGATGCCGCCAGTAAGAGCTGCAGGAATGGACCATCCCTACTTTATGACACTTTCTCTGGAATCACAAATACCTCTTCCAGACTTTGACCTAACACCAGAAGTACTTCCAAGGTCTGGCTTAAAAGGAGGCCAATGCCTCACCTCGGGGAGCTGGTGTTAGGAGACAGAGGACAACACTTGTTTGGAGGAAGAGAAGTCGGGAGGAAGAAAAGAAAGTTGGAAGGGTTCACCATCCATGTGTATACAGTGCTGCGTAAAGGTACTTGGAAAAAATAAAATCATTATATTTGATCCACTGACTGTGTTTCTGTCAGGTGTGTTCAAGGTTTTGGGCTCAATGATGTTCCTATCTTCCACAGCATTGAAATGCTTAGTTGCTAAACTCCAAGACTGTACATTAGAAGAAGATCCAAGGCAATAAACAATACAAATCAATATATAGAATAACATCATGAATAAAAAATGACTTAAAAAAACAGAATTAAAGTTAGCAGTATGGCATCATGTAGCTCTAGGCACGTTCCTTATTTAGGATGCAGAAAGACTGTGAACAGAAGCTCCTCCACAGTCCAACAGCACAGAAAAGAGGTCATTATCCGGATGACTGGTATTTCTAGTCATTTTCATTGTCCTGGTCCAGCATCACCTCATCTTTTAAACAAGGTGCTGGGGGTGTTATGACTTGGGTATGTATGGCTGCTACAGGTCCGGACAATTATAGAGCCATGGACAGCAGCACTTCTGCCACATCAGGAAGTGCTGCAGGAAGAAGATCAGGAAGCACCTGGAGCACATCCGGGGCGGAATAAAAGGGGCCACCTCACTCCATTCAAGGAGTTGGAAGGGAGAAGACGGAGCTTGCGAGAGAGGAGTGGAGGTGGCTGAAGAGAAATACAAAGGACTGCGCCTTGTGGTTTGTGCACAGTATTGTATGTATGCAATATTTCAATTAAAAAGTGTGTGTTTTTTGGGACTTCTGGAGTCCGTGTCTGTCTGTTAGGCTGATCTTTCACAGTAGCTACCTGCTCAGACACTGGTACCTAAGCATTTCCTGGACCCCCAGAAAAAGTCAATTCAAGTTGGGGTACATGCACTGCTACAGCTACATGATGAAACAACTCCCCAGGCAGACACGCGGTGGTCCAGTCCCACCCTCCAGAAATGACCTTCTATCTGCCACAGCCAGTTGTTACGTGGGTGACCCCTTGGCCTGGTCCAGCCACTTGGGTCCCTAACAATGAGGATCCTACAAGTTGGATTACATGGCCATAGTGCAGTAACTGCCTCATTCACCCCCAGAACTCAGGTGCTATAATGCATGATTGCGCGTGTTTAGATACGGAGCACAGCCAGATGCTCTTGAATGCAGGTGATGTGGTCTCGACGTGTCAGGAGGGTAACTCCTCTTCTAGCCAATGAACATCTGCAGCATCGTGATTGCATTTATATGTGGTTGATTAACATCAAGACATGTTCCCCTTACACACTTTTGCAAAATGATTGTGATTTATATTGAGTAGACATGTGTGTACACTAAGTTTTATGAATCAGATTTTTTATGTTAAGCATTTACATTGCCTTATTTTTTGGCATGTACATACTTTCATGATCAAATTCACTCAATGTTTTTTAAATGAGGCCCCTGGGATGATGGAGTTCACCTTTAGCTCAACTGAATCAGCTGCCACTTAATGACTTGTTGAGCCCCCGATTCACCACCAGCCTCTGTATGTAAGGATGTGCAACAGTGAGGTATGGGGGCCTGAGTGATTTCTCATCTGAACCTTTTAGTGGCTTGCCTGGAATTTCTTTTTGAGTGGTAAGTGAGTGAGATCCAGGAAGGCTGACTGGGAGAGAGATAGCCTGTTGCTTTATAACAAAATACAGTGGAACCTCGGTTCACGACCATAATTCGTTCCAAAACTCTGGTCGGAAACCGATTTGGTCATGAACCAAAGCAATTTCCCCATAGGATTTTATGTAAATACAATTAATCCGTTCCAGACCATTCGAACTGTATGTAAATATATATTTTTTTAAGTTTTTAAGTACAAATATAGTTAATTAAACCATAGAATGCACAGCGTAATACGTAGTAAACTAAATGTAAAAACATTGAACAACACTGAGAAAACCTTGAACAACAGAGAAAACTAACATTGCAAGAGTTTGCGCTATACAGTGATCCCTCGCTATATCGCGCTTCGCCTTTCGCGGCTTCACTCCATCGCGGATTTTATATGTAAGCATATTTAAATATATATCGCGGATTTTTTGCTGGTTCACAGATTTCTGCGGACAATGGATCTTTTAATTTCTGGTACATGCTTCCTCAGTTGGTTTGCCCAGTTGATTTCATACAAGGGACGCTATTGGCAGATGGCTGAGAAGCTATCCAACTTACTTTTCTCCGTCTCTGTCTTGCGCTGACTTTCTCTGATCCTGACGTAGGGGGATTGAGCAGGGGGGCTGTTCGCAAACCTAGACGATACGGACGCTCGTCTAAAAATGCTGAAAGATTATCTTCACATTGCTACCTTCTGTGCAAGCTGCTTCCTGAAGCGACATGCTGCACGGTGCTTCGCATACTTAAAAGCTCGAAGGGCACGTATTGATTTGTGCTTGTTTGTTTTTCTCTGGCTCTCTATCTGTCTCTCTCTCTCTCTCTCTCTCTGCTCCTGACGGAGGGGGTGTGAGCTGCCGCCTTCAACAGCTTTGTGCCGCGGTGCTTCGCATACTTAAAAGCCAAACAGCCCTATTGATTTGTTTGCTTTTTTTCTCTATCTCTCTGACATCTGCTCCTGACTTGAAGAGGAAGATATGTTTGCATTCTTTTAATTGTGAGACGGAACTGTCATCTCTGTCTTGTCATGGAGCACAGTTTAAACTTTTGAAAAAGAGACAAATGTTTGTTTGCAGTGTTTGAATAACGTTCCTGTCTCTCTACAACCTCCTGTGTTTCTGCGCAAATCTGTGACCCAAGCATGACAATATAAAAATAACCATATAAACATATGGTTTCTACTTCGCGGATTTTCTTATTTCGCGGGTGGCTCTGGAACGCAACCCCCGCGATGGAGGAGGGATTACTGTACTGTAGCCTTATGACCCGATCGCTGTAAACACTCTTTTTAAATGAGTTTTAAGCACAGGGGAAAAAAAGGAACATTTGAACAAATCCGAACTTTATTTAAAAACCAACCATAAACCACCAAGAAAGTAACATTGCAGGAGTTCACGCTAATAGCCTTACAACCTGATCGCTGTGTAAAGTTTTTTTTAATGAGTTTTAAGTACAGGGAAAAAAATGAACATTTGAAAAATCAGAAATTTAATAAACAACCAAGAAAAGTAACATGGCAACAATTCACGCTACGAACCGAAAAATGAACATTTGAAAAATCCGTAATACAAAAACTAACCATAAACCACCAAGAAAACTAACCTTGCATGAGTCGAGTTCTGGCATGAAGTGAGGAGGAACTGGGTGGGGAACAATCCAGTCTTGTTGCAGTTGAAGACTTGTTGCGGGATATAGCCTTCGTCCTCCACTAATTTTGTGAAATTTTTCACGAATTCTTTCGCAGCTTCAGCGTCGAAACTAGCAGCCTCTCCATGCCTTACCACATTATGAATGCCACTTCTCTTGCGAAACTTTTCAAACCATCCTCTACTGGCTTTAAATTCCTCACTTTCGCCACTCAGGATAGTTTTGCAGCAAATCGCCATGAATCTTCCTGGCTTTCTCGCATAACATCGCCTCACTTATGCTATCCCCTGCAAGTTGCTTCTCGTTCAGCCACACTAGCAACAGTTTTTCCACCTCTTCCAGCACTTGAGGTCTCTGCCTGGTTAACGCTGTAACTCCTTTTGCAATATCAACTGCTTTAATAGATTCTTTCTGCTTTAGAATAGTTGAAATCGTAGATTTCGACTTCTTGTACTTGGCGGCAAGATCAGTAACACAAACGCCACGCTCATACTTTTCAATAATTTCTTTCTTTACTTCGATTTCGATTTTCTGCAAAACTTTCTTCTCACCACTCTTCACTTGCTTAGTAGCCATGGTTAACTGCAAAGCACACGAAATTACTGTAGAGCACAAACAGTTCACAGGTAAAGCACGCACGTCTGACTGAGAACAATAAACAGGGAGAGGCTGAACATGTGCTTAAATACAGTAATCGGCGCGTACAAACCGGAAGGGAAATGAAATAGAGCACAAAGAGTTCACAGCAAAAGCACGCATGCACGTGCAAGCACACACGTCTGACCGAGAACAATGCAACATGTGCGGAAATCATCGGCGCGCACAAACCGAAAGGGAAACTGGCTTGTTCATGTACCGAGTGTGTGGTCGTGAACCGAGGCAAAAGTTTGTCGAACTTTTTTGGTCGTAAACCAATTTGTACGTGTACCTGAGACGTTCGTGAATCGAGGTTCCACTGTACTTTACAGGTTACATTTTAGAAGTCACAGTTCCCTTGTTGTAAATGATTTTAGCAGAAGGATGCAGCATAACAAAATATATAAAAGGTGAAGTGACCTGAATACTTTCTGTATCCACTGTAAGCTCACAGGATAACTGCTTGCTGACCAGGAGCTGCCAGGTTTATGTCCTGATTTTCCACGTGAAAATGTGAAAAGGATGAGGCAAGACCTTGAAGTATTTCTCACTGGTGACATACAACCACAAATAATGACTCTCCCACCTACCAAGTGGAATCCCTTCACACCAGATACTGGAGACCCACCTGTGAATACAAAACTGCCTTCAGATTGACTTGTATGACAAGTGGGCAGGTTCCTTGTGCCAGATCCTTGAAAAATCTTTTGACACAGTGAACTGTAAAAGACGATGAGTGCAAATGAGTTTGAAATAAAGCAGGCAGTGCGACCAAAATTAAAGAAATTGAACCATGGGGAAAAAATAAAACCTGTGCAAGAAAGCATTGCTGCCGTCCAGCTAGCAATCAGCTCTACACATCTCAAGCAACGCAGAAACAGCAAAGCAGAAATGAATGCATCACTAAAGGACCTTCATTTTGCTGGTAGATGAACAACGTATTGAACTGTAACTAAAATAAGACGTCAAAAATGTGCAACATGATTGATGTTTTCTTCCTTGCTTCACTAGATTGATTTCTGATCATTTCAAAGTTAAGTGTGAGGAGGCTAATATAAGAATCAGCACCTCTAATCCTGCTTTAGTGCTTCTTGCCTGGACAAAGAAAGTGTGAAATTAAGTTTACTGCCGTGTATACTCTGTTCTAGGAAAAAACAAAAATAAAAAAATTGCCTGGAGACAATGGGTTTACTTTTGTCATCATTTGGCAGTTACCTTAAATGAAAAAACTTGCTGTAAATGAGCAATTGACTGAAAAACATTTCTAGTAAAATTAAAATTATTGCCGTCACGATGGCACAGTGGGTATTGCTTCCACATGGCAGCTCCAAGAACAAATTTCCATTCCTGCCTTGCTCACTGTCTACTGTATGTGCAGGCTGTATGCTCCCTCTGTGTCCTCGTGTATTTTTTCTGGGTTTTCTAGTTTGCTGAGGGTTTTTTTTTTCCCTTGGCTTGTATTTATTTTCTGTTTTTGTTAAAAACTCCAAGAAGGCTTTCATGCATCGTCTGGCCACATTGCCATAATTCCCAGATCAGTGAAGTGTTGCAGTAGTGAATGTCCTTTTGGGAGTATTCAGATCTCTTCACTTTTAGCACATTTTTGTTGTGTTGCAGCCTTGTGCTAAAATCATTTAAATTCAGCTTTTCTTTCATCGAGAAACAATCCATATCCCAGAATCACAAAAATAAATATGGTATTAGAAGTTTTTGTAAATTTATTGAAAATAAAAAACTGAAATCTCACATTGACACAAGTACTCAGATCCTTTATTCAGCTCTTAGTTGAAGCCCCTTTGGCAGTCGTTACACCCTGGAGTGTTCATTGGTCTAATAGTATCTAGGAAAGCCACTCTAAGGTTCTTTTTATATTGGTGGACAAGTTAATACTGGAAAATCAATCAATCAATCAATCAATCAATCAATCAAAATCTATATTGTCATTGTAGCAATGAGATATTGTACAATGAAATTTAGTTGCAATTTTCCAATGCAAAAATAAAATAAAAACAAAACACAATTACTCAAGTTAAAACTAAAATTATCCATTCATACATACTGTACGTTACAATGCACTTGTCCCATAGCTAATGTTGACTTAGAGCTATATTGTAAACATGAGAGTGCACTTGGTCAGATTGACCACTTAGCAGCATTCAGCATGGTGATGGCTGAAGGATAGAAACTGTTTCTCAGTCTATTTGTCTTAGTCTTTATGGACCTGAAGGCAGACGTTCAAACAATGCATGTCCTGGGTGTGATGGGTCCTGAAGAATTTTCTTGACGTTCCTGAGACAACAGGAACTATGTAGTTCTTCTAGTGAGGGGAGAGGACAGCCGACTATCTGCTGGGTGACCTTAATGACCCTGTGGAGCTCTTTCCTCTGTGCTGCTGTGCAGCTGGAGAACCACGCACAAAGACGGTAGACCAGGGTGCTCTCTACTGTGCAGCGGTAAAAGGACACCAGCAGTTTCTCGGGGATGTTGTTTTTCCTGATAATCCTCAAGAAGTAGAGTCTCTTTTGGGTCTTCTTCACAACCTCAGCAGTGTGTGTTCCCCAGGTCAGGTCCTCCCTAATGGTGATTCCCAAGAAGCAGAAGTCTGAGACCCTCTCCACACAGTCCCCATTGATGATGAGTGGCTGGATGTTGTCTGCCTTCTTCCTGAAGTCCACAATGAGCTCCTTGGTCTTGGCTATATTTAGGAGCAAGTTGTTATTTCTACACCACGTTGTCAGCCGCTCCACCTCATCCCTGTAGGCAGACTCATCCCCCCCAGAGATGAGCCCTACTACCGTGGTATCGTCAGCAAACTTAACAATTGTGTTACTGTGGTGGGCAGGAATGCAATCATGGGTGTAGAGGGTATAGAGCAGGGGGCTCAGCACACAGCCCTGTGGGGAACCAGTGCTGAGGCTGATGGGTGTGGAGAAGTAGGGGCCCACTCTAACCCTCTGAGTGCGATCACTTAGGAAGTCCTTGATCCAAAGGCAGGTGGAGTGTGGAAGTCCTATGTCTGACAGTTTGGTCACCAGTCTGTGGGGTAAGATGGAAAATGCCTAAACTGCTCAAATACTAAGTGTGAATACAGTATCTCAACCCTGGCAGAGTCTAGCTACCTCAACTTTGATACTTTACCAAGGGCTAGAAGGCAATCCACTCTTGAGTGGTCCCTACTGGGATTCACTTACTTACATGTTGATCTGTCTTCAGATCGCTTCCCCTGAAATGGCAACACTTCAGAATACCCTAGCACATGGGTGGGCAGATTCAGTCCTGGAGGGCCGCAGTGGTTGCAGGTTTTTGTTCCAACCCAGTTGCTTAATTAAAAACCAATCCTTGCCAATTATTTAATTTCATTGCTTGTTAGTGCTTTAACTCTGCTATATCAGGTAAGTCTCATATCCTAGATTTTTTTTCCTTTCTAAGGATATCATCCAAATGATTTGAAGTCCAAAACAGACAAGTTATTCTCAGTGCTTCACTTTTTTTCTGTTCACTTTCCTTCCAAGTGTTTAATTAACCCCAATAGTGCATGATAAATGCACACGGGTGTAAATGGAAACAAGCTAAATGGAGAAATGCTGGTTTCTTTTGTCATTTGTATCTTATTGCTAATAGGGAGCAATTAAAAAACAACACTACAGCTGTTTAAGACTAAAACAAGCAATAAGGGTTCAAAATCTTAACGAGCGAGACAACTAAAGTGAAGCAGAAGTGTTACTTGAGCAATAAGAGTTTCTTATTAAGCAACTGGGTTGGAACAAAAACCTGCAGCCACTGCAGCCATCCAGGACTGAATCTGCCCACCCCTGCCCTAGCAGGTCACACGGCAAGCTTCGTTTCAGGTGGCTAAGCTTTGTTTGTTGTAGTATTTCCTTTCTAATTGGCCTCAATTACCAATTTAAAATAAAATAATGTGTATGGAAGAAACCTCACATATCATAGTGGCTCACTTCATAACTTTGGTTACACTTAACCAACATCATTGGATGGATAAGTAATAATTTCCTTAAACTTAGCAAGGAAAAAACATAAATTCTGAATATTGGCAACAAATAAAATAAAAAAGTCCACAAATAAAGCCAGAAGTAATGAATTGGAGCATCATTTTAGATTTAGAACTAACTTTAATACACTCATTAAGTATATTACTGAGACTGCATTCAGTCACTAAAGAAACATCGCTCACGTTATTACATCTTTTATATCACTGCAAGATGCTGAAAAGTTAATACATGCCTTTGTCTTTAGCGCTTTTGACTATTGCAATTCACTCCTAACAGGTTAATCAAGAAAAAAAATATGTCAGCTGCAATGAGCCTGAAACCTAGCAGCAAGAATTCTAACTGAAAAAAGAAAAATCTGAGCATGTCACAACAGTCTTGGCATCACTGCATTGGCTGCTCGAGTTGTTTAGAATTTTAGGACTGATTTTGAGGAGGTTGAATTCTGTTTTGTTAAGTTCAACTTGATTGTACGGAATGTTATTTTTCTCCAAAACAAATTCAGGATTGATTTTAAATGACTTTTAATTGTATGTAATGTACCTTCTTATTTTTTGGACTGCTTGTCCCCCTGTATTCCCAATTGTAACCTTAGATCCCCTAACACTTGCTTGTTCAGAGTGAAGCATAAAAGAACTGCTGAGGCAGATTGGTGTATCTACACACCAAAAATCTGAAATACTTTCCATTAGATAGATAGATAGATAGATAGATAGATAGATAGATAGATAGATAGATAGATAGATAGATAGATAGATACTTTATTAATACTTTATTAATCCCAAGGGGAACTTCATTAGAGAGATACACAAGACTAGCACAGTTGAAAAACTACTAACAGCCCACCTCTTTCATCTGTCCTTATCTCTTGATCACTTAAACTACTAGCATTGCTAGTTCTCCTTCATACCGAGAAGTGGAGGAAATTGATTTTCATTAAATGTGATTCTATCTGCGGTTTTCTAGGCTGCTCACTAATCGCTACTTTTTTCTTTTATTTTCCAGACCTCTGTGATGGCACTAAGTGTCACTGCCCCCTAGCCTAAGAGCTCCACAAGAGTGTCCTGTAACTAGTGACACATTAATGCACTGTAGAATATCCAGGGTGGTCAGGCAGACATGTCACAAGTTTTATCAGTTATCAGGAGTGCCTGTGGGGTTTTGCGCCAGTCAAATAGAGTGGGGTTTCACACGAGTCAAAGAGGAAAGTCGTCCCCCTTTGGGTTTTTCACGAGTCGTAAATGCATGTTGGAATGAAGATCAGGAGGACGGGGGGGATGTGCTTTCAAAGATCAGGTGCTGGATGCCTGAGATCAGAACATAAGTCCTTGAAGCCCACCCTCAAGACTGAGGTCTGGATGGTCATTTGGCCTTGGAACCCCTGCTGATTTTATTTTTTCTCCAGCTTTGCGCCACTTTTATTTTTTTTTTTTGCACCCTTTCTGGCCATTTGGCCATTGCATCAGACTTATCTTTAGAGACTTATAAACGAAAAAGGAGTCTCTATGTTAGGTAAATCTGTACTAATTTATTCTTACCGTATCTAATACTTTTGGTATGTACCTTAATTATTATTCTTTTCGTCCATTTTTTTGTTTGTTTTTCTTGTTATTTTGTCTTTGTCACCTTGTAAAGCACTTTGAACTACATTCTTTGTATGAAATTTGCTATAGAAACAATTGTTTCTTTTGTGGTAAACAAGGCTGGGTGCAAGAAAAGTTCTAATACTATTCGTATCAAGTCAAATCTTTATTAATATATCACCCTTCAAATAGCAAAGGCAATTTAAAGTGCTTTACAAAAGAAACAAAAAGTAAAAATAAAATTAATGTGAACAATATTTCAGTAAAACAAGCAACAGAAGAACCAATAAAACCTTATTGCTGTCAATAACAATGATAAAATCGCTAAAACAATATACATCAATATAAGAATAAAAAATACGACTCAATGGATATGTTTGAAGATAGTGTTTACTGACTGAGATGCCTTTTGGTGCTCTCGGTGGCAATTTCACAAATGGGGACCCTAAAAACTAAAGGCCGTCTCCCCATATCCTTTAGGGAACAGGGAACATGAAAAAGTCCTGAACCATGAGAGATCTGTTAGGGTATCAGAAATATAAGCCGGATCAAACACATTTAAAGATCTTAAATCTAGTGATTTAAAGGATTTCAGAATCAATCTGATATTTATCAGGTAGCCAATGTAAAATCAGCCTCTTAGAAGATCTAACAAATTGCAGCCAAACCAAGGCCTTGGTGCATAGTCTAGACAAGAGAGGACTGTGGTTGTCATGCCTGCTAAAAATAAAAGCATACACTGGATTGAAAAAGTTTTCAAACCCCTTCACTTCCCGGACACTTTATTGTGCTGCAGATTTATTTTAATGGATTAGTGTACACATCATTCTGTACTCAATAACTCATAATGACAAACTGAAAAAATGTTTTTACAAAAAAGCTGAACTCTCTCGTGCATAGACTCTTAATTGAGTACTTAATATAAAGCAGCATTTACAGCTTTGAGTCTTCTAGGTAATTCTTTGTGGGAGATCCTCTCTTGTTGCAGATAAGATGGGAAGAGTCTGTGACCTGTCATCTTCAGGTGTCTCCACACACCAGCATTGTCTTGGCTGTATACTTTTTTTGCTTTTTGATACTTTATTAATCCAATAGGGTTCAGATTAAGGGCCATACTCAAGGGCCCAATAGAGTAGCATCCCTTCTGGCAGTAACAGGATGCTTCTGGTCATTGTTGTGTTGAAAACCATCACCCCAGTCTAAGGTTGCATGCATTATGGAGCAGGTTTTCTTCAAAGACCTCTCTGTATTTAGCTGGATTCACCCTTCCCTTAATTCTGACCAGTCTCCCTGAACCTGCTGCTAAGATACACCTCCATTGCACAATGCTGCCACCACTGTGTTTCAATGTAGGGATGGTATTAGGCAGGTGATGAGGAATGTCTGATCATTGCCCAACATAGTGCTTGGAGTTCTGTCCTTAGACTTAGTGTCCTGTAAACTGTCATATGCCTTTAACTCCAAAGTGGCTTCTGTCTAGCCATTCTACCATAAACCCCGGATTGATGTAGTGCCGCTGAGATGGTTGTCCTTCCAACTGGTTCTTCCATCTCAGCAGTGATTTTTTGAAACTCTTTAAGAGAAACCATTCATTTCTTGGTGAACTCCCTGACCAAGGCCCTTCTTGCCCAGTGTAGATACCATAGTGGGTGGACAGGCATCCCCACTGGGGTGAAGTGCAATGCCTTACTCGGTATGGAGGCCATAATGGATGGAGTACATGAATGGAGGTGCAGTCAGGCTAGAATGATTCCCAGTTTTAATCCCAGTCAGGGATAGGCCATAATGAAAGGACTGGGGGAATTTGGATGTTGGGAACAATTTCACCTGCAGGGTTGCCTGGGACTTGTAAATCGGAAGAGCGGCTCTGTCAGGGTCCTTGGGTGCTGCCAGGGTACGCTGCAGGGGAATGAACTCTCTGTTTCATTAGACTTCCACCTGGCCTGGAAGTGCTTCTGTCAACCAAAAATGTGATACCGCTAAACCTAGGAAAGGGAGTCAGTGGAGTCAGTGGAGGTGGTGGATGAGGCTGGGCAGGAGGAGATTGTAAAGTTGAAGACAAAGCCTGTGCAAGATATTCTGTTTAATAATAGTATTTTGAGCCTGGGACTTTGTCTATATTGTTGTGTCTACGGTTTGGGGTGCTGTTACACCCCCCCACATGGTTACACCAGTTAGACAGTTTGTCTTGGTGGTCAATTCCAAACTTCTTCTATTTCACAATTATAGAGGCCCCTGTATTCCTGTGCGGTGTATAATGGTAGCTCTGAGGATAGGGATCTGCACCAGGAATCGGAAGGTTGTTGGTTCAAATCCCATACAGTAAATGGCAGAAGTGACTCTATTCCTTTGGGCCCTTGTGCAAGGCCCTTAATCTTCTCCATACAGAGAAAACTTTGTGGTTGGTGGCAGGATTGGCACTCCACCCACCGTAAAAAAACCTCACACTGTTCAGTGTGGTGCTAAGGTGTCACCTGTTGCACAACTCCACTCGGGTCCCAATCTGGGATCCTGAGGTGGTTTGTCATGTATCAGCGCCTGCTCCTAACCTCCTCCTCCTCCTGTGCTCCTGGGAACACTCAAAGCTTTAAAAGTGTTTCTGTCTCCTTGCCCTGATCTATGCTGCGTCACAATTTGATTGCGGAGGTCTACAGAGAGTTCCATGGACTTCGTGGCCTGTTTTTTGGCCTGCCATGCAGTTGGAATTGTGGAACATTATATACACAGGGGTGTGCCTTTCTAAGCAATTTGTTACACATGGACTCCAGTCAAGTTCTAGAAACTTCTCAAGGAAAATTAAAGCAAATCACATTTTGGAGTACCACAGTGAAAGGTCTGAATACTTACAGTATATGAATGAGAGATTTTAATTTTTGATTTTTATTGCATTTGCAAATCTTTCTAAAATCATGTTTTCACTTTATCATTATGCATTATTAAAGGTGAAGATTGCTGGGCAAAAATGGTAGATTTATCCATTTCAAATGAAATCTACAACACAATAAAGTGTATAGAAGGTGAAGGGGTCTGAATACTTTCTGAATCCACTCTATGTAGTATCTGATTGATATGGATGTGCCAGACATACTTAACTTACCTACCCAATAAAGCTATCAGATAAAGGATTAGATTCTGGGAGACTGGTATGAATTACCAGTCATCACGAGACGTGAGGTGCATGCAAGCGCAGAAAAGATTTCAAAGTGCATGCAACCGCCATCTAGTGGCTGTGGTTAAACATGAGCACTGCAGTCTGCTCTATACACATACAGGTCACATATGGGACAGCTTAAGGGCTCTGGTAATAGTAATAACCCACCACTTCAAGGACTGGCACAATGTAATAATGTCTTTTCTCTTTTTCCTCTGCAGACTGGAGGATTGATGGCCTTACCACAAGTGATGTCACTTCCGATGTCTGTCTACATAGACCCATCTCTTCCTGCTGATAGTCCTCAAAGCCAGAAATTCTCTTATGAACTTATGTCTGCAAAAGACATCTTTGCAATTATTGTATACTTTCTTAACCTTTCCATTCTGCTCAGTTATACAGGGTTACCAGAGTGGCACCCCAACCCTTTATTGTGGTCTTGCTGTTCTTTTGCATCAGGAAGTGAAGGGGTCTGAATACTGTCTGAATCCACTCTATACCAGACAGTCAGCATTAGATTAAAAATGAAAAGGGCAAACTTTGGCAATATTCCTTAGATGATAAGATGCTGTTCAAGTAACATGACTAATGTGAGCCTCAAAGCTAAGGGCTGAATCTAAATGCACACCTAAATTTTTAACTACAGTTTTATTGTTGGATATGACAGATTTAAGATAAGTACTGAGTGATCCTCTCTGGCAGTCAGAGCCAAACTACTGCTTTCTCCCTTTTCATTAGTAAGAAATTGTAATTCACACAACTGTTAATATCCACAAGACATGCAATTAAATTATCAATATGGTTTAAATCATTACAGGGTGATAGCAACATACAGCTGAGTGTCATTTACAGAGCTATAGAAATCAATAGAATGCCTACTGACGATATCACCAAGAATGAATTTTATAAGGAAAACAAGATAAAACCCAAAACTGAGCCCTGAAGAACACCATGAGAACTGGAAACTGATGTACTGAAATTAAAGTAAGTACTCCCTATCTGTGAGGTAACTTTAAAACCAGGATAATATTACACAAGAAACGCATAGTCTGTTATTAAGAATAATACGGTCGATTGTAATAAAAGCAGAACTTGAATCTGGCAACACAAGAACAGATGGCTTCTTAATAGCAGGATACATCATCAGAGCAGTTAACTTCAAACAAAGAGATTCAGTGGTACAGGGCACAAGAAAGGCACACTGAAACTTTTCTACAGTTTCAACAATCAGGAAGATACATTAATATCTTTAAATCGTAAAGCATTTCAAGTAATCTATCATATGGAATTTTCTATTGCTGTGTTGTAGCGGGCTGGTATGGTAGCACAACTTTGCTTCAGGAAAGTAAATAATATGCTAAGAATTAACAGACACCCAGTATGGAAGCATTTTTTGGTTTTGACCAGCCCTATGGTCAGTCAAATAGGAGTATTTAAACCCAGAAGATTTAAAAAGAGGAGCTTTTTTTGCTTAATCAATTAGACCTGAATGATAGTGACATCTTGTAGTACTTCTCCCTGTGTTGACGGTTGCATTTTAATTGCACATTGTCTCACATAACCGCCTTGGGGACAGCTTAAAGGCTCTGGTGGTACCTGCCAAATAGCACAAAGAACACATGACACGTAATTCACTCTAAATAGCCCTAATTCACCCTAAAATAGTTACAAAACACAAAAGCTGGGGAAGGATTTGAAGCTCTGTGGTGAACCCTTTATGACTGGTTGTAGGAAAAGTAGAAAAAAATCTTTTCAGATGGGAGGCAAGAAACAGATTAGCTCAAAATGGTAGTGTATTCGGTATTATACAGCCTAGAAAGGATGGGGCAGGTCTAGAGGGGTTTACAACAGCAGTGACATCAGAAATGGTGAGGGAGGAAGAGGACGTCATTATAGAACAGCATCAACCTCTGGTACAGTGGGTAGTTGCCATCACTAGATCCCTTAAACTGTCTACTATGTGAAATTGCATGATTATATAGTCAAGGGTGTCTGTGGATCATCTGATGGGCTCAACTTAGGTAAGTGATGCCACCCTGAGATAAGAGGGGGTGCTGTCACTATTGTCTCTTCCCTCTACAACTGTGAGAAGATGCCCAGTGAGGTTAAGTGAACCCATTCACTTCCACTTCTATTCTGGAGAAGACCCATCTCTTCTAGCCGGAGCCATATAAAACCGTATGAAAGAGGGTGTCAGCTCTTGACCCAAGCCTACTGCAGGATGGAGCTCCCAAACCAGTCCTGCTTTTCAGAGCTACTTCACTTAAAAAAGCCTTGTTATGAGTTGTTGGTGGTGTATTTTGATTGCGCCAGTGCGCAAAATGCTTTCTGTTTACTGGGTGGTCCGGATGGCACCACAACTATTCGTTTGACATCCACCAGTCACTCAAGTCCCACTATATATATATATATATATATATATATATATATATATATATATATATATATATATATATGCAGCTGGAGATCCACAAAGGGAGAAAATGAATCACATATCAAAAGTAGTTTTTTATTCCTGAGCTTTCAACCCCTGTCAGGGGCCTTCATCAGAGGATAATGCTTAGACTTACAAGAATCAAAGGCAATATATAGTAAAAACTTACCTGGGGGGGGGGTATGTTTGGTGGGGGGGCTAAGTCAGTGTGATCAGGAGGGGGGGTATTGGGTGTACAGTTTATTTATTATGAACATGTTCTTCTTAAGTTTGTATATGCTGGATTTATGTCCAAATGTCTGTTGATGGCGTTCTCATTTGATAGCCAAGATTCGGCACTTTTAGTACTGGCTTTAAATTTTACTTGTACATTGTCCCAGTTAAATGTATGTCCTGTTGATTTAGTATGCGTGTAGATCTGGGATCGTAAGTCCTTTCTTCTGACAGCGTTGCAATGTTCCTGTATACGTGTTGCAATTCTTTTTGAAGTTTGTCCTATGTATACCGCTGGGCAAGAACTGCATGGAGTGCTATAAACTGCGTTTCGTGTTTCTGCTGTCGATTTCTTGTTTTTAGCATTAAAGAGGACCGTGTGCAGATTGTTCGTGGGATTGTGTGCTATTCTGATGCCTGACTTGACCAGGATGCGTGCTGCACCTTCAAACACCTTGTGGTGATAAGGGAGTGTGTGCCAAGTGGAGTGGGGGGGTCTGGTTCAAGTCTATTGTTTGCTGAGTTTTTTGGCGTCGTCTGTGTAAGCTACGATTAATTAATGTTTTTGAGTATCCGTTTGAAGTGAAAAGACAGAAGAGTCTTTCATTCATTTTTGTCTCCTTCGTATTACAATGGGTGTGGACTCTTCTGAATAGAGTTTTAACACGGCTCCGTTTATGAGATACCGGGTAGTTGCTGGCGAAGTGTAATATCTTGTCTGCATAGCATTCTTTACGGTAAACACTTGTGGTCAGGGTGGTGTCATTATTTCTTTCGATGTTGATGTCCAGGAAGCTGATGCATCGGTTTATTTCTTTTTCCATGGTGAATTGGATTGCAGGGAATATTGTGTTGATATGGTTATAGAACTCATTCAGCTGGTTATTTTTCAGTATGACGAATGTGTCGTCAACGTAGCGTAGACGTAGAGCGTAGCTTAGATATATATACACATGAGGAGGACAAGCACCACAGGCACCGTTGGCGCCCAAACCTCAGTTGCAGCCAGAATATTAGTAAAATCTGTAAATGTACAAAAGAAAAATTATTACAGTATTTATTGGAGTCAAAATCACAAAATTCTATAAATATGTAAAAGAAAAATTCATTATTATTTAACAGAGTAAAATGAGAATAAGATTTTACTCTCTTACTGATTGGAGTACTCCCGTTAAACTGAGGTCCACAATGAGTTGTGGGGTATAATTAGTGAGGAAGGGTCAAATCTCAGGAACATTCTGAAGAAAGAAACAACAGGAATGGGTCACTGAAGAAATATTTTTAACAAATGAAAGTGATGAGTTCAGAGTCAAGCCAAGATGCCTGACTGTGACTGATGGCAAAAGGATGACATCTTCCAGGGAAATGCTTAGCCAAAAAGTGAGAAATGAGAATCAGAAGACAAGTACAGGATATCTGATTTTGAAAGGTTACGTTGAAGGTAATTATCATTGATCTACGACGAGCTTGCAAAGAGACAGCTAGAGGTCTGTGCTGAAACATGTGGATTGTGAGAGAGACATGAGAGGAATATCTGAGCATTGTCAGCTTAAAGCTGGTAGGAAAAGCCATGAGAAGAAAGGTCATTGCTCAAGGAATGAATGTAGAGAGAAAATAGAAGTGGACCCAACACTGAACCTTTGGGCGCACCTGTGGAGAAGACCAGGGGGCACAAAAGGATCGGTCAGTAAGGTAAGACTTGAACCAGTCCAAAGCAGAACCACTGATTCCAAGCTTAAAGAGAGAAGTGGCTAATGAGCGAAGAGTGGCTAATGATATCAAAAACCGATGAAAGGTCGAGAAGGTTGTGAAAATGAATAGCCCATATACTTAAAGCCTGGCTCATCCATCCATCCATCCATCCTCTTCCGCTTATCCGAGGTCGGGTCGCGGGGGCAGCAGCTTGAGCAGAGATACCCAGACTTCCCTCTCCCCGGCCACTTCTTCTAGCTCTTCCGGGAGAATCCCAAGGTGTTCCCAGGCCAGCCGAGAGACATAGTCCCTCCAGTGTGTCCTGGGTCTTCCCCGGGGCCTCCTCCCGGTTGGACGTGCCCGGAACACCTCACCAGGGAGGCATCCAGGAGGCATCCTGATCAGATGCCCGAGCCACCTCATCTGACTCCTCTCGATGCGGAGGAGCAGCGGCTCTACTCTGAGCCCCTCCCAGATGACTGAGCTTCTCACCCTATCTTTAAGGGAGAGCCCAGACACCCTGCGGAGGATACTCATTTCAGCCGCTTGTATTCGCGATCTCGTTCTTTCGGTCACTACCCATAGCTCATGACCATAGGTGAGGGTAGGAACATAGATCGACTGGTAAATTGAGAGCTTCCCCTTATGGCTCAGCTCCTTTTTCACCACGACAGACCGATGCAGAGCCCGCATTACTGCGGACGCCGCACCAATCCGCCTGTCGATCTCACGCTCCATTCTTCCCTCACTCGTGAACAAGACCCCGAGATACTTGAACTCCTCCACTTGAGGCAGGATCTCGCTCCCAACCCTGAGAGGGCACTCCACCTTTTTTCGGCTGAGGACCATGGTCTCGGATTTGGAGGTGCTGATTCCCATCCCAGCCGCTTCACACTCAGCCGCGAACCGATCCAGAGAGAGCTGAAGATCATGGCCTGATGAAGCAAATAGGACAACATCATTTGCAAAAAGCAGTGACCCAATCCTGAGTCCACCAAACCGGACCCCGTCAACACCCTGGCTGCGCCTAGAAATTCTGTTTAAATTAAAGCCTGGCTGCAAAAGGCAAATAGGTTTCACAGATGTGTACAGTGTTGAGTCCAAAACAGAACTGAATACAAAGTGGAGGTTGTCTTGCTTTTAAGGCAGGTCGGTGGAAGTAATGTTATCGGAACCCGGGACCAGAAGTGACATTGTTGGGGCCGGAACCAGAAGTGATGTCCTCAGGGGCCAGAACCTGAAGTGGTGTCTTCAGCCCAGAACCAGATGTGACGTTGTCAGAACCAGGCAGAGTTTCCCTTATCTGGTCTGCAGAGATAAAAGAGAAAGGTTTACTGCACCCCGCCACCCCCTGTCCTGGCCTGGAATTACCTTCTTTTTTGGTCCTTCTAGCTGCCTCCCATGTGCAAGTGTGTGACAAGGTTAAGGGCAGAGTAAAGAGAAGCAACCCGAGCAGATCTAAGAGCATTATTGACCCAAAGCACAGTCTCAGTAGAGTGACATTTGCGTAATCCAAACTGAAGACAATCTAGCGGATTGTTGTCTGAGAGAGAAGGATGTGCATGAATGAGTTATGGAAAGAAGATGAATGTTACCTTTCTATTATGATTGTCAAAATACGCTCTGATTCCTCAAAACCGTGTGCTCAAAGACACCTGGGGTTGGGAAAAGGATGGCAATAAATTTTAATTTTTTAAAGAAAGTTTTAATTGAAATCACTGTTGTACAGGAAAAGAAAAACAAAGCAAACAATGCTTTGCTGATTGCAACCTTGGCAGAAAGAAAGAAAAAAAATCTTATAAAAAAGCACATTCCTGCCACCATTTCATTTATTTATTAAATTAATATTTATTTTTGTTCACAGCATAGCCTTTGTGATCTTAACATAATAGACACAAAAAGTAAAAGTCAAAAGCTTTCAAACTGCCTCAGGGATGAGGCTATGGTTTTAGTCTTTAAAGTTCACAATGAAACGATATTTGACTACCTGGGCCTAAAAAAGCAAAAAAAGGAGCAGCAGATCTTACATTTTCTAAAACTCTGGTTGGCATCAAGAGGAAAGGAGAAGCCTGAGCTACGATAAAGCTATGGCTACAGGGCATTTGTATTGAACCCCATAAATCTATAATGGCTTGCCTACTCCCCCCAGAGTGTGCGTTTGCAAGTGTGTATTTTTTTTTCTTTGTTGTTGTCTCGACTGCATACATCACATTTGATGTGTCACTAGGTAAAAGTTAATAATGCAGAGCCAACAAATTCTAAGCAGCATAGAGACTGCACCCAAAAAAAAAAGATATACAATAAACTTAAACTCAAAATGATCTAAAAATATCATGTGTGTGTTTTGGTTCAGTTTTTTTTTTAGTGAATTCAAATTCCTCAGAGAAAGAGGATGACTACACTTAAAAATGTTTTACAACCTTGTAAAGGGTTCAAAAGGAAGAACGTTACAAAAAAAGAGAAGAACAAAAGAAGAAAAATGCAGGAAAAAAATGAACAAAATAAATAAGCACATGAGGGTGCAGAAACAAAGTAATAATTCCGTCAGGGTGTCAAGAGCGCTCTGATTTCCACCACTGCTGGTTCCATTCTGAATGCTAACTTACCGCTGCAAGGCAGTTTATATTTTGGTGGATCAGAAGGGACAGAGCTGCTGGGAGGAAGCAGAACCCGAGTCATTGGTCCTCTAGGGGTTGAGCCAACGAACATGCAGTCAATGACAGCTCCCACTCTCTGTCCAGTGGGGGAATTGTCAGAAGTTGAGGAGCACTTAAGATGTCCCCTATACGAGGTCTGTCCAAAAAGAAACTGAAATGTCTTAAACAGGGCGCCAATGAACCTATAAAGCAGGCTTGTGATATCCAAAGAGCGACCCTAACAGACCTAAGACAAAAGGTGGCATGGCTCTACTTTCAGCTTTATTACTGGGCAGCAAACATACAAGCTATAAAAACCTGGACACAAATAGATGAACATACAAAGGCTTGGTCCGCAATAGAAGTAAAATCCTGCAGTACTTCTTTATATTCCCTACTTTGTGCCCCAATAAATGCAAGTTATCGCCAACATACTAACAACCCAACTGTGCTTCACTCACACAGAATATGGAACCAATGTAGAAAGCATTTTATGATGGAGAATCTTTTATCTTTGGTACCTCTGCATGAGAACCCCCTTTTTCAACCCTCACAAACATACTGTATGCAGTTTTTAATATCTGGAAAACATTTGGGATTAAATTGTTTAGAGATCTTTATATAGACAACATCTTTGCATCCTATGAACAATTACATTCCAAATTTAATTTTCCAGCGACACATTTCTTTCACTATCTTCAAATTAGAAACTTTGTCAAACAGAACCTGCCCAATTTTCCCCATCTCCCACCTTCCTCAATGCTGGAAAAAATATTTCCCAGTCTCGAAGACGCAGACAGCACTTCTGCAATATATAAAAATATTTTACAGTCTCTCCCTTTCAAAGATCCAAGAGGACAATGGGAAAAGGATCTCTCACTCAACATATCAGAAAAGGAGTGGAAGGTAGCAATGCAGAGAATTCACTCGAGCTTCATATGCGCAAAACATACAATTATTCAGGTCTAAATCATCTATCGAGCACATCTGTCTTGCTTGAAATTGTCCAAAATGTTTCCAGGGTAAGATCCAACCTGTGAACGCTGCAATCAAGCTCCAGCCTCACTGGGTCGCATGTTTTGGGCCTGCACCAAATTAACTTCATTCTGGACAAAAATTTTGAAGTGCTTTTCAGACGCCTTGGTGTCCTAATCTCTCCTAATCCACTAACAGCTGTGTTCGGTGTTCTTCCAGATGGGCTTGAATTGGAGAAGGACAAACAAACTGATTGACTTTACTACACTATTGGGACGCAGACTTATTTTGCTAAACTGGAAGAATCCTAACTCTCCTCTTTTAAGTCAGTGGGTAACTGATGTTTTATATTATTTGAAATTGGAAAAAGCAAATTCTCACTTAGAGGATGAACTTTTTCAAAACCTGGCAGGATCTAATCAATAATATTTTAGAATAAGCTCTTAAAGCACAGAGGAAGTAGATTCTCTCCCCATTTCTTTTTCTTCTCCATTTATCTGTATCTGCCTATTAAACTCTTCAATTTATTTATTTTTACTATTTTTAAGTTTTAGTCCATTGGCCATGCTCTCTTTCTCAGGGGTGGGGGTTGATTTGTTTTCAATCCTATTTTTTTTTGGTAAAAATCGATCTATTTGTATCGAATGACTACAATAAAACCAATAAAATTTCTAAAAAATAAAAGACTTGTGATAGTGGCTGTATGAAGCGGTGACCTTGAAAATCTCTAAATGTTCGATCACACCACCTGAATTAGTCAATGAGTACATGCAGTAAAGTGAACTTGTCTCCTGTGCCTTTTGTGGTTTTTTTGCAAGATGAAATATGAAGGACCTTGAAGAGTAATGTGTTTCCATGAAGTTCTGCGTGAAATTGTCAAACGCTCTTACAAAGACTTTTCAGATGTTGCAGCAGGCTTATGGAGAGGATTGTTAAAGCCAAACACAATATTACGTTCGAATCGGAATGATGATTTGATTCAAATTGATGATGATCCCAAAACAGAAAAAATGCAAATGCATTGTGTTGCTGCAAAATTTGTGCCGCGTCTCTTGACAGATGAACAAAACACGAACAGTGTCATAGTCAGTCAGGAGTTGTTCGGATTGTTCAAATACTGACAAAACCTTTCTGAGACATGTCATAACAGGTGATGAAATGTGGCTGTATAGCCCCATGGTCTTTGGTCTCAAAGTCAAAATCTGCCTTTATAGGTTGCTGATTTCATTCAATAGAAAATTTCCCAAGGACCTATGTGACTTTCCACAAAATGAGAAACAGGGTGCATTACAGAAAAATGATGTGAGCAGTGTATAAATAGAGGACAGGCAATACTTTGAAAGAAACAAGTCTCATTAAGTTATACACATATTAATAAATAGTTTGGATTCTTTTTGAACAGACCTTGTACATATGTGTGTGACAAAGTATAAAACTCGAACCTGAATCAACTACACATATGTTCCAGTGCTACCCAATCCTACTTGAGCAAGTACTGAATAGTGGTATAAAGAAAAAGATATCTGAGAAGTGTCACAAACATGTCAATGAAGAGGATCTATAAGGCTGAAACAAGCTAAACCTACCAACCCAAGCACCTGAGAAACCCCTGTCGTTAATGGCTGCTACTCTTTCATCTGCAGACTAGAGAATGAGTCCCCTTATGGATCCTGACGTTACTTGCAGTTTTGGCTGAAGGTCCTGACTCTTCCACCTCGGGTGTTGTTTAAAGAACAGAAGTGGGCATGCCATCAGGACCTCCCATTCAATAAGTACAGAGGCCTGTCGAGGCCAGGGCCATCTTAACAGCATTAAAGCAGGGCACTGAGGCCCCTACCTTCACAAACCACTCAGCAAGTCACAACATACATAGATTAGCATGGGGCCGCTATGCTCGCGGGGCCCCCGGGCAACTGTCCAGCGTGCCCATGTGTTAAGACGGCCCTGACAGAGGCCTCAGAGATTCAATCTTTTCAGATACAGAATGTTTAGCACGAAGAGGATGGGGTTTTTAATATAATAGGGATGTTCAAAACGCTTCTGCACTTTTATATATTCGTTAAAAACGGTGAAGGCGGGAGGAGTAGTAATTGGGCATTAAAAAGTTGGTAAAAAGCTGGGAAAATCGCATCACAGACAAAGGTGACTATGTAGAAAAGTGATGTAATTTGTTTTTAAATTAATAAAGAGTTAAAAAAAAGTTTGGAAACTTTTTGAACGTCCCTCGTACATAACTGCCCCAGCCATTGTGTTCTCCAAGTGCTGTTGGGACATGCAGACGTTTGGAAGGTGGCAGGTTATGCACAAACATGAACAGTGCTTTTATGAATTGCATACCAAATCGCATATTACAGAGACATATGCTTTGCATGGTGCGCTGCAAACATTAAAGCTGAAGTCTGTTGATTACTTAGTTCTGAACCCGTCTTAGATGGGTAGCACAACTAGTAAAATGATAAGAGTCTGTGTATTTGAGTGCCCATCCAGTTGCTATGTATCTGTTATTTTATCTAATGACATAAAACAAACATTTGTAGTAATTAAATACATTGCATTTGTAATTTTAACAGATGGCGCATCACAAGCATTTGTAGTACTTAAATACATTGCATTTGTAATTTTAATAGATGGCGCATCAGAAACATTTGTAGTAATACAGTACATTCTGTTACTACAAATGTTTTTGATGCACCATCTGATGGCACACTGCAATAGGTAATGTTGAGGTCTACATTGATTACATAGAATTCAACCCATTCTGAGGGACCAAAGGGTGTCCCTGGCAAGATGGATTCCCTTACCTGGCCAGGAGGCCATGGGAAATGAGGGACTGCTGGGTTGTGGTAACACTCTCCTGCTGTGCCTGGATATAGATGCAGGAAGATGTTGCAGCAGCAGCTACACCAGGTTTGGTGTCCCAGCAACCTCAGAAGGACACACTGATTTAGCATGTTTACTGAGAACTTTGGGACAGTGGGTGATTGCCTGCTAGGGGCAGAGCATTACCCTGTGCACTGGGTTGCAGCATCCCATCTGGAGAGGCCCATTATGGACACCTGCAGGGCAGCTTGGGAGTTGTGGTCCCAGGGGCCATGTCCTGCCAGGTTCTGTGGGGTCTGCCAAGGGGATTGTCTTGGATTCTAACAGAACAAGGACCAAACATAAACAGTCCAGACTGGGATTTGCTGAAATGCACATTGACAAGCCACAATGCTTCTGGGACAATGTTTTTTGGACACATGAGACAAAACTGGAGCTTTTTGGCAAGTCACATCAGTTCTACGACCACAGATGAAAAAATGAAGTCTACAAAGAAAAGAACACCATACCTATTGTTTTACAGCTGTCTTGCTGCATCTGGCATGGGGTGCCTTGAGTCTGTGTAAGGAACAATGAAATCTCAAGACTATCAAGACATTCTGGAATGAAACATACTGCCCAGTGTCAGAAGGCTCTGTCTCAGTCGCAGGTCAAGGGCCTTCCAACAGGATAATGAGCCAAAACACACAGCTAAAAGCACCCAAGAATAACTGAGAACAAAACATTGGATTGTTCTGAAGTGGCCTTCTTTGAACGCTGATTTGGATCCTGTCAAACATCCATGGACAGTACTAAAACATGCAGTCTGGAGAAGAACCCCTTTCAATCCTGACCCAGCTGGGGCAATTTGCTCAGGATGAGTGGACCAAATTAGCTGTGGACAGAAGTCTCATGGAGAGCTCCATGAATTACTTGTTTGCAGTGATTGGCTCTAAAGGCTGTGCAACAAAATATTAGGTTAAGGGTCCCATCATTTTTGTCTGTTGCATTTTCATTTGTGTTATTATTTTAAATATTCTGTTGAATGAAAGGGCAGCATGGTGGCACAGTGGGTAGTGCTGCTGCCTTGCATTTGGGAGACCTGGGGACCTGGGTTCGCTTCCCGGTCCTCCCTGCGTGGAGTTTGCATGCTCTCCCCGTGTCTGGTTGGGTTTCCTCCGGGCACTCCGGTTTCCTCCCACAGTCCAAAGACATGCAGGTTAGGTAGATTGGTGATTCTAAATTGGCCCTAGTGTGTGCTTGGTGTGTGGGTGTGTTTGTGTGTGTCTTGCGGTGGGTTGGCACCCTACCCAGGATTGGTTCCTGCCCTGTGCTAGCTGGGATTGGCTCCAGCAGACCCCTGTGACCCTGTGTTCGGATTCAGCGGGTTGGAAAATGGATGGATGTTGAACGAAAATTCTAAAGTAAAGTCTCTTTTTGGTTAAATTTGGAATAAATAATGGTGGGTGCCAATGATTTTTGTCAGTTTCAAGTTATTTCAGAGATAATTGTGGGTTCTTCTTTCTCAGAGGGATACCAAAAAATTTGCCCAGGTCTGTATGTTTCACAGCTGAAGCAAATGTGAGGTAACTGAGTTGCTGAGGGTCAAACAGTGAGACAGCGAGACAGAATAGACTAGTAACGTACTAAAGTGAAGAGAAAGTGAAGGTTTATGAGTACGTTCTGAATCCACTGTATACTGTACAGTGTATCTAGTTTCTTTAACATTATATCTATCATATTAGTTGAATTCATCACTTGTAGATTTGGAGTCAGTTGGGTCGATTATAGTAGTAGTAGTAGTAGTAGTAGTAGAGCTTTATTGTCATCCTAACAATATACTTACAGTACACAGTGGGACGAAATATCGTCCTCCAGAGTCAAAAGGTGCAGTACACAAGATATATATATATATATATATATATATAACTAAAAAACATATACAGTATTAAGTAGTATTATGTAATCCAGAGAGTGTGTGGAGTAAAGAGTCCAGTGTGGAGGAGGGCAGCATGGTGTTCAGGAGCCGGACTGCTTGGGGAAAGAAACTATTGCACAATCTCGCAGACCTGCTCCTGATGCTGCAGAGTTGTCTTCCAGATGGAAGAGGAGTAAACAGTTGGTGGGAGGGGTGGTGGAGGTCAGCCATGATGCTAGTGGCTTTATGAAGGCAGCATGAGGTGTAGATCTCCTGCAGACTGGGTAGAGAGCTGCCAATGATGCACTCAGCAGTCCGCACAGTCCTCTGAAGGGCTTTGCGGTCGGAGGCATGGCAGTTTCCATACCAGACTGTAATACAGCTGGTCAGGACGCTCTCTATGGTGCCTCTGTAGAAGGTGGTAAGTATGGGTTTAGGGAGGTGCACCTTCTTCAGTCGTCGCAGGAAGTAAAGACGCTGCTGGGCTCTTTTTGTAAGATAGTTGGTGTTTTTGGTCCAGGACAGGTCCTCTGTGATATGAACACCTAGGAACTTGGTGCTCTTCACTCTCTCTACTGTGACGCCATCAATGTTGAGTGGGAGATGGACAGCCTTTGTCTTCCTGAAGTCAACAATCAACTCTTTTGTCTTTTCAACATTAAGAGACAGATTATTGTCTTTACACCAAATTGCCAACTGTTCCACCTCTTCTCTGTACGCCGCATCATCGTCGTTCTCAATGAGTCCCACTACTGTAGTGTCATCGGCGAACTTGATAATGTGGTTTGTGTCAGAGTTGGAGGTGCAATCATGGGTCAACAGCGTGAAGAGTAGCGGGCTCAACACACAACCCTGGGGGGCACCTGTGCTCAGTGTGATGGTGTTAGATCTTTTATTTCCAATCTGTACTGTTTGAGGTCTTTCAGTGAGAAAGTCCAGAATCCAGTTGCAGGTGGAGGTGTTGAGTCCGAGCAGATCCAGCTTACTGATCAGCTGCCTGGGAATGATAGTATTGAATGCTGAGCTGAAATCAATGAACAGCATTCTTACATGTGCATTGCGGTGATCCAGATGTGACAGGATCAGGTGGAATACCATTGAAATTGCATCGTCAGTTGATCGATTTGATTGATATGCAAACTGTAGAGGGTCCAGTTTCAGGGGCAGCTGATTCTTTATGTGACTCAAAACTAACCGCTCAAAGCACTTCATAATGAGTGTAGGTGGGCTGATTGAAGTTTGTTTTCTTTAAACATTTTATTGTATTTATTAAAATCAAATAACATTCCATACAAGCAAGTCCAGTTTTACAAAACTAGGTTCGAATGAAATCAATCCCCATCCATGAGAAAGAGAGTTAGGCCAACAGAGTAAAACTTTAATAGTACGAAAAATAAGTAAGTAAGTAAGTAAGTAAGTAAATAAATAAATAAATAAATAAATAAATAAATAAATAAATAAATAAATAGAATAGAATAGAATAAAAAAGGGGAAGGGAATCCACTTCCTCAATTTAAATGCTTATTCTAAAATATTATTTATTAGATCCTGCCAGGTTTTGAAAAAGTTCTGCACAGATCCTCAAAGTGAAAATTAAATTTTTTCCAGTTTGAAATAATATAAAACATCAGTTATCCACTGACTTAAAAGAGGAGAGTTAGGATTTCAGTTTAGCAAGACAATCCTACGTGCCAATAGTGTAGTAAAGGCAATCACAGTTTGTTTGTCCTTCTCCACTTTAAGCCCATCAATGAGCCCACCAAACACAGCTGTTAGTGGATTAAGAGTGATTGTGACACCAAGGCTGTCTGAGAGGCATTTAAAGATTTTGGTCCAGAATGATGTTAATTTGGTGCACATCCAGAACATGTGGCCCAATGAGGCTAGAGCTCGATTGCAACGTTCGCAGGTTAGATCTTGCCCTGAAAACATTTTGGACAATTTTAAACAACACACATGTGCTCGATATATAATTTTAAGTTGAATAATTGTATACTTTGCGAGTGTGGAGCTCGAGTGAATTCTGTGCATGGCTGCCTTCCACTTTTTTTCAGAAATGTAAGCGTAAGCAATCCTTTTAAAGTTTAATAATCACAAATTCTCTTGTTTGTTTTCTTTCATTCATTCATTCACTTTCACTGTGCTCATCTGGTAGAAAAGATGGTGGAGACATCATGCCAAACTACCCACTTCCCATAGAAATATTTCCCAGATATGCCTCGTAGATCTGAGAGATATAATACGAGATCATGTCCTGAATCTGATAGGTGCCAGGGGGCATTCAATGTACACGCCCAAGCCAGCTCACCTGTCAATCCATAAACTCAAATGCTTACTCTGAGGTCCCCATATTGCTGAGCTCCTCACCCAATCATAGAAAGTTTGCTTTGCCCACATGTACTTGACAATTTCATTCCTTAACTCCATATTCTTGCATATAACTATAAGGAAAATGGGGCATTTAGACTTCATCTGCTGCCTCATCACCATGGTCTGGTATAAGGTCTACAAAACAATGGCCACTTCACCGATTCCTTAGTTATTCTGAGGAGCACTTCTACTTTCACTCATGAAGGCACTTTCAATGAAAATGACGAGAGTTAGGTGCCAACTGAATGATAGGTAAGGATGGGCTGAAGCCGGGCATATTAATCTTTTTGGTCAAAGCTGTATTTTAATTTATAATATTTTAAACCATTGGCAATTGTGAAACACTCTAATGATCTTAAATGAACTTTTTTGTTATTTTGTCAAGAACAAATCTCTGGCAACACATCTAAGATGAATAATTGCATAAAGGAACTTAGGTGTTTAATATAATTGCATTATGGTTCTGTCCTTTATAATTTTATTTCCATTTTTTTTCACAAATGGAGAATTGCACAATGAACCTGAGGCACATCAAAAAGGAAGTAGAAAAGTTTATTAAGTAAACCAAAACAAAACAAGCAAAAAAATAAATCCAGGGTATTCAATGTTTAATGATTTCCGGGTTATCTACATGATTTTCTTCATCAGAACATCTAAGCCTACTGAAGCCTCCCGGGATTATGAAATAAATTAATTGAGTTTGAGTCATGAAATAGATTAGCAGCTCATTGATTCAAAGGATTAACCTATTTAATTAATCATTGACTGGATCAACTTCTATCCACTTTGTCAATTAAAGTTGCTTAGATGACCAGAAATAAAATCAGATTCACCAGCCATATTAAATACCATAAAGAGGGCTATAATATGCAACATTTTAACTGGTAAAAGGAAAAATAAATTGTAGAAAAGGAAAACCATAAGGATAAAAATGACGACAAAGTCACTTGCATGGATAAAATGATATTTATTTCACTAAATGCTGTTAAGTTTGTTTGGGGCAGATTTTTTTCTAGGACAGAAATATTTGCAAGGTCAACTCTCAGAATGATGCTGTAGGTCTGTGCAGGATGTGTGAAATAAATTTACAGTGCCCTTCAGGGTTTTCAGAGCTGTAAAGTCAAAACTGTCAAGTATCAACCTCAAATTAGTGACAGTAGTACAATACAACATAGGCAATGAACACAAAAACTATGCCACAGCCAGGTGCTACCACTTGGCCTAGTCCAGCTACTCAAGCCCTCGACAATGAGGATCCTGTGAGCTGGATCACCCTCGAGGAATTGCGCCACATGGCTGTAGTGCCATAACTGATGCTCCCTCACAATGCAGGTAATGTGCCTCATTCGGGACTCCATGAGCAACACAAAGTCAAACCAGTGGTACACAAGGATTTTCTGAAGAGACACTATACTGAAGGAGTCCAGTCTTCATCTCAGGTCACTGAATAGCGTCCATGTCTCGCAACCATATAGCAAGACAGGAAGCATCAGGACTCTAAAGACTTGGACCTTCGTCCTTTTGCAAAGATATTGGGAGAGCCACACCCCTTTCCAGTGACCTCATGGCCCCCCATGCTCTCCCAATCCATCTACTGACTTCATAGGAAAAGTCACTATAGACATGAATGTTGCTGCCAAGATTAAGTAAACCTCTTGACAAAGTTGACATTCTCTCCGCAGAGATGGCTGTGCCCAAGAGGAGTCAATGGAGACTCTGATTGGGGCTCTCAAGAGATTGTGTGAGGAGTCCGAGTGTTTGCACTTGTGAGTGTCCTGGATAAAAACTAAGATTCAGGCCCTTAACACTACAATCCCTGAAGACTTTGAAAAAAGTCGTAATGCCGACCCACCTTAAATTCCTTCGCACCTCTTCATCAGTGTCTTTATTTTGCAAAAGTGTCAATCAGCACAAGCAGCAAGCAGCCTGTGTGGTATAGCAGGTCCGCGGCATCCAATAAAAAAAAAAAAAACGGGTTTTAAATCCGTATAGCCGTGCCGTTCTCCGTGGGCGCAATTGCATGACCGCGGGGAGTTAATGAGGTGGTTAGAGCGAGTTGCACCTGCACGTGTGGGTGCGGTCGTTCTCGATTGCCTCATTGGCTTCCTGCGGTGTGTGATTAAGGCGCTACGTCCAGGCGCATGGGGGGTGTATTTATACGGGTCGACACCAGGGATGAAGGAAGCGAGAGCAGTAGAGATAGATCGAGGTAAAGAAAAAAAGGTTAATGGACAGTAAAGAGCAGTCTTGGCTGGAGGATCTGGCCACCTGAAAAGAGGAAGACGAACGAGCTGGGGCCCCGCGAAGGAGAGTTGGCCGGTGGCGCTCTGGGGGCTAGTTCGCCCCACTGAAAGTTCGAGTGAGTGGGGTGAGCAGAGAGGCGCCCTCCCGAGGGATCTGAGGAGCAACTGCGGGAACGCGAAAGATGAAGGGAGGAGAGCCAACCTTGGACGGTCTGGCAGTGACGTCTGTAAGGAGGCCAAGAAAGAGGTTGGCTGAAGGAGCTCATGGCTGTTGGGTCTCTGCCGGCTGAGGGAGCAATGGGTGAGCCGGGGAGAAAGAGAGAGATGGAGGTGGGCCGGAGAGTAAAGAGAGAGAGAGAGACTGCGCTTTAACTACTGCATTTTTCCTCGTATTTTAAAGGATTTATTTATTTGATTTTATACCCCTGGACACTTGTTTTAATGGATTATTTATTGAACTTTAGGCACTGCGCTTTTGTTTGGACACTGTTTGTTGTTTTAAATAAAAGCACTTATGCACTTTTTTTTAAAATATCCCCTGGCTTCAGTTGAGATTTGTCCTCATATGTCAGCTCATCTCAGTGACATTGCCGACGGTGTTGGGTTCAGGGCTCCCGGACGGACGATGGGAGCATGGAGAGAACCCGCATCGTCACAGCCTGCTATCCCATCCCCCACCATGTCCATTTGGGCACGGTCATCGGCAGTGTGTCTCTCTTAGTTGGAATGGGACACACATCAGGTAAATTTGTAGTGCCTATAAAAAGTGTTCATCTCCTTGGAAGTTTTCAAATTTTATTGTATAGTTCCCAGAGCAGAACCCACACAGACATGGCGAGAACCAGGTGTGGATCTACCATCAGGGAGTTCTGGGTTTGCGGCCAGGACCCCTTTCACCAAATTAGATATAGCATCATTGTGCCAAAATGATCAGGGAGTACACCACTTGATGAAACAACCTGAGTATCTGCAAGCTGAAATGATCGAGGAGGACCCCAAAATGAAAAGTGAAAAATACTGCACGACATTAAACAATCAGGTGTCTGCAAACTGCATTGTTAAAAGTATGATCAACTCTCTATTAAGGAGCCAAGTCACCCAGGGGCCTTTGAGAGTCTTAATCTAGCCTTGAAGAGATCAAATAGAAATATCCAGAAATTAAAGATGACATGCTATCTTGTTGACTATTATTTATTGTCTGTATGTTTACATGTATACTCACCACTTGATATACTGTAGGTCAGCATTTCTCAACCTTTAAGTATTTGCGACCGAGTTTTCATAACAGTTTTAATCACGCCCCCCCCCTAACATTTTTTTGAAAGGAGCCCACTAATACCAATATGTTCTTTTTTAATTAATGATATATCATAGATGCATATTTTATTATACCTACTTAACTTTTATCGACATTTATCTAACTCTATGTGTATTTTTTATTTTTTACAGAATGTAGTTTAAGTTAATTTGTTTTGGTTTCAATAGATATTTTTTTCATATTTTTGATTCATGTTTTCTTTTTTTCACATCTTCACGCCCCCCCTTTTTGTTACTTCGCACCCCCCTAGGGGGGCCCACCCCACAGATTGAGAACCACTGCTGTAGGTGTAGTCTGAACTCACTGGCTCCATTACATCTTGATATGTCTGGCACCTGCTCAGTCCAGGGCCACAAACCTCTACAGAGAGTGGCAAAGTCAGCACAGAACACCACTGGCACACAGGTGTGTCTCCTTAGGGTATATTTCGTAATTCACATTGACTTAGAAAGACAAACTGTTATTAAAGTCCAGCCATCCTGCACTGCCACTTTTCTCTCTCCTTCTTCTGATGGTACAGGACCATTAGCACTCATCCATCCATCCATCCATTTTCCAACCCACTGAATCCGAACACAGGGTCACGGGGGTCTGCTGGAGCCAATCCCAGCCAACACAGGGCACAAGGCAGGAACCAATCCCGGGCAGGGTGCCAACCCACCGCAGGACACACACAAACACACCCACACACCAAGCACACACTAGGGCCAATTTAGAATCGCCAATCCACCTAACCTGCATGTCTTTGGACTGTGGGAGGAAACCGGAGCGCCCGGAGGAAACCCACGCAGACACGGGGAGAACATGCAGACTCCACGCAGGGAGGACCCGGGAAGCGAACCCAGGTCCCCAGATCACCCAACTGTGAGGCAGCAGCGCTACCCACTGCGCCACTGTGCTGCCATTAGCACTCATTCAAGCAAATTCAGGGACAGTTGTATTCCTCAGGTCATAAGATTTCTCCACAGCTCATCATGCTAACTGCTACATACAGTACAGTGCCTATGAAACGTATTCACTGCTTTGTAAATTTTCACATTTTATTGCTAAATAACAATGAATCACAGTGGATTTCATTTAGCTTATTTAACACTAATCATCAGAAAAAGACTCTTTAGTGTCAAAGAAGAAACAAATCTTTGCAACCGCCAGGAACTGTGGGTCACTTGGAGGTCCATTTCAAATGCATTTCAGAGTTGTGAGTGTTATAGTGACTTTTCCGTGCCTTCTGCTTTTTTTGAATAACTGGATTGTTTGACCTTTCACTCTGCATTTCTACTATCCTGGGAATTTCATTTTGGGACTTAGTCACTTGGATTGCCTTGTGTTTCAGGTAAATCCTTTATGTGTTTTGTGCTCTACAAAGTTACACTGTGTCACAGAGCATTTTATGAAAATTAAAAAAAATATATTTTTATAAAGATTTTGTGTTTGCCCTTTTTGATAGCCAGGGCTGGGTGGTATATCCCCCTCTAGTGGGCATTACTGAAAGTGCTTTTTTTAGACTTGCATGTCATGGAACTCCTAGTTCATAACAAGTATGATATGGTAATAAAATAAAGCAGATCTAATAAAGAGAATTAAAAAATAAAGAGTTGGTGCTCAACCCAGTGAACTCTGTTTAATTGGCAAGTTGATGTAGTCAAAAATAAAGAAAGTTGAAACAATAAGTAATTCTAAGAAGCACTGCTTTTTTGAAGAAGAAGATGCAGAAGAAGAGGAAGATGGAGAAGAAGAAGGAGAAGTATATGGTTAAAGTATACGTTTCAATGTACGAGTGCTGCAGTGGATGGGGGATCAACAGAATTTTTCTCTGCGATTTCTATCTGTTATTGTCACACAATAGGTGGAGTGGTGGCTCTGATGCTAGGGATCTGCCAAAATGGACTCTGCTCTGTTGGGCCCTTGAGCAAGGCCCTTAACCTGCAATTGCTAAGCGCTTTGTGTAGTGAGAAAAGCGCTATATAAATGCGAAGAATTACTATTATTAAGATCATTTTTTTGTGATACTTTAGCAATATAATTTCTTAAGTTCTTATTGTCCTTCAGCTCTTTCAGACCAGTACTTTGCCAGGGTGCAGCGGCTGTCTTTGAGTAACTAAAAAAAAGACTATCATATAATTAAGTCTTAGACTGTGTTAATATTCTACATGCTTCTAGGTGAATTCTGAGTGCTTATCAGGAATATGTTAATGAAGCCAATCAAGACAGCCTATAAAAACACTGACTAACAAAGAAAGTTAGCATAGCTATGTTTTGCTGCATAGATTAGTTATTCGAAAGTCCAGTGGATCGAGACTGTTAATTTAAAATGAGTTCAACAAGAACACAGAGAAAGTTCTTAAGGGTAAATTTTTTACAAACATTAGGAAGTTTTTCTTCACACAAAGCACAATAGACACTTGAAATAAGTGACCAAGTAATGTGGTAGACAGTAGAACTTCGGGAACTTCAGAAAATTGTACCTGATGTTATTTTGGAAGAATTAAGTGGATTGGACTGGCAAGCTTTGTTGGGCTGAACAGCTTGTTCTCAGCTCGATTGTTCTAACGTTTTAATGTTAAGGTCTGTGTGCTGTGCTCCCTTGATAAAACTTGGCTAAATAAATATTGCTGAAGACTAAAGCGCCTTTATGTACAAGAGCTGAACTGGAGGATTTCACCGACGAAGGCCAAAGAGTTAAGCACACTCTATTGAGGAGCTTGTTTCATGTTGTGTGAGGTGTCACACAACATATTCCTGTCAAAAAATAAATGAAAAAATAATTAAACAAAACCAAAAAGAAATAAGTGACAGAAAACATATCTCATGACACGTTTATTAAGTATGCTCACATACAGCATCATTGTGTTATCACTTGTTTATCGTCACATTTCATACTCCATTTCTTTATATAATTTTGCCCAAAGCATTCCTCCATAGTTGCTTGGTAAAGCACTGTCCAGGACAATTGGGAGGCACTGTTTAAGTAAAAGCGATTAAGCCATCTGTGAAGGCAGCCATGATATGAACTTCACTCAGATTCAGGGTTGAACTGACATGCTTTGATATACTGCTAGTTCAGTTTATTCTTGTTGCCTTCGTAAGTTGATTTTCTCATCTCTATACTGTATATATAAAGTCCAAAGTCTGTCTGTCTACTTTTCAATAGAGAACTACTTTAACGGATTCAGATCAGGTTTTTTCCTATAATTTGCTTGAGCATTCCAGTTGATTTTGTGACTTCTCTCATCACAGTAGGTATCAAAGTTTGCTTGCGGTACTGATTTATTTGTGCGAATCTGAGAGAGAGGCTGTTGGCTGAGGGGAGGCGGGACATTAGGAGTATGGAGCTGGGTGGGGCTCTCCTCACACACACAGCAACCTCCGTTTGAGTCGCCATGTGTTGGAGTGCACCTTGCCTCCGCTTAACTAGCGATACCTGTTTCTTCAGCAGACATTATCATCTACAGATTGTTACAGAGTAACGTTAGACATTTTTGAAAGTTCAAAAATGAGAGAGAGATCACAGCTATGTGTGGTTTAGAGGGTAAATGCTGATTGGCAGAGATATCTCGGTCATGTGCTCTTCTCCCCATGCAGGGGACTCTCTCCCGTCAGAGCTGAACACCATCAGATACAGTGACAGCGCTTGAAGATGGAGTGTACCTACCTTCCACTTGGCCAGAGATACCTTGCCAACTTTTTACATTTTTGGCAAAGATATCACAGCTACATTCTTACCCCTGATAGCAAAATCAAAGGTATTGTATATCAAGAGGCCCTCAGATACAAAAGCTATCACTATAAATTCTTCTCAATACAAATTATTAGATTTATTTTTTAATTTTTTATTTGATTTTTAAAATTTGTGCTGTTTCACTACTATGCAGGTGGAGCTGCGTGGGACAAATAGAATACTGTATTTTTAATGTTGATTCTGAATGTATTTTGTGATGTTTAATTAATATTTCGGCTTATTTCTTTTTTTTTTGTTGGTAACGAATCTCTTTTTTAGTGACACAAGATGGATGTGATGTTGTGATGTCAAAGGACAAAATGTCCTATATTCCAAATATTTCGTTTTGCCATTTGTTTCTTTGGAAGAGATGTAAGGGATTTTTTTTGTCTTTTCCTTCCATGTCTAAACTCATTGCTTCCCTCATCACAAACTTATTTCAGTCTTCATTTTAGTTTGCGTCTTCTGAAAGCAAAAGGAAGAACAAAGTCTAAATCCAATGCTAAACACCCTGGACTCATGAGTGTGAGAACAGTTAACATCTGGCCAATAAGAAAATACCTGGCAGCCAACAAAAGCCAAGAAAATTAGGTTTAGTTTTTGAGTTGTCAAAGGAATGAAATACACTTTTTTCTTAGAAGTTAATCATGCTGCTTGTAAGCTCTTTAAAAATAAGTCTTTATACACAAAACACTGCTATTTTAAAAGACATTTTTAATTAAGATTTTTTTAGTTCTTAAGCCCCCTTTCACTTATGAGCCCAATGTGCTATTCAAAAATTATATTGTACAAATAAAACAACTGCAACTGTTCTCCTCACAACAGTTGACTAAATAAATATGCATAACAGGCAACAGATCTCTCTCACTCTCATGCTCTCTCACACATGTGAGGATAGATGACAGTTTAAGGGCTCTGGTAATGGTAATAACCCGCCTCTCCAGGGACTGGCACTCTGTGCTCATGTCCCTTCTCTTTCTCCCTCTGCAAACCAGAACACTAATGGCTTTACCACCACTGACATCACTTCTGGTGTTTGTCCACCTGGACCCACCTCTTCCTGTCGGGAGCCATCAGAACTGGAAGATCTGACGTCATGGATCAGATCTGTGAAGATGTTTCCGCAATTGTTGCATGTTGTCTTTGTATTAATTCATTTGATTATACAGGGTTACCCCAAAGAGTCGTACCCTAGATCTTTATTGTGATCTTGTCTGTTCTAGATATACAGATAGACTATGCCCCTCGCGTTGTGAAGGGAGGGGCTGAATGCACCCAAAGGAGACGCGGCCACTCCTCCAAAACCCCCTCTTAAAAGGTGACGCAATGGGAAACAAATACAGGTTTTTTTAACTCCTCTTTGCTCAATCCACTGCTGCTGCCGTGCCGCGTGATCTGCAACTTGTGCGGCACTTGGAACGTTTAAAAGCCTGTACAGCAGCTCACTGCCTTGTCTCTCTTCACCTCCAGACATCCTCTGCTTCTGTTGGGGGTCCCGCTCCCAAGGCACACCCTTATGATGAGGAAGATTTTCTCTTCTTTTAACTGAGAGACGGAACTGTCCCCTCCGACTACACATGGAGCTCGATTCATTACTGAAAGAGACTTATGTTTGTTTGAAGTATTTGAATAATGTTTCTGCCTCTAAACTCTCCTGTGTGTCTGTGCAACTCTGTGACCCAAGCGTGACAGCGTATGTGGATTTCACTTTCACCAAACAACAAATCTTTTAATTTTCGTGGATATGCCTCTTCATTGGGAAGAAACACTACTTTTCCCTGATGGCAACACGAATTAGATGATATACAAGTCTCTGACATAAAGTTCAAGTCCGAACAATATATTCGATCTCTTTTCACTGTTCCATTATTTCACACAGTAATAATTTCCATCTGTTTGCGCTAATGCGATCTTTACTATCATTTTATTGAGACATTCGAATTTTCGTACTTCAATTATCTCTAACCTGCTCTGCATGTGTACAACACCAATGTTTTTAAATTCTTTACGACGTTCTACTTTCCCATCTACTCTTTGTCTTTTATTTCCGGCCCCGGGTGTGGTTAAATGTCTTGGCATAAAGTCTCGTCTCGCGGGACGTGAAAGTGTCTCTCTGAGAAAATCATGTCTCATCTCTCTTCCCAAGATTTTTTTTATTATAATAGAGAGATATCTCGTGTCATTCATGGGCGTCTGAGGATCACCTTAAGGGCTCAAATCAGGTAGGAGGTATAACCCTGGGACAAGTGGGCCCACTGTTGCTAACATTGCTGTCTCTTCCCTCCACAGCTCAGAGAAGACAACCAATGAGGGAAACTGACCCCACCCTTATCACCCAGAGTAGGCCTTCTGGTCAGAATCGTATAAAATCAAGATGACCCCAGAAGGATTGCCTCAATTTGAACCCGAGCCTCCCAATGGAGCTCCCAACCAGACCTGCTCTACATATCTACTTCAGTTACAAAAGCCAAAATGTTTTGCTCCTTGGCAGTTTTTAAATTTTGCCATTGCATGCTTGCTTCTTTTTGATTATTTGGATTGCCTTATTGTAGTTAAATGGAGTGAATCAGCTGGCTCCCAAATTATTTGTTTGGACTCCTCCAGTCACTCGGTATCACAATGTAATAGTGTATTATGACTTTTACATAGTAACTGTTGTGGTACCCGGATGGGGGTGGTACCCAGCCGGGACGCCCGAGAAGATCAGAGGAGGGCTTGTGCCTCCTCCAGACCTCGAGGGGGCGACCGCCACCCTGTAGGGGCCCGTGGTCACTGCCAGGGGGACCCCAATACCTGGAGGACCCTGGACTGCAGCACTTCCGCCACACCTTGCAGGGACACCCGGAGTGCTTCCGGGGAGACAGCCGGCACTTGGGGCGTGTCGGTGGGAGATTGCCGGGAACACACCTGGAGCACATCCAGGTGCTTATTTAAAGCGGCCGCCTCCCTCCAGAGATGGACTTGAGTCGGGTGGAAGAAGTACAAGGTTTCTGGAGGGGAGAAGGAGGCGGTCTGAAGAGACAGAGAGAGAAGGCATTGTGTGGGCCTGGACTGAGGGGTATTGGGGCTTGTGAGTAGTGCATTTGTATATAATGGAAACCCTAAATGAACGTGTGTGGGGTAATTTAAACATGTCTGCCTGTCTGTGTCTGGGTCATATTCCACACTGTTCTTAAATTGGCTGGTGTGAATGTAAAGGGCTCTGCGCCATATAGGTGGATTAAGAAATGTGACAGTAGATGATGTCTTTATTCCTTCCTTATACTCGGCGAATGTTGTAAAAGAAGTGTGATGTCCCTGCATTTGAACGCAATCTTATATCCTGGGCATTTAGTAGTTCATTAAACTGAACGTGTGAGATACACACACAGATAGCTGACGAGGTGAAAACAAAACTGTCCATTATCACAGCCAAGTGCACAAAAACAATAATCAAACATAAGTGTCTTGCAAATTAATGCTAAGTCAGTTCTGTAATAGCACACCAAAATAGAAAATTCAAAGAGATTAAAACAAAATAAAGGAAAAACTTACACATATTTACAAGTTCTGTACTTCTGGAGTTGTACAGAAAAATAATCAAAAGTAAAAATTTCTTCCTTCAAGCAATACATTCTTCTAAGAAAACAAAAAGGGAAAGTCCAAAATCAGATATTTACAACAAGCGCACACAGCTCACTACCTACAACAACAACAACAATTTATCTTTGTAATAAACCCCTATTTTGAATATTTTTAATTTCTGCTAGATTTAATACTTTAAGGTATCCATTGGGTTAATTTGCTTTCGAAATACAGTTTTAATTTTGTGTCCTTACAGGTCACGGCTGGGGGACAGACCCAGCCGGGACGCCTGGAAGGACCGGGAGGTGGCGTATTCATCCTCTGGGCCACAAGGAGGCAACCACCCTGGATCTGGAGAGGACCACGCGAGAGGAGCAAGGAGGCTCAAGCCTGTTGGGGCCTGTGGCCACCGCCAGGGGACACCCCGAGCCTCATGGAGCCCGGGAAACATGCACTTCCGCCACATCTAGGAAGATGGAGGAAGGTCCTTCCAGTGATGCCCGGAGTGCTTCTGGGTGCAAGGGCAGCACTTCCGCCACACTAGGAAGTGCTGCCAGAAGAGCATCATCAAGCACCTGGAGCACTTCCGGGTGAACATAAAAAGTGCCGCCTTCCTACAGTCTGGGAGCTAGAGTCGGGAGTTGGAGCAGGACGAAGCTCCCGCGGAGAGAGGAAAGGCGGCCCACGGACAGTGAGAGAAACACCTGGATTAGGGGTGATTAGTGCTGGGAGCACTGTGTGCTATGCGGGACTGTGTTTATTGGTGAGAATAAATGTGTGCTTTTATAAAGATGTGGCCTCAGTCTGATGGTGTCCGGGCGTATCTCACAATGGCGCCCAACCAGGGACCCTCCACCTGTTGCAAGGCGGGGACCCCATTAAATAATTTTGTGTGGCAATGGGGCAGTGTCACTTGAGGCTGGGTCTGTCTCCCAGCCTCCTGTGACACCTGTCAATCATGATCCGCTGGGATAAAAGGTCATTTAAGTACATGGATTCCAAAACCCTTTAAACTTTTTTGAAAAAAATTCTTTATTTTGTGATTTTGAACTCTCTGCTCACCTTCTGAGTTCAATTTTGTCTTGTGATTCTTGACTTAGTTTACAGATAGTGACTCTAACACTTGCTACAGTTTCTTTGACTTCCAATCACCATCTGAAGTATCATGCCTGCTGGACATAACAATATTTGTATAGCTCAAAATCATGTGCTTGGTGTGTGGGTGTGTTTGTGTGTGTCCTGTGGTGGGTTGGCACCCTGCCCAGGATTGGTTCCTGCCTTGTGCCCTGTGTTGGCTGGGATTGGCTCCAGCAGACCCCCGTGACCCTGTGTTCGGATTCAGCGGGTTGGAAAATGGATGGATGATGAAAATCATACAGAGGTTGGGAGTATGCGCTCATTATAGTAATTGAGATCCAAGTGCAGCCATGCAACGGGTGACACCTCAGCACCATAATGAACAGTGTGAGGTTTTTTTTTTTTACAGTGCCAATCCTGCCACAAACCCCCAAGTTTTCCTTGCAAGTTAGAGGACCTGCTTGCAGGGCTGGATGTAGATTAACGTCATACCCAGGATGGAGCAATTGAAGGTTAAGGGCCTTGCTCAGGGGCTCAACGGAGTGGAGTCACTTCTGGCATTGATGGGATTTCAACCGGCAACCTTCCAATTGCTGGTGCAGATCCCTAGCCTCAGAGCCACCACACAGAGAATGCCTCAATGGGTTTTAACAAGCCCTGTTTAATCGACAATCTTGACTCACTAAGAAGACAAGAAAAAACCAAAGCTTCCAAAAAACCTTTATGGCTAGATGTCTTTCCTGAAGGCAACCCTCTTCATTTATCCGGACTTGGGACAAGGTACAAAATGGAGGCTGAGTTGTTTTGCATTTCAAAGAATTCTGTAAAAATTAATATTTTGACCCGACCTCGGATAAGTGGAAGAGGATGGATGGATGGATGAATATTTTATTTTTTATAAAGATTCTATGTGTCCCTTTCCAATACTAGCCTGGGTTTAACAGTTATTTCCCCCTCTAGTAGGCATTTTGTGTATTTTTGGGACTTTGTGTGCTAGGAAACTCTTTAGTTCATAACACCACAGGAATTTCACTGACCAATCTACCATGATGCTTCCTGAGTCTTCTAGTCGTCTTGTACATAACGATGCCAGCTTTGCCACTTCCTTTGCCCCAATAGGAACTTACAATATTAGTTTGAAATTTTCTCCCGCGATCATGCACATGAGGTACCCTGATCTGCTGTTCTACATGTGTCCTTCTCTAAGTGTGTATGGCAGCACCTTACGCACTCCCAATTCATAGCTGCAGAGTCCCTGCTCGACTGATGATTTTGTGTCAATAGACCGCTTGCTCCAGATAGACTGCTGTCAGTGCACTTCTGAATGCCTCTGTAGAGATGCTTTGCTCCATTGAAGTCTGTCCCCCTACACAAATCTTCATTTTACAAGGAAAGATAAGTGATCCATTAACTATTTATATATAAAGTTTTTGGGGTAACAGTTAATCTTTGAAACTGTTTGACAAACTCAGCTCATCGCAGAAAGAAACTAGATGCCAGTCATGCTCTGTTCCACTTTCACCACACTCTGCAGTGATTTATGTTCTTCTGCCGAGCAGGTGCCATACCAGGATATGGTGGACATAATGAGGATGGACTTGAGAGAGAACAGAGAGAGATAAATGTCAGCTATCCTCAGACGTCAGAGGAAGTAGAAGTGCCGGAGTGAGAAGTGCTGAATAAGAGCAAAAATGTGTTGTGCTAACTTCAGACATGTTTTTAGTTCATCTTTTACATTGCATTTGTCATGGATTTGTTTAGCCCTCATTCTTGGTTCCTTCCTTTTTACCTTTATGACATTGTAGGAAGTGAGGAGAGATTTAAATTTCAACCTTGTCTTCGGCAATGTCAGTAATTAATGAAATAATTTAGTAAGGCTCCTTCTTTATTTACCTTACCTTTCTCTGTTGCAGGAGGTGAGTCTCCAGCTGTTAAACTTACTATATATCAAGGTAACTGAAGCACACTTGTTTCAGCACAGATTGGAGTATGTCAATTTCCCCTTGGGATTAATAAAGTATCTCTATCTATCTATCTATCTATCTATCTATCTATCTATCTATCTATCTATCTATCTATCTATCTATCTATCTATCTATCTATCTATCTATCTATCTATCTATCTATCTATCTATCTATCTATCTATCTATCTATTATATAGTGCCTTTCCTATCTATCTATCTATCTATCTATCTATCTATCTATCTATCTATCTATCTATCTATCTATCTATCTATCTATCTATCTATCTATCTATCTATCTATCTATCTATTCAGTATGCGTTGGACTGCACACTTTCTCTTTGCTGTGTGAATCCTTCGTTTGTGGTGTTCTGTGATGCTACTTTCTCATTATGATTTCTGCTATGTCCTCTTTCTGGCACAAGAGTTTAGATGTTGAAGTTCCCTTCTTGAAGTTTAGCTGCCACTCAGCAGACTGGATTTTAGCGAGAAGAGATTGTCAGTTTTACGTTACCCAAATACAGCTTTTTAGTTTCAGAAGGAAGTTTCAGAGATTTTCAGTCGTTTAGGAGAGTTTTGTGGGGCAATCTGTGTGCGTTTTTAAAATTGACTCTCCTCCCTGATTTACTGATGGTACATTCGACATGTAATTGGTGTCTGTCATCAGCTGAGACGACTTCCCATTTTTTTCAATGTGGCATCCTGACACACACTTACCAAATCTTCTCTGTCAGCCCCATTAACGTTAGCTACATGTTTGGTAATTGTTTAACCATTTTGATTTGCCAGAACACTAATCCAAGCAATGAAGCTACACATGGTGACAAGCTGATCACTCTACAATAAAAAGACAGCATAAGGTCACTGACCAATTCAAATATTCTGAGTTTATGGAAGAATAATTGGAACTGATTGCATTTAAAGTTTATATTGTATTTATATTTCAAATTAGATTAGTACCTAGGATAGTTTCTAATTATTTATAATCAGTCATGTTTAATCATATCTTAATAGATTTAGTGGAGCTATGACTGCCATTCTCATATGCATGAATGTGCACAAGGCACGTGAGTCTTATTAGTTTACAACTTGATCAAAGTATACAGAGTATGTGCTCTCTAAAATGTCTAATCTCAATTACTTTATTGCAAATAGCTTAGTCTGCTTGTATGTGAGCTTCTCACATTAAGGTTTTCTAGGTTGAAAGTTTGCTAAGGTAACACGGTCGTAGTTTGCAAATATGTGAGGCCAGCAGGGGGCACTTACTCTGTGGTCTGAAAGTGGATCCCAATGCCCCAGGGCAGCGAAGGGGACAGTGAGCTGAAAAATGTTGCAGTCCTTTGGATGAGATGTAAAACCGAGGTCCTGACTCTTTGTTGTCATAAACAATGCCAGGGCACCCTTTCTAAAGAGTAAGGTGTATCCCGATTGTCCCGACGGCCTAGTTGTTCTTCCCCATAATCACCTGCTGTCTTTAATTGGCTAACTATTTGTCAACTGTTAACCACCTAACAGCTAATGTGTGTTGAGCGTACTGGTGCAAAAATGGCTCCCATCACATCATCCAGGTGGATGTTACACATTAGTGGTGGTTGAAGGGGCTCTCCACTCATTGTGTAAAGCTTTTTGAGTAGGGAGAAAAGCGCGATAGATAGATAGATAGATAGATAGATAGATAGATAGATAGATAGATAGATAGATAGATAGATAGATAGATAGATAGATAGATAGATAGATAGATAGATAGATAGATAGATAGATAGATAGATAGATAGATAGATAGATAGATAGATAGATAGATAGATAGATAGATACTTTAATAATCCCAAGGGGAAATTCACATACTCCAGCAGCAGCATATTGATAGTGATAACAATGCAGGTATAACAGACAATAACTTTGTATAATGTTAACGTTTACCCCCCCGGGTGGAATTGAAGAGTTGCATAGTGTGTGGGTGGAACGATCTCCTCAGTCTGTTAGTGGAGCAGGACAGTGACAGCAGTAATGTCGCTGAAGCTGCTCCTCTGTCTGGAGAGGATACTGTTCAGTGGATGCAGTGGATTCTCCATAATTGATAGGAGCCTGCTCAGCGCCCGTCGCTCTGCCACGGATGTCAAACTGTCCAGCTCCATGCCTACAATAGAGCCTGCCTTCCTCACCAGTTTGTCCAGGCGTGAGGCGTCCCTCTTCTTTATGCTGCCTCCCCAGCACACCACCGCGTAGAAGAGGGCGCTCACCACAACCGTCTGATAGAACATCTGCAGCATTTTATTGCAGATGTTGAAGGACGCCAGTCTTCTAAGGAAGTATAGTCGGCTCTGTCCTCTCTTACACAGAGCATCAGTATTTGCTGTCCAGTCCAATTTATCATCCTGCTGCACTCCCAGGTATTTATAGGTCTACACCCTCTGCACACAGTCACCTCTGATAATCACGGGGTCCGGGAGGGGACTGAGTCTCCTAAAATCCACCACCAGCTCCTTGGTTTTGCTGGTGTTCAGTAGTAGGTGGTTTGAGTCGCACCATTTAACAAAGTCCTTGATTAGGTTCCTATACTCCTCCTTTATAAATTATAAATGGAAAGAATTATTTTTATTGTTATACAGTATGTGTGACTCCCTCGCTTTAGTTTGAATGGCAATACTAATAAAGTTTCAATGTGTAACTGTCTGAGAGAATGGTTGCAAACTGATTTCATTATTATGAATAGAATGTATTGTTAGTCAATCTGGTTATATTACCTGTGAATATGTGGCTGAGTATTATCTAACTACCAAAAACACAAAAAGCATTTCCTCTTTTTTCTACTTTGCTCAATAAATGCTATTGTTTATACTGCACTCGGGTAGGATGGGAGCTCACGTGGAAATGGCTAATGTGTAACCTCAGATAAGTTCAATAATTTTTAATGTAGAAAGGCTATTGCTATAAGAAAACAATAAAGTTACATTGAATAGATTTTTCAGCCTACTGTTTTCCTATCTGAGTGAATTTGCTGAATACTTTTGTCATCTGTAAATACCCAAGGCCTTGATGAACAAATTTCAATCAACAGAACAATTTGTCACCTTGGTTACTGTGTATTTTCATGATATTCTCTCACGGGTTCAAAACTCCTTTTTTTCAATTTATGTGTTTTGGAGCAAATAAAAAGCAGTATATGATCCTGGATCGCTCTGCTTGCATGTACTATGCAGCTTAGTTTGTGCTCAAAACAAAAACATACATGATACAAAAATCTGAAATCACTGCATTTAAAGTTTTTGAAATCTACACAAATTTCAGCACATGGCACCCCACTGAAGTTTCTCATTTTATGTTACGATCCCGGATAGTAAACCGTCTAATAATCGGGCAGTATCTGGCACAAGGCTGAACCAGCTTAGAACAGAGTGCCAATCAACTCACACATTCAAGATCATTTAAGATGTCCAGTCAACCTGGCATGTGATTATTGTATAGTTTTCAAGAGGTGTGTGGCCA